>NC_071089.1:109029054-109629054 GCF_027358695.1 Spea bombifrons
ACGTCACAAGTATAGACAAACACAATGTGCTTAAGCTAATAACACACAATCCTTCATGAGTATATTGACTGTACCCACTAAACATTCAAAGTGCCAGTGAAAAAAGTAAGTGAACGCCTGGATTTAATAACTCGTCAGACCTCTTTTTGGCAGCAAAAACCGCAAACAAGCGATTCCGGGAGCTGCGGATCCGACAGCATTCTGGAGGGATTTTAGACCATCTACTGGGTCTGACTGGGCCAAAAGGTGGATTTTCTTTTTTGAAACCCTTCTGTAGTAGATGTATTTTGATGTTTAGGGTCATCGTGCTGCGTTACACAGCTTCTACTGAGCTGCGGCTGGCGGGCAGCGTTATCCTGTATATTATGTTGGGAATTTATTGTCCCCTCGATGATGGGAAGCTGTCCAGGCCCTGAGGCAGCCCTGAATCATGATGCTCCCTCCGCCATACTTTACCATCGGGATGAAGTATTCATGGTGGTAAGCGGTCCCCTTTTTATGCCATACCTAGCGCTGCGTATTCTTCCCAAACAATTTAACCTTAGTTTCATCAGAGTCCACAGAGTCCCATGAGCGTTGTGGAGTATCAAGGTGCTCTTTGGCCAACAGTGATGCTAAACTGGAGAGGAGCAGCTTCCTCAGGGGTGTCCTGCCATGAACTCCATGCCTTCTCAATGTTTTGCATATGGTAGACAGAGGTGTTAACATGTCAAAGTGATTCCTTCAAGCCTTTAGCTGTTACTCTAGGGTTCTTTTTCACCTCACTCGCCATTCTACGTTGTGCGTAGCTTTTGTATAAGTGATATAGGGGTTCACATACTTTTTCCAACCCACACTATAAATGTTTGAATGATGTATTCAATATGGACAAGAACAATAGTTTGTGTTATTAGTTAATAAAAACGTTTCTTCGTTTTTGTAACTTAGATGAAGATCATATTAAAAGACACATTTATACAGAAATGCTGGGAATTCCAAAGGGTTCCCTTACTTTTTGTTGCCACTATATAAAGTAATGAAACTATGTGGATTTAAATTGCATGTAAGACATGTTATTTTCTCTTCTCCTTTAGCAGGTTCTTTATTTTTCTTTCTAAAATGCCTTTTTTTTTTTTTATTTACTTATTATGGTCATAAACAGAATGCCGTCAGAATAAAGCCTACAATAAGATAGATGCCCCATTATTTATAATAGCCACGTGTCGGCACATTTCCTCCTTGATGCTACTTGTTATGCTGCTCAATTCTAAGTAACGAGATAAATTCTATTATTCCCCGGGTGGCAATTATCAGAGCCGCTGACGTTAACCAGCTTAAAAGCACTTGACACACATGCCCTTTCATGTCAGGAAGGTAATTATTTCAATACACGGTCATTGTAATCATTTTCGGCATTTCCGGTGGTAAATTTTAAAAACGCCCAAAAATAAAACTTGGTTGCTGTACAAAATAAAAGTTTTGTTGGAATTCCCCAAATTTCATCATCCTTCTATATCTATTCCCAAATTACCGGACCAGTCTCAGCCTAGCAACAAGGTGCCTGTATCATGCGAATTACAACTTGACGGACGCTGGCCTAAACAGAACCACGTACTTTATATTTGCTTTACTTTATGGTGTTAAAAAGCAGCTATTTTTTCCAAATAGACATATCATGGATTAAATCTTTACAAAGGTGTTTCAAAGCAAACAGAGTAAGCGATCATACAAAGAAAAATCTTCTGCCGATGTCAATGACTTACCGGAATATAATAGACATTCATTTTGGGTGCCTCGTTAGCAGTGAAGAGCATCCCTGAAGAAATGCGATAAAAGATTGTGAAAAAAAACAGCTAACAAATCAGTTTTCATAAAAAGAATACATTAAAAGGTCCTGAAGAGTCACCAAGAGTCATTAAACATGCATGATTAACCCCTTCATGTCACAATGCATTGTCCTTTATGGGTTTGAGGATAACCCGTTGTCCTTAAGGGGTTAAGGTTTAAGTCTTCACATCAGGAAAAAGAGGGCAGACTAGACGGGCCGAACGGGTCTTACATTCCGTCAAATTCCATGTTTCTAAAATATTTGGAAATTTTTTTTTTAGTTGGACGCCCAAAGTAGCAGGTACTGAATTGGGGGGCTGGGGTTTCCATCCCGAAACCGGCATGCACCCAGCCGACAGGCGCACCTAAACACACTCACCCGAGTTGGGATAAATGCAGACATCGTTTACATCTGCCTCTGGCTCAATGGAAGTAAATATTTTCCCCTAAAAGAGAAGGCAAATTAAATACGTGTGTACAGTATACTACTATAAACTGTCAACAGGAATATTTCAAACTTCCAAACCAAAACCGTTTGATGGACAATGTCAATGAAGGCGTTCATCCTTCTTATTTCTATTGAATACGTTCATAAATGACATTCAGACGCGAGGCTTACGTTGTTCTTGTTCCACATCTTGATAATTCTCGAGTCAGCCGATATGACCAGTTCCAGAGGGCTATGAAACTGTATGGATTTAATAGGCAGCCCGTACTGGTGATCCTTGACAATCATCGGACGGTTGGACCGAAGATCATAAATAAGAACCTGTTGGAGGGCAAAGCAAGACGCGTAACTTGTAACGTGCGCAGACTCATCATGCCCTTAACGTTAGACAAATAAAGCTAATAAAAAATCATGCGGATGGGTAATTTTACACTTATCCAAGATTTTTTGCTACTGATTCATGGTAAATGCACTCTGGCCGCAGCCCATTTCACGTCATTACATTGTTTAGTTATTAAGGTTAGGGAATTAGACTTCTCTCTCGTTGAACCCCTCCCCCGCTATCTATACTGAAAGCAGAAAGCATACCTCAGTATGCTTAATCTACACGCTCAATACAACTCACTTCCGAGTCAATGAGGAGCAGCTGCCAATCACCCGCATGCTGTCTGAATATAAGTGTTTTGTTACCTTAGATGTGATTGGCTGCTGCTGCTTTATTGACTTTAATAGGCGCGCTACTTGGGGAGGAGGAAAAAGAGACAGACATCTACGTTTTCTAACTCCAACGACACAATGCGTGTAAAATACATCACCGGAAATGGAACATGCAACGCAAACTACATTTGGGGAACTAGACTGTCCCTTTAAGTGAATAAACAAATACATTGCGAGTGCTTGGCTCGCAGGGGTAAATAGGGTTACCCAAAGAAACACATTGAGAAATAATTGGCTCGAATTTAATTCAGAGCTTTATGATCCTTGTGAGCACCTGTCCAGTCGATGTGCCGACAGCCATATGCAGCGGTCCGCTGAACTTCAGAGCTGAAACCGACGGTAAACTTTCAATTCTGAAAGAGTAAATACATAAGGAGCGGGATTAAAAATGACCGAACCTCATAAAAGAGAACTACAGAGGAGGAGAAACGGTGCCAGAAAACGGATTAATGGTGAAAGTGTAATGCGACCTTGGAACGGCGCGCAGAGATAGCCGAAATTATTTTCCCATGCTAGTCAAAATACAAATTGCTGACATTTTTGCAGTCAGTACAGACTTGTGCAAGTCAGGAAGGTTTCTAACATGTTCTAGAAATGATATACGTTTGTCTATAGCGAGTCAGCACTTTAAAAACAGGAAAAGTACAAAAAATGTGATATGGATATATTGTTATTTATTGTTTTATATATAGCACCCTATATATAATAAAAAGATTTAGAAAAATGAGAACAAGTTTTAAACTTTTAGGTGACTCTACAACTTGTGGTTAGTATCTTTATTTGACGTGTACCCGACAAGGATTGTGTAAAATAAAAAACGTTGCACGTACTCAGTGTCTTCTGTTACACTACTCAAGGCACAGTCTAGAATTCCCACCCGGCTTCTGTTCCTGGGGTCCCAGCACTCCACTTTACCCTGCGCAGGATTAGAAGCGGACACAGCAGTTAACAGACAGGCGGCGGAATGCCATTAGTTTAATTGCTAAACAGCGAAAGACAAAACAAATGGACAGATAATGAGTATCTGTACCACTAAAGTGGAAAAAACATTTATATGATGTAACGCACCCATGTGCCAATATAACAATACAGAGTTCCCAACATAAATAATGATAAAATTATGAAGCCGGATATTCTGATGCTTCTAGCTACTGTAAATAAACGGTGCAATTTTTACGCGATACGATATCACAAGATCAGTGAAAATGCAGGTTTACAGTCTCATTTTTATTCTAAGAGAAGCTCCTACATTGCCTGACTTGCAGTAATGCCGGAATTACTAAATGCCACTTCTTTCATGTTCATCTTTTAATGAAACATGGCCACAAGAAGTGTTATATTACACATTTAAAAAAAAATAATTACGACAGTATGATAACTTCCAATTCTCAGAAATGTAGTTTTCTCCTACAGTCAGACTGTTAAGTAGCATTAAACCGGATCAAACAAATATTCTCCTACCGTACTAACTGGGTTCAGGATTGAACCTAGCTGTAACACGTCCACGCTAGCGTGCTAGACAGGCATTAAAAAAAATCATGCCAAAAATATTTAATCTATAAAATGTATATTACCTCAGCCGTGCCAGCAGCAAATAAGTGATGTGCAGGATTAATGTCACAAACGTTAATCTGTCTGCGGGGAAAAAAGAATATATGCTTTTATTGTGTTCAATAACTTCAATTATTCATGTAGATTACTTAAGTATACTCTGAAAAATGAAGTTTGTAATTATATAATATATATATTTGTAATATATAATATACCGTATTGGCTCGGATATAGGCCGCCCCCGTATATAGGCCGCACCCTAAAAGTTTGGTGCTTTTTTAAAGAAAAAGTTTTTTTTCTTTAAAAAAGCACCAAAAAAAACATGCTGCCACTCTGTCCCCCCCCGAGATATGCTGCCACTGTCCTCCCTCCCCGAGATACGCTGCCGCTGTCCTCCCTCCCCGTGATATACTGCCGCTGTCCTCCCTCCCCGCGATACGCTGCCGCTGTCCTCCCTCCCCGAGATACGCTGCCGCTGTCCTCCCTCCCCGCGATACGCTGCCGCTGTCCTCCCTCCCCGAGATACGCTGCCACTGTCCTCCCTCCCCGAGATACGCTGCCGCTGTCCTCCCTCCCCGCGATACGCTGCCGCTGTCCTCCCTCCCCGCGATACGCTGCCGCTGTCTTCCCTCCCCGCGATACGCTGCCGCTGTCCTCCTCTGCCCCCCCCCTCGACTTACCGGAGCAGACTCCCGGGTGTCTTGCGGGGCCGGCGAGGGACATCTACGCAATACGCGTATGCAACTTCCGGTACCGGTACCAGAAGTTGCATGCGCGTATTGCGTAGATGTCTCCCGCCGGCCCCGCAAGACACCCGGGAGTCTGCTCCGGTAAGTCGGGGGTGGGCAGAGGTAAAACGCTTAGATAACCTCCCGTGCCGGCACCCCCCCCCCGTGGGAAGTGCTGGCAGGGGAGGCTGTCTGAACGTATCGGGGAGAAGGATGCAGGTCCCCTGCACCGCTGCGGGGGATCTGTATCTTAACCCCGCTGCTTGCCCGGCGCCCGGGACTGCATGTCCCGGGCGTCGGGCGCTAGACCCCGAATATAGGCCGCACCCCCACTTTAAAAACTTAAAGTGGGGGAAAAAAGTGCGGCCTATATTCGAGCCAATACGGTATATATATATATGAAAATAAGTATTTTGGCTCCACCTAGTGGCCTTCTGTAGTATGACAATGCTGAAGCACGGGAGGCTGTTCAGACTTTGCACTTACGAGGCATCTGTTTGCAGGGAGTTCAGGTAGCGTCCTTGCTCCAAATTCAGCCGATATACTTCAGAACTGAGTCAAACAAAACAAAAGGGTGAATTGCAAAACACACGCTCATTTGTATTAATTGCCATATAATACACACTTTCAGTAAAATGGTTAAACATGCCAAACTGACATTAACATCATAAGAGGCCGGAGTAAAATGGACTGAATTATTCACTTTGGCCCCTAGGAGAGTATTGACTGATTGCGCTCCGTGTATATATATATTTATATATGTTACCTTGCTCCAACAAAGTACAAGTCGCAGGAGGGATAGTGGTAGGAAAAGTCCCTGCCAAACTTCGGTATCCTCAGCCTGTAGTAGCGGCCGTGCTGGGAGTGAAGCTCCACGTATCGGTCACACTGAAGGAAAACAATCTGTGCGAAGAAAGAGAGCAAGGAGTTTCATTATTATTATTATTCGCTAATGTCCGGGAGAGAGAGAGAGAACAGAGATTTCCAGCAACCTCTAGAAACTACCTGAATTTTATTTTTGGAGAAAAAGAACATTTTCAGTGGGTTTTATTACACAAATGAGCAATTAGCGTCCCTATTTCACAAGACATAAAGCGCCAGCGCCGACAAGCTTCCGATGTGGGAATATTACGTGGAGGGGGACATCACTGCATTATGCAGGGACCCCCTACCCTTAGAGAACGCATGCGGGTGACCATTGAAGCAAACTGGCAAATTACATTACTGGAATTAAGTGAATATTTGCCACACATGACATTTATGTGTAATTTGGGTCATTCTTGAACATTTTTAGAGATGATATCTTGGGCCTCGTTGACACATAAGCAATCACCGGCCTGAGCGCTGGAAGACAAACAGGATATCGCTACGGCCAGCACCGATAACCAGGCACCATGTACGGTACCTTCGAGTAATCCTCCGACAGAACGTCAAACTTAACCACTGGAAAAGAAAAGAAACGACTGCAATTATTCAGAGGAATTGCTGATAAATCAGGTACGCTTCTGGTAAATACATTTCAAGACCAACTGCCACCTTCACAGGTTTCAGCACAAACATACTTATAACTACAGCTTTTTTCCCTTATGAAAGCTAAGATTTGTGGCTCCCTGAAAAAATTACAAACGGGGAGGAAAAACCATCCAAAGCCCTAAACAGCAGGGTAAGATGGCCGCTCGCAGTAATATACACATATGCTGGGTTATAACACATTGGGTTACTTGTGATAAGCATTACATAGGTTTATCAATGTATTAAGTGTGATATTAGGGTAGCAGCTTGAATTTTATTTAATTTTTTTTAATGGCATTGCAATGCTTTCCGTCAACTTCTTTGAAGACTCTGTTGCTGTAGAAAGCAGGCACCGGCAGGGTTCATCCATACGGTGGGTCTCTGACTGTCGGCAGAGGGGTCCAACAGCGCACATGGACACCGCAAGCGACTGTGTCTGCCCAGAGCGACAGAGAACATACAGCACTGCTGGCTTACACGTAGAACGCATACGCCATGCCTTTTTAATGTAATAACATGTAGCATGCGCGATGAGCAGATCCCCTATTATTAAAGGATCTATTTTTCCAAATAAATATACCGGACTACAATAGTAAAAGAGCCATAGCATAGCAGTCATGTTTCATACAGAATTCAATAAGGCCCGTGCTTAAAGCGAGTCAAAATAACGTTACAGAACACTAACCATCGGCATCCAGGCATCTTTCAAACTTCAGCGACAGCTGGTATGTGTCGTAACAGCGGACTCTGGGCTTGTAGGTTCCTGAAAGATAACGAAAGATCGGTTAATGTGTCTGGTTAGACTGTTCGTTCTCATTCCCTCTGTCGTTCTCATTCCCTCTCATTATGTTTTAGAAGGGGTGAGAAGTTTTGTTTTAATCAGAATAGTACTGTATATATATATATATATATATATATATATATATTTTTTTTTTTTTTAATTTTGGATGAATGTATTAATATACTCAGTATAAGTGTTTCCTAAATAGTACTTTGACATGCATTCTTCTAACACAGGGGTGTCTGGGACATTATACCGTCCTGTTAATTTGTGCACAATAATATCCCCATCATAATATATCCTATATCAATATGTAGCAAAACCGTAAAATAGATTATTAAACAGCAATTAGTAAAACAGCACAGGCCTTTAATTATAGAAAAGGGCTAAATTGTGCCTTGTTTATCATTTTTTTTTGCCAGGAGCACTTAATTGTCATGCGACACAAAATTCTTGCCGGGGAAAAAAAAAAAAAAAAGTTTGCATTGTTTTTATGCGATTAAACTTTCCGATGAAAAGAATACATTTACGGATCTGTTAATGTTTATTTAACATACTAGAGAGTGTTACAAATGTTCTAAACAAAAGAGCTATTTTAAAGGAGAATGTTGACGGTACAGACGGTACAGTCTCTCGGCAGTTTTACATAGGGGGGGAAAAACAATCACACGTTGTTACCCGTTGCCATAATGTACTGTCCATCTCTCGACACTTTGATGTTGGTGCTGACTGTGGGCATTTCAAAGTCCTGAATAAGTTCGATCCGCCTTCTGACATCTGCAAAGATATACATTTTATATTATACAACACACACAGCATACAAAAGGGATACAGTTCTAACTGATCACAACAGAGACAGAATATTTTACATGCCCCCATTAACCCCTTCAATCCCAGGGGTTTTTGGTACCTCAAAGCCCAGAGCAATTTTGCCATTTTTGGGGTATGTCGGTTTAGCGATGATTCTCTTTTCCTGTGAATAGTGTACCCATGTAAACTATATATCGTTTTTTCAAGGAGAGATAGAGCTTTCGTTTGATACCATAGTTGGATGATTAGCTGAAAATTTAGAATAAGAAATTTACTAAAAACTAGCGAAGATTAGAAAAATAAACTAATTTTTTTTTACATTTTCCCTCTGAATCCTCACAAAATTAGGTAAAGTGATGGAAAATCCCCTCCAAGTTTATTAATTCAGGTGTCCTGATTTCAGAAATACCTAATTTATATAGATTTTCCAGAATTTGCCAGCTCCAGGGAGCATACTATTAGGTGTACAATTTTGTATAATTTTTATGCCTATGGCTTAACGGGTTTGGGGGTTGTGAACGGGGGCAGGAGGGTTATACTGGCTAGATGTTATGCTAGGGCAATGGGAAGTAAGGTTTTTTAATAATTATTTTATCTTTTTTTTATATATTTTTTTTTAATTTTTTTTTATATTAATTTTTTTACATGTTTTTTTATTTTTTATATATTATTTTTACACAGAAATGGTTAGAGGTCCTCCTTGGGACCTCCTGAACATGCCAGTGATGTCACAATGACATCACAGCTCACGTTATAATTTTTTTTTGTATTATTTATATTAATATTTTAATGATTTATTTAATATTATTTTTAATTCACTAACCGTTTTTTTTTTTTTCTGCTTTTCTCTTACAGGACGGGAGGGGGAGTGAGAGAGATGGTTTCTCACTCCCCTCCCCGCGATCCCCCTGCACCGATCACACTGTGATCTCTATGCAGGTCCTCACAGACCTGCATAGAGATCGCAGCGTCTCTGTGCCTCATCGGAGGGCAGGATATCCCCGCAGGGGATATCCTGTCCTCCGATGACCTTCCGGGTTACGTCACTGCGGGGATATCCTGCCCTCCGATGAGGCACAGAGACGCTGCGATCACAGTGTGATCGGTGCAGGGGGATCGCGGGGAGGGGAGTGAGAAACCATCTCTCACTCCCCCTCCCGTCCTGTATGGGGAATGCCCGATCGCGCGTTTGCAACTGCGCGATCGGGCAGTTTACCGGTAACAGCCGGTCAGTGGGGAGTCCGCTGCACGAAGGGCTGGACGTACATACGTCCATAGGGGTTTCTTTGTGGGCGTTTTTTGGACGTCCCGGTACGTCTATAGGGGATTGAAGGGGTTAAACTCCTAGGAGTCATTGCTCCTCGCGATATTATTCTGGGCATTATCAGCCGGGCAGCACTCTACTCACCCACATCTTTTTTCTGCAAAGCTCTTTTCTTACGATCAGAAAGCCACTGGGAAAAAAAGAAAGAAACACGTCATTTAATATTTTACCATAAATAAAACATTAGGATTTAGTCGATGACATCATACACAGCATGATCCCATGATTCCCCTACGTGTAAAGCCATACGCCGCGCTAATACGGTCAGAATAAAGCAATGGCAGAGCTCCCCGTTACTATCCGCTCCGTCAGGCTGCTTAATTACTGTCCAGGGATCCTTCAGAAAAATATCAGACCCTGCGGCCCTCGTGGGCCTTTCAAACGCAGTTTTAAGATCTGTTATTGAGGAAATGTAAAGCGGTCCACATGCAGCGTGCCATCCTTTTCCAAATACTCCGCGCTTAGAAAGCCACGCACAGGGCAGAGGGGTAAAAGAAAGACTTACAGTGAAACTAAGGAAGCCTTTTCATTAAATCGGAAGTATAAACGTGCCATCACATGCTAAATGATGACATCATGGACGTCAGAGTGCTCTATCTCGCAGAATTTCCTTTAAGATGACTGAGTACACGCGCTAGTCACCCAAAAACCGATGACATCGTAAGGGTTATGGGTGATGTAGTAAGCAAACTACATATGATCAAAGAGTCAAGAGAATTTTCCATTAAAAAGGGAAAACAATATGCACAATGAGATCGTACGAATAAAAAAAAAAAGACAATTAACAAAGAGACGGACGCAGCGTATTTGGCCTAAAACGTTGGGAGAGAAGACATAATAATAAAGCCCCGGACCCCTCAAGAGTATATAGGGGTTTCAATCGAATTTTGTAAGTATTTGGCACAATCACAACACGCCAGAGCCAGTTACCATAACAACCAAGGCATCCGTTGCTCCTGTGTGTGCCCGTCATACCGTGCGTTTAACGTCACGCAGAACATTCCTACACGCCGCGCGTTATACGGGGGATTGGCTGAATTGCCCTGTTTCTAATGCACGGTTAGGAAAGACAGACTTTTCATCTCACGTAAACAAACCTCATCACAACGCACCCGTCAGTAACTACCCCTTCAGCAGCGAGACCGGTAACCCCCCGATACTGCGGGAATGCATTAAACATACCAGGAACACCCGTTTATAGGTATAACTTCCCGAGGACACATGTTTCCGATATAAACACTCAGACATCAATCAGTCGTTGGTCTGGTGACTCTGGTCTTAGATCCAGGATAGCTTTATACCTATCCTAGACGTGTATAAATTCCCTCATTGTATTAGGCTCAACCACTTATGCTGGGAGGCTGTTCCACTGATCAACCACCTTCCCAGTAAAGTAAAACATTCTTACATATGAACACCAAATTGCAAGGAGCTTAACATGGTATGGAGTGCGTTTGTCACATCTACGTTCTGGCCTGTGTGCCGGGTCTGTGACTGTTTTGGTGTGTTCTTATAATACAGGTTCCCGTCTCAGCACTCACCTCAGGCAGGGACTTGCCGCAGCTCAAATTATATATCTTCACGTCATTCACGTTAGAGACCTGCATGTTTGGAGATTTGGGGAGCTACAGGAGCCACATAACCGGGAACCCGAATATCCGAACCAATGGCCAGACACCCACGTTGGAGCTCTGCCGGAACCACCAAACCACGTGTGTAGGAAGCAGGAAGCTGCCGTGTCTTCGGCTGGCGACCGCCATATTGCGGTTGTCAGACTAACAGTACGCGCTAAACCCCTGAGTTCCGTGTAGGGTATGACTAAACCGCCATCTTATGGTTGGCGAGGTGATCGACACGTACCTTACGCCATATTGTGAATGGCACGTAATAAATGGCTTGTAAATGCATTACATAAGCGGATCCAACCTTCACACTATGCATGATTTCTGAGCATACATCTATGTATTTGCATTATAGTAGCTTTTATTTTAATTATGATTTAGTGAATAGGTACATTAAACACTTTTCTTTTATGTGTTCTCTTAAAAATGTTTGGGAACGCCAGTCCAATATATGTAAGGATTAATCCACAAACAGGATTTTTTTTTCACGATCAACTGTACGAATAATAAACCTTTAGAGAGAGGATCCTTCTGGGTCTAAATACAGCCGAGTTGTTATAAGCCTGTTGCTCATTATGTACAATTTTCTTTACTGTGCAATAAACAGTAGATCAGACAACCCCCTTTGCCCACCCAAATGTAGACTGTGTGTTAATCTACAACAAACGCTAAAACTGGGGTATACTTTATACATTGGGGTCTTTTGGAAGTTGCACTCATCCCATGGGGAAACACACACCAAAATGACAAAGGGTGTGCTTAAAATGCATAATTTATTGTTTTCTCCCATACTTTTGAAGAGAACAAACAGCGGTAAAAGCAGTGAATGAAAGGACCTTCTGGACGGAAGCTGAGGAATGCCCTGCTCTGGTTCTGTTGGTTTGGGGCCAAAACACATACAAGCAGTAAACAAAGAGAAAGGGAAGCAGTGAATGGGATGTGAATGCATGATTTGGAGCCCACCGCATGTAAGCAATCATAAAATTGGCAGTGAATGAAAAGAACCTTCTGGAAGGACCCGGCAGTCACCCTTCCTTGCTTATGTTCAATCTGTACAAAAAAAGTATGAAATCTAGGGGCCTAAACAATGCGTCTCTATTGAGTTGGGGTCCGCTATTAGAGAGGAACTTCTGGGGATCTTCTGGGTCTGCCCTCTCAGTCCCCCTGTTCACTTTAGGTCCGCGGAAGAGCAGCAAAGAAACAAACAAACAAAAAACATAAAGCAATTCGCTAGTACTAAAAGGATTACTATGTCACGGTGTCCAGCAAGTCACCTGCAATACAATAAAATACATAAAGATCGAGCCTTAGGACAACTCTAGTCTACTTCCATTTTTGGAAGTTAGCCAAGGGATCGTCTTACGGCCGTCGCCACCACAACTATGCTGACCTGGGCCCGGAACATGCATGGAACAATAACGAAAAAGAAGCAGTGAAATGAACGGGCCCTTTGAGAAGGAGGGAAGACCTGTCCTGCTACTATTGACTTTAATGTCCACTCCAGCCCTGCGTTCATGTTAAGTTTATTTTGTACGCCCTGCCGTGTGGGAGATGTATTACTGAGTTATTCCCATCCATGAGCTTTTACATCCCACATACTGCAGGGCAAGACTTTACCTGTTGAGGTGGGCATTGTGTGAAAGGTATATGTGTCCAGGAATAAACATGGCTGATGTTGTCACCTCACCGCACAGTTTAGAAAGACCCGTTATACCACGTATTCCAATTCTGTTGACTTGGCGCCCAACATTTGCAAACAACTTAAGGAACAACAGCGAACGAGAGGAGCCAATTACATGTTTTGGGAGGACTGTAGGGACTTCTGTCCATCTTCTGTTGACCGGAGACTCATGCAAGCAATGAACCAGAATGCTTCTGTTAAAATAATAAAAATAAGTGAATGACCAGGGCCTTTTGGCGGTAACGTGGGTACTGACCCTCCAGGCTTCTGTTGACTTGGGTCTCTGCAAAAAATAATAAATAAACAGACCCTTTATAAAGAGTCTCGGGTCTAACCGGCCCTGCTTCAATGGATTTGAAGACCAGCATCATTAAAAATATGACAAAAAAAGAATAGCGAATGAATGCGGTTCTACATCGAAAAACAATATATCAGTAAATAATCTCCCAGGAAATGTACGCAAAATATGAAGAAGCCATAAAAGAAACGCACGTTAGAAACACTGGGGACATTCTGCCCAAGTTCTCTTGGCTTGGTGCCCAAAACCTGTTGGCAACAAATACAACAGAGATGGACCATAAAAAAATAAGTTGGGAAAAAGAGGACACGGGGAGGACTTTTGTGAGGAACTTGTTGGCTGTCCCACTTTAGTTAACTCCAGGGTCAAAGAAAGAAGCATTCATTTCAGAAAGGGGTCTTTTCTAAGGAATGTGGAGACCACCTTGTGTCTGTAGACCTGAGACACAGCACCTGTAGAGAATGAAGGAGAATGAAGGATCATATGGAAAGAAACCAAAGTACTGCCTGGTCTCAGGTGGGTTCTGACCCACGTGCAAGCAACGTGCAATAAGAAAGCCACAAATGAGATGTTATAGTCATAAACAGACCACTTTGTGCTTTCATACAATCCCAACTTGAGACAGATATTCAGTAGATATAATGTAATAAACCCGTAAACAACTTGGAATTTTGTTCATTTTCTCAATAATTTACCAAATAATGATATATTTTTAAAAATAAAAGTAATCTAATAATATATATATATATATATATATATATATATATATCTATATATCTATCTAGTGCAATATCAAAGGCTTTTGGTTTAGGTGCTAGAGTGGGTAAAATACACACAAGAAAAAATAAAGTTTTTTTACAAGGCTTGTTGTATGAAAACGTAAAATCTTCTTTATTTACAAAACAGCAATTAATGTTTTGGTCCCAAGAGCAGGCGTCCTTCATCCCTGAAAAGAACCTAGATAAACGCTCTCACGGACTAAAGGCGGGTAGTTATTTTGTAAATAATGTGTGTGTTTGTGAGCTTGTGTGTAAAAATATCTCTAGTCCAGATATTGTAAAGATTAGTAACCTACCCAATGTAAGTTTCTTTGCGTAAATCCCTTTATTCTAGGAAAGTACTATAATTGATGTCATCACGACCAACTAAATCCATACGGCTGTAATAGTTGTATGTTGTGTTTATGTATTTCATTACGATCTGCAATGTGTTTGGTGCTTTCTTATTTCAAAGGAGGAGAAATGTTAGAACAGAGGTTTAGATGTACTAAGGAAGTTTTACTTTACTGAGAGGGTGGTAGATAAGTGGAACAGCCTCCCATCAGAGGCGGTAGAGGTTAAAACAGTGAGGGAATTTAAACATGCATGGGAGAGACATAGAGACCAAGGACTGATTAAGATCCGAGGAAAAATGGAGCGACTAGATGGGCCAATTGGTTCTTATCTGCCGTATGTTCTATGAAACATAGTTATTATGATGCCTTTCCTAACGATTTAAAAAGAGATAAGTATCTAAAGTGAAATGAGATGAGGGAAGATAATATACCGTATATTAGCTAAAAAAATTAAAATAAACTATTGTGAGCGAATAGTTTGTAAATACAGAAGTAAAACTAGAATATTCAATTTATTGTTTTTAGTTTTTCGTAAATGGTTTAGCAACATAAAATCTGTTTTTAAGGATGGATTTTACAATGTCTGAATTCTCTCCCTCCAAAAGGGGTGTCAGGTTAATGTGCGGCACGCGCCTGGCAGTGAAATAGTTAAGTGGATGTCCCTGCCAAAGACGTAGTGGGTGCCTGGAATGCAGAGCGGCTGGGAGCCAAGGGGGCTGAGTCGAGTCTCAAGGTGGCCACGGGGAATGCCCAAAGGTAAGAGGTGGACCTCGGCGGGGCAGATAAAGGGAGGAGAGGAGTTCCTGGGGCAGCATTTGTGCTGAGGAGGCGAGAAGACGCGGCTCGGACGGAGGGCAGTTACTGTACGGTGTACTGGGACGGTGCAAGGACAGGGCGTCAGAGAGGTAAAAGCGGAGGGGAGGGCGACTCTGTAAAGTGTGTGGATGAAGGAGAGAAGATACAGTTACAGGAATATAATATGTGTATCAGAGAGGTGAGATAAGGACAGGGGGGGCTTTTGTCTGTTATATAGGGGAGTCAAGAAGCTCTGCAGCATCATTCATCAAGAATCAATACCACCTCTACCTGAGAGTCAGATCTCCTCTCCTGTGCTCTACACCTACTTGCTATGAAAATAGCCCTTCTTTCCCAGGTAAGGGACTGAGCTAATGGACACCTGGGGCTACCCATCCTGGGGATCCAACTCCTATAAGCTTTTACCTTCCTATTGCAACTCAGCTAAGCGTTATATGCTAAGGTGCCACTGCAACCCCTATCACGCCTAGCCGTCTACAGCAGCTAGCCTGCACGATCCATAAGATCGTCTTTGTGTAATATCTGGTCGTTTGTGCTCTATGCTTATACTTACATTTTAGCACCTGTCTCAGGTGGGTCACCCATCTGTCATTGAAGGTGGCGGTAATTCCACTCCTGGTGTAGATCGCAGGGACGTGTCATTCGATCCGCTCCACGGACATCGACTTTACGAAGACTTTTCTATTAGTGGGTTACTGAAGCTGTATAATTATTCTATGCTTATTCTTCCATTGATAATAACGTTGGGGGGTCCAGTAGTCTGTATGAAGTATATTCACTTATGTAGCACACGTTCAGCTAACTGTAGTGTTAACCCCTTTCATTGCCAGAAACCATTGGCAGACAAGCGGGGAAAATGAACATGGAAAAAATACCCCCATGCCTCTTTCAATTAAATATAAAATGTGATTTTTTTATTACATTTATCTTTTAAGCAGAATTATGAAATATTCTCCATTTATTTTCGCCTGGGTCCACTTCTGAGAATAAGGGTTTCTAACTGGTGGCATACTGGGGCATACTGGGGCATACTGTATATTTTGTATAGTTTGTCTGTGAAACATTAACTTATTTAGGCTTTATCCTGTAATTATTCACTTATTAGATTGATTTTAAATAAACACCTTTTGATCATAACTATAAGGAGCCTTTCTGGATTAAAGCTCTAAATGCGATGCAATCCCTGATAAAAACCAATGGAATGCTTATGTTCGGATTTTTACAATTATATCTGTGCTAATCAATGCCCAGCTAAACCCAATATGTTTGCTATTTGGAATAAAAAATGTGCGCTGTACCTAATGTTGAATTTTTTCCCCCCCTGCAGTAACTTAGTGATCATAGATTTTAAAGATGACGGAGTTTTGGTTAATTTCTGTTCCGGGGGATAAAACCAACCTAACTGCCCTGGAAAGGATGAATACGGTGACTTCCAAAGCCAACCTGTCCAGCAATGCAAAATTTGTCATCCCTGAACTCAAGGTAATTTGAGGATTTCTGTACTTTCTTAGATTTTTAAACCATGTAAGAATTACAAATAAACCCTCGTGAGGATTTTCTGCTATAATTTGGGGGCGGAAGGGTAGAATAGTCCACCCTCCCCAATATCACTCATGAGATGGTCAACTAGAAGCACCTCCAATCCCCAGGTTACATGGTATCATTGGCCAAGGAGCTCAGATGCCATGACCTCTAGACCAATTTGAAGGTCAGGCTTTCTCATCGCCCCCGTTACACGTGCTGACATGTTCCATACATGAGCTAAGATTTAGTACCAGATCAGAATCCTGTTGGAACAATAAGATTCCATGAAGTTTATCATCATTACTATTATTGTTATTATATTTTATTTATATAGCTCCAACAATTTATGCGCAGTTCTCACAATATATTTATTCAAGGGGTATGACAAGTCTAGAATTGACAGCCTAAGACAAACCGATACATTGGGTGGAGAGAGCCCGGCTCCCGAGCTTATCTCATTGTAGCTCTTCATCCTAGCTTACCATAGTCATAGATTTTTGCTGCTCCCTGGCATGCAATGAGTTAATAGGTAGGGCGCAACTACATTTCATATGTAATCTGTTAATGGCTGGTTTCACGTTTGCCCTTTTTGCTTTGTGCAAGTCAGATACCTTCACACGTTGGTGTCCCTGTTTTGGGTCTACCTTTGTCAACGTAAACACTCTCATCGGATTCAGATGTAGGAACCATTTGGAAGTCCTCCGTGTCCATTAATGAAAATAATAGAGCCATATTTTAGATTTTGGTTCTGATCACACATGCTTTAGGTAGCTGAGAATCCATCATTTTATTATTATGCTAAGTAGCATTACCGGATTAGCTTTCATGGCCCCATTTTATCCCACGTGGACAGGTCATCCCATGACTTTATAAGAACCAGATGTAGTAATCACTTACAAACTGCGTTTTCTTCCCCGGCCGTGTCTCGAGCGTGTGTCCTTCATGAGGACATTTGGTGTTGACATCACAAAGTAAAATAAACCGGTTTGTGCTGATCGGAGCAGGAGATCACCTTGGTTTTCTTGATTTAAAAACCCCAGAAAAATATCTTCCTCCATTAAAATAAAAATAAAAGCCTGTTTCATCTGGTTAACTACTAAACCGTGGACTTCACTGCGCTCTTTAATTGTCATCAATGAACCCATCAAAAACAATGCCGCCTTTTACACTGAATGAAGATCAGATTGTAAACGGAGGTTAGGTTTTTGTGTTACGACATGATCTTCTACGTATATTTTTACCTGAAACAGACAACAAATGCAACGACTTTGAAAAGTCGTCGAAAACTTTCCTGGATTTCTTGAGATATTTACAACGGGTGCGTCTTTTGAAATTATTTTCAAAACAAAAGGAACGACCTTTAACTATTTTCACATCCTTTCCTTTGCATTTCCTTCTTAGTACACAAAAAACAATTAAAAATCGTTGAAGAGCGACTTTTTGTCATTTTGCGAAAGTTTACGCACCCCTTATATCTGAAAGTTTGTTAAGTTGCGCATTAAGATAACAGTTCCGTTTTTCGTTTGCAGGTCGGAACTCTGGACGCCCTGATCGGTCTGTCTGACGAGTTGGGGAAACTTGATGTTTTTGCTGAAAGGTAAAACGTGCTTTTTTTGTTTACTGTACACGAAACGGCAGCCGCTGTTGTTGTGCGATACACACTATTCCTGATGAAACCAAACTCAGACCCGACTCGCTCTGGATTGTAGGATAGGTCGGAACGGTTGGGTTTGGTTAGAGCCGTGTTTGCTCCGGTGTAACGCAGACTGACCACATGCATATTTATTGCGTAATATAAACCCAGAGTTCTCGGTTTCCATCCGTAACTGCATTGTAAAAAAAAAAACAAAATCGATCATTCTGATGGAAGATAAACATAATTTTTTTTCCATATAAACATCATTTTTTTAGGGAGACAGAGGCACATTCCAAATCTACACCCCCAGCCCTGTAGGATGCCTATTTTATAGATGGCACCAATAAATGCGATGCTATGGCAACCATTTTCTTAGGCAATGTAAAATACAGTACTCCGTGGCACTCGCAGAAAAAAAAACCTTATTTTATTCACACAAAAACAATAGAAACATCAATAAAGCACAGAATATAAAAGATGATTACTAATATGTGTTACTATTTGCTTGTCTGTCATTTTTACATCGGATTTAAAGTTGACATGAACACATTTCTCCGTTAAAAAAGGGACATTTATGATAAATAATAAATATTATCCTTACGGCTACCCAGGGATCACAGTTGGCCTGTTATTATTCATTGTCTATAAGTGCCTCTGGAGAAATAAATCCTGTAGTCTCCAAGCAATACTTTTGGCGACTACTAGTGATGTAACTAGTGATGTAAGTAGTGATGTAACTAGTGATGTAACTAGTGATGTAATTGCGAGAGGCCTAGAGTCTTTGTGTGTTTAATACTGTTGTTATTATTATCTTTAATTTATATATAGTATTTATACAGTATATCCACTAGATATTATATGTATAGTTTCTATGCAGCACCCTATTGAACGACCAATGGCTGAATGCAACATCCAATCAAATCTCTGGCATGATTTTGGGGTAAAAATGGATGGAAGCGGCCCACATTGTGGTCTATGTCTATAGAACTATGGAAGGTTCTCAATGTAATTGTGAAGTGTTGTAAGTCGAGGAACAGGTAGTGGTGTCGGGGGTCCTTTTCCCAGCAGGGCTGCTTTTCAGCTCACATTGCGGGGTTAATACAGTGACCGTTCCGATTTTATCAGAGACGGCCTGATTATTCTGGTGTTAGTTAGAATGACCCAGTGTGTCTTTCTGATATAGGGTATGAGGTGAATTAGCGTGAGTATAGATAGGCCTCAGCTTACATCGGCTCAACTTACATCGGTTAATACTGTGTTATAGACCGAATCTGCAGTTACATCATGAATGTAAGAATGTTAAGCAAATAAATAGTTACACATGCAAATCAGACAACTATATATATATATATATATATATATATACAGTTATATGTATACAGTTATATCATTATATATTTCAAATACTGAAGTAAAGCTGTTTAGAATATTATGTTAAAAATATTTTTTGGGGGTTTTCATGGTAACGCCTTGCTTTGTGATTGTGGCCGTTTTTTTGAAGCGATAAATACACTTCTTATATAAAAATGTTTTGGAAAAGTCAGTATATAGTATAACTGCAGCCTCTGTGTTGTTCCATAACAGCTCATTCGCTCTGTTATTAGATACACAAAAACTGAGGGTCACAGCCTGTTAAACAAGACGTCGAGAACTTGTCTGCTCCGGCCCCATCCTGGATTAGACGGGCTATTTCAGACCGTGTTTCCATCTTGTTTTATTTATTTATACCGGGCGGTCTCGGAGTGCTTTTCCATGTCACCCTCAGACAGTGAGGTATTTTTAGTGTTTTTTTTATGTTTCTCTTTGGTTCCCAATAAAATGGAATCCATGACTAGTACACAGCTTCTGGGCTAGGGACGCACAATTCCCATGTTTCTGAGCAACGCATGTAAAGTGCTGCCGCCCTTCAGTATGTGAGGCGTATGACCTGGAGTACGTGGCCCTGCAAGAGTTTGGTTTCCCTGATCCCTGCATCTCTTAGCCATTTATTTTCTGCTCTTTACGTTTCACAATACGAGACCCCGGCAAATAAATGTTATCGGAATGTTCTGCACTTTAATCGGAAGATTGAGGAGGGACTTAGAACTGGACCTTCTATCCTGGGAACCATCGTTTCCACCTCAGAGTGCCAACGGACGAGGGCCCGCTTTTTGCAGTATCTCTCTAGGATGTGATTTTGATATTTTATTTTATTTATTTATTTGATTATTATATTTTTATATATTTTTATATTATTATATTTTGATATTTTGATATTTGATATTTGAATGACCATTTGAAGTGGGACTTACCAGGATTAATCATCCTGAGATGAAGCTATAACTTAAGCTTCGAAGGTTTCCCATGAAATGTGCCATCTAAGACCTCCCTGGGTCCCTGTCCCTCCCGAGGTGACATGTAATTACATTCCTCATTTACAAGGTTTCCAGGTAATCTAATGAATATCAGGAAAGTACTGTACAGGATTCATGTATAATATTGCATAATATTACTCTTCTGTCTGTTATACGTCTCCGCATTTCTCGTCTTGCAGCGTAATTAAGAAGATCGCTCAGTACATAGGAGAAGTCATGGATGACTCTGCAGACAAAGCCCAGGAGAACCTTCTGGCTAATGGAGGTACGTTCCTCAGAAGCTCTGTGACCATGTCTCGTGATCAAGCCATGCTAAGTGAATCCAGCGTGGCGTCACGTGTCTTGGTTCTTCCTACTTTGCCACATGTCTAGAAAAGCCAA
This sequence comes from Spea bombifrons, assembly GCF_027358695.1. Classification (NCBI taxonomy): domain Eukaryota; kingdom Metazoa; phylum Chordata; class Amphibia; order Anura; family Pelobatidae; genus Spea; species Spea bombifrons. The sequence continues at coordinate 109,050,158 of NC_071089.1, forward strand.
TGCCGCGTGGCATTGTGCAGTTTCTTGGTTGCCGATGATCACCCAGATTTTTGGGGAAATATATACATTTTTGTGTCTCTAATTTGTGCCATATATATATACAGTATATATACAAAGCAATTGATGGTTTCTGTTATGTCCAAAAGCTACATCATTGTGCAGCTGCATTATCAATGGGCACCGGATATCCCCATTTTTCACCTTTGGTTACTATTTTAGTGTCTGTGGGTCCCAAAACAGTATATTTTATAGAAACTACAATTGTTTCAAAACAGAAAAAAACACAATATTAAAAAAAAAAAAAAAACTTTTAATGTACCGGTATTACTAGTAATATAAGCTTGTTGGAGTTCATCTTTAAAATGTCAGCTTTTTTTATCCTTACTAATTAACATATGCTGTTTTTTGGTGGGTTAAAATAACCCTTATTTTTTGTCTAGATTGTAAGCTTGCGAGCAGGGCCCGCTTTACTTAATGTAATGATTCGTCTTAGTCTGTCAGTTCTAGTTTTTTCAGACCCCCTGAGTATTCGTATGATAAGGAGCGCCGCGTAAATAGTTTGCACTCTATAAATAAAAGATTGGATAATAATGATTGTCTTCGACTGGTTCGGTTGACAATGTATTGGCTCCCCCAGTCTGCTTTTTGCAGCAGCTTCTAAAGCTCTGATGTCTTCATGTTATATCGTAGCAGACATTCAAGAAATATTATTCAAAAAATGGAAAACTTTTGCTAGATTCAAATAAAGTCAAGCTTGTATGACCTTGCAGAAGTGAGCATTTCATTTCACATCTGTAAGCTTCTTAACGGGTCTTTTTCCAGGGAAGAAGAAGAAAGTGAAATACAATGAAAGTATGTAACGTTTTCTGTAGTTTGCTGTGTTTTTGATATTTTTTTTTTTTAGCACGGACTCTCCTGGTTCCAGCTTCACGAGAGACATCTGGTTGTAAGGATACAGTGATCAGGTTACGATGGAATTCTGATGTAATGGCCTCGTAGCCGGGTCACGATATCCGTATGACTCAGATAACAACGCTGTTCTGTATTCCCATTCTTGTCTTTCCTTTGTAACGACTTTGCATGTTCCATGACCAAGACATCTACCTATCTGAAGGCTCCTGGTTTGCATAGTTTACATCCGGGTTCTTTACATAGAATACAAGAAAACCCTCAATCTGCGTGTGAGCTTTTTAAATTGGAACACAGTGGGCAGCCAATGAAAGATAAGTAGGGCAGATATAATGTCTTCTATTGGATGAACACTGTTCTCGCAATCTGTCTGTCTAACAAACCAGATTCTGTAATGCCCCCAGATGTTTGCATGTACCCTGCCAAATACCCTGAGATGGGGGATAGGTCTTGCATGCAATGACATGGATGTATTCTGACATGGTGTTGGTAAATACCCAAATCCTTCCAACAAAGAAATTACTCCACCAAGACCTGCTGCTTATTTTCTTTAAGAATGATGAATTGCATTACGTATGAGTATCCGTAATCCATTATTGTATAAAATGTGTATGTACGGTTGGGTACATTAATATTTGGATAGTGACAGAGTTTTGGTCTGATTGCTACCTCAATGGATGTGAAGCGAAGCAATCAAGATAGTTGGAGTGCAGACGCTCCGCTTTAATTTGAGGGTAATTACATCCAAATTGAGTAAATAGTTTAGGAATTACAGCAATTGTTATATGTAGCCCCTGCTTTTAAAGGGTCCACAAGTAATTGGACAAGCTACCTTGTGGCCAGGTGTGGGTTGTTCCCTCATTATTTAATTAACAATTAACCAGTTAAAAGGTCAGATGTTGATTACACGTGTGGAATTTGCATTTGGAAGCTGTTGCTGCAAACTCTGAGGTCCAAAAGAGCCGCCAATGGTAAAGTAAACACAAGCCATCATTAGGCTGAAGAACAAAAGAAATCCACCAGAGAGATAGCCGAGATATCAGGAGTGACTAAATCAATAATTTGGAACATTTGGAATAATTAAGGAACGCACGGGTGAGCTCATCCACACCAAAAGGCCGGGATGACCACAGAAGACAACTGTAGTGGATGTTCTGTCTTCATTTCACTTGCTGAAGACAAAACTGAAGGCAGAAAGATCCACAAACAAGACGGCTGCCTTAAAAGCCTCTGAAACCTCTATGGAGGAAGCCCTGATTTTGATGATATCCTTGGGTTCCAGAGTTCTGGCAGTCATTAACTGCAAAGGATTTTCAACCAAGTATTAAGAATTATCATTTTGTTTATGATTTTTAGTTTGTCCAATTACTTTTGACCATGAGGGGTATGAAATCGCTGTAACACGATTCAGATATATTTTTTAAACAATTTGAATAAAGGCTGAAAGTCTGCACATCTTGATTGTTTCATTTCAAGTGCATTGTGGTGGCCTTATCAAAAATAATGAACATTGTGTCACTGTCCAAATATTTATGGACCTGACAGTATATTCACCAATGTTTAATGAGCTAATGTCTGGCTCATTTGCTCCGAGCCTTACTTACCTATTGTTATGTGATGCACTGCTTGTTATGTCTTGCATGCCCATTGTACACTGCTACAGAATATGATGGCACTATATAAATCAATTAATAATAATAAAGAACATTTAACGGTAACTATATTTAGAATCTTAGGATACAGAATATTCTAAAAATATTACGTAAACAGTTTTTTTCCCCATTACTAAAATAACACTTTTTTTGTTTAGGAATTTCCTTCTTATTTAAAAAAAAATATGATGAATATTTATAGAATTGTTTTGTTCTTGCAGTTCACATTTCATAGAGTAATGTATAATTCATGTAGTATTTAACAATTCCAGTCTTATGTGTGTGACATAGCTACTGATGGCTTAACTAAAAGCTTCTTAATGTATAGCTGCTAGGCTAGCACGCGTATCACTTATAGGAGTATAGGAGACGGGTCCATAGCTCACTCATAGTATGTCCTTCATCACATAAAGGGCTCACTTCAGTGAGCCTTCTAAATCTTAATAGGTGTTAATTGTGGTTGAATATGCATGTTTTGGGACCTACATGTCTAAGCTCATGCGGCAACAACCAAACAAAGCTAATAGAAAGCAATAAGAAGCAATGTATTCTGGTGGCAGACAGGTCTAAAGACATTTGAATGTGTTTGAATCAGTAATGGTTTTATAGATTATGATTTATGACTAGAAAATGATCATTGCTCAATTACAACAACTACATGAAGAATGTCCAGTTGAACTTCTTACTACAAATGTGACAACTTTAAGTGTCTGAAGAAGTTTATGTTGCTCACACATTCAGATGGCAGCAATTTCATTGGACTCATCCCCTCAGTTCATCTTGCATGCAGTGGTGTATTCTGGCCTAGACAGACCATGCGTTGGCCAAGGGCAGCAGATCCAAGAGGGTGGCAGCCTTCTTGTGCTGATTGGAAGGGTTTAAAGGAACCTGGGGAATTCTATTTATGAACTGATTATATCATATTTGGTTATGAGCGTAATGTCCTCATATAGTTGTTTCCTGTGTCTGTTCATTTTACAGAATATGTGAGTAATGTATCAAGAAATTAATTAATTAACCAGTCATACCAGTGACCTGTATTGCTGTCTACCATTCTCTCGCGTCCTTGTGCGTGAGTCTCCCTCTAGTGGCTGGGCAGTGTGCTTGTTTTTGTTCTGTGATCAATGCAGCTAATTGATCTATTTTGTTTTTTCCAGTTGACCTCATCAGCTACTTGTCACGTTTTGAGTGGGACATGGCAAAGTATCCTGTGAAGCAGCCACTGAAGAATATAACAGAAGCACTTTCCAAGGTACCATTATATCTTATAATATAATATGGTATGTATGGCTATTCTCAAGGAGGGGCAGAAGGAAGTGCTTGTCCCTTCTCTTGAACTTTTAACAGCAGTACCCCTGCTTGTCCATTTCATGTTATTACGTTATGAGGTAAGACTATTGAAAGAACACTTAAATGATGTTTGATTATAAGGGAAGGGTCAACAAGTGGACACAATAGAGCTCTTCTGGCTGTATCCGCTGATGGTGGCTCTGATACCTTCCTTGAGTTTTTCCGTTGGTGGTGTGGATTATATATATATATATATATATATATATATATATATATATATATATATATACATATATATATAAATATATGCAATTTTTTAACTCCTATATAAATCTTTTCATTTCAGCAAATGACACAGATAGACACTGATCTGAAATCAAGGGCTGTCACATATAACAGCATCAAAGGGAATCTGCAGAGCCTGGAGAGAAAGACTGTGTATGTATAGTTTTATGTGAGAGTTTGTTCTAAAACCATTTAGGTGAAAACCAAGGAACCAGTTATATACTTATAGCAACTTCCCATGGTCCTTCACCAGGAAACTGGAGCACAGGTCCCCCTACTAGAAGGACCACCTAGCTGGTGGTGGGGTCTGCCTACAGTTTCTTTCCTATGTTTGTAACGGTATAAGAGAAATGGGCACTAGAGGAATTGCTTGCCTACAAAACCTCACGGCCAGCTCTGCTGGAGAACATGTGATATCACCATACCTGGGAACTCCCTGCGTTTGACCTGGAGCCTCCAGGTGAAGCACTGTGTCCCTGGGACTCCACGTCACTTACCCCTCCCAGACCATTTAAGGCTCATTTAGGCTAATCCCACCTCATTCATTGTTAGTCCTGCCTCCACATGTAGCTAACCCCACCCCATGCATACATAGCCCTGCCCCCTCACAAAGCCACTCCCCCAGTAGTAGGAGAGCTCCAGGTAGCATACCTGGAAAAATTCTCAGGTGTGCACATAACGCATCACTCATGTGAAACACAAAACATCCAAACATACCGCTACACAGGACATTCCCCAGGGCAGATGGGGCACAAGCCTAGTTAACATGACTATCTGGCCAACATGGCAGTAGTCAGCTTGAAATCGCTTATGCGATTATGCACAATGAATAATTATAAGATTATAAAATGATTTCACTGGTGTTTCAGGGGCAACCTCTTGACAAGGACCTTGGCTGACATCGTTAATAAAGAAGACTTTGTTTTGAACTCAGAATATCTCATTACTCTTCTGGTAGTCATTCCAAAGTAAGTAGCAACGTTCTTTTATTATTTCAAGCACAATGGCCGCTCTAGACTTGTTGACAACATGTAATTCTGCCCCGTGTCTTAAGATGTAACACGTTATGATGATTGTATTATTTTGCAGGTCATGTTATGCTGTTTGGCAAAAGACATATGAGTCCCTATCAGACATGGTCGTGCCACGCTCCACCAAGTAAGCTGAATTAGTTAAAATGTATCCATATATCTACATTATAGCTTTTTATTGTTACAAGGTTATAACGTATCTAAACAGAAATAAAAGTGCAAAAAATAGCAAATATATATATATATATATCCATCTCTCATGTCCCATATTCCATATTTATAGCTTGTCTGCTATTTCTTCATGGATGTCACAACGCTACCTGAAACTTAACCTTTCGAAAGCTGAGCTCACCATCTTAGCTGCTAGAACTTCCCTGTCACTGATACAACCCGCACACTACCTCTCACCCTTTCTGTTTCTTATGTTTGTCACCCCATTCCCTCCAGATTGTAAGCTTGCGAGACGAGCCTCTCTACTTAATGTATCGGTTTGTCTTAGTCTGTCAATTCTCATCTTGTCATACCCCTTGAATATATGTATTGTATTAAGCGCTGCGTAAACTGTTGGCGCTATATAAATAAAAGATAATAATATATAAATATATATTTTATCTGGGTAGGATGTTCTTCTCATTCACGTTTTGTTTCTGTGCAGGTTGATTGCCGAGGATAGTGAAGGAGGTTTGTTTACAGTGACTTTGTTCAGAAAAGTCATTGACGATTTTAAATCCAAGGCGAGAGAAAATAAGTAAGATTTTCTTTATGGTTATCAATAAAATCCATTAATTGTCATAGTAATGTCGTATTGCGCAGTTGTTATTTGGTTGAGGATAGTAATATTTCTTGCTTTACTCTTCTGTTTAAGATTCATAGTACGGGAATTTTTTTTCAATGAGAGAGAACTGCAGTCCGAAAAAGATGAAATCATTAAACTGGCAGCAGACAAGAAACAGCAGTATGTAAGTGTCGGCTATTGCTGATTTCAATCGGCCGCCCTCTGTTCTGGTTTTGCTCACGAAGAGTCAATTTCTATGTCGGGCATCAATTGCATCATGGCCTGTATATTTTTCCCCAGCGTATCCCCAGAGCTCAACCTCTCTTGGACTTTATAGGAGGGATGGAGCAGGTGCTAGCTGTACACGGAGCAGGGCTTGCCACCATGGGGGTTCAACCTTGATGGGGGTTCAGCAGGTGTGGGTGGGCAGGGCCAAACTGGGGATGATAAATGGCGGTAGATAACTGGAACAGCCTCTATCTAGCGATACCCCAGTGCCTGATCCTTTGTAACACCAGCTTGCGACGTTGTCACTAAGCTCACATGCCCTCACCTTTAACATTTAAAATTTACAGGCTTGTGCATTTGCATGGCGTATATACTCGCTTTGCAAGTGTTAGCATGTGACTTCCATCTCCTCGGTTGAGGGGTTAAATACGTCAACTTTTAATTAACACTGAGAAATAGCAAATACCAAGTGTAAAAATAAACATAGAAATACTACTGCAGTTTCCCCCTAATCATCAGTTGTAGGCGAGGTGAAACGCTTTGTCTCACCAACTTAACTCTACAGAAAAAAAGTCCTGGGTAGTTAATAGGTAAAACATCAGATACATTTGTCCCACAGCTCAGTGGGTTTTATTTATAAGGGAGGCTTGGGGCAAAATATTAAAATTTATATTTTCACCATAGCAACCAATGGAATAGTCCAATCAGTAGGAATATTCCAGTGTTTACTATGTTGATAAGACGTCGTGGCTTTGGATCATAGCCTTTGTTATGTGCATTATATTATTTGTATAATCTATATATTTTTTTATTGACTGTATTGTTAATTGCGTCACTTTTTCAAAGTAATGTATTTAACCTTTTAGGGACCACTGCTTCGATGGTTAAAAGTAAACTTCAGTGAAGCCTTTATCGCCTGGATTCATATAAAAGCCTTGCGTGTCTTTGTGGAATCTGTCTTAAGGTGAGATAAGGAAATCAAATTATACTACTTTAGCATTAATTTAGTACTAATTATGATATAGTTTAACCAAATCTATTAAAATGAATGTGATGGAGTCACCAGCATCCTATTGGCTGTTACAAACACTTGGCTCTAGAATATACGGTATATGAGGCATCAGGATTCTAACTTGGAAACTATCTTAAAGGTACGGGCTGCCAGTAAACTTTCAAGCAGTGGTTCTGCAGCCCAATAAGAAATCAATGAAGAGATTACGAGATGTCTTAAATGCCATCTTCAGGCACCTGGATGAAGCAGCAGCGGCCAACATGAAGGATGTGAGTATCAGACCTAAAAAGGCCAACCTACTACATTTAATAAAATAGAATATATAATAGCTTATAGATGGAGAGATACTGTACAAGGCTCATGATAGGATTTCAAGAAAAAAAGTTACAAAACAAATATAAACATAAATGACTTATCTCATTGGCCGTTGGATTGAGGATTTATGTGAGCTCTATGGTGGCTGCTTGGTTCTACAACTCGTCGTTGTAATGAAGCCCCTTCCTACTCTATGTTTTCCGCTGGAGTCTGTAGGGTTGCCGAGTTGACCCAGCCGAATGGAATGGTGTAATGTGAGATGCCCCTAGGCACAGAGACCCTGGGGCAACATCTGCTGAAACATGTCAAAAGGCTGTGAATGAGGGACATAGGTATACAATGTTCATGGTATAAAAGGACACGGTTGAAACATAGATGGACCAAAGCTTTGCTTTGGATTGTCTGTACCCACCATAAAGCAATACTATAAACAGACCCCTAATCTGTCTAATAAGAGATATAGTCCTGAAAATCACAGTAAAGCTGTATTAACCACCACACTGTACGAAGGCTTCCTAAATCAAAGCCAGCCACTACATAAACATTGTGACATTAATAACATTTTTCTTATCTCCGTAGGTCGGCATGGATATTCCCGGTTTACAGCTGAGCAATCAAGAATATTATCCCTATGTCTGTTTTAAGATCGACCTCGCCAATATAGACTTCAATTAATTGTATTTACGAGTGTGTTAGGGAAATAGTGATATATAGTAACCCATATGACCTGATATCATAATCGTTCACCGGTAAACAACAATGTTGCTCTGATACAAGTGGGTTCTGCCTTTTAGTGGACAGGTGTCGCTATCGACAGGTGAGCTCGGTTGCAGTGACACGATGAGCATTGCCATTCTTAAATCACAGACCTATCAAGTCATTTATTCCCGTTCAGAAAACCCACTATTCACTTAAACTGAACACAGAGGTTACGCGGAAGAAATGCGGAACGCACGGCTGCCTTAGTCTTTTACAAAGAAAATGTGTAACTACAACAGTATTTATTATTTGTAAATTATGTGGATTTCCTTTGTGTCTGACAATTTCTGGAATGAAATTAAAATCAAAGCTTGTACAAAATTGGAGCGTTAAACTTAGTTATGCTCACACACACCATATCATAGTATATACACTATATGGACAAAAGTATTGGGACATTCCACAAACCAGGACTTTGATGACATCACATTCTAAATTATTGGAACTCTTTATCCATAGAATCAGCAGAGCTTTGGTGACTTTTATACATCATGCACCTCAGCACTCGGCATATCTCATATTTTCAGGAAGACACATAACTCAAATTTGTAGAGAATTTTCATGTTGAAAACAGATAATTGTGTCCCTAAATAAATCTCAATAAAAAGTAGTTTATTAAATAGTTATAATATAACATATAGTTAGAAGAGATAACAATCGGGGCCCTTCCCTAATTTAGTACTGGCAAGCGAGCTGTCCTATTAATCCCTAAATAAAACGGAAGCTAAAAAAAAAAAAAAAGCGGTGAATTCTCCCTGGACAACGCAATATATCCACCGATCACCCTCACTCAAAGCTAATACTCAGGTCCCAATCGGGAACTCACGAGGAGAAGAACTACCTACAACCACCACTAATTATCCATCAAACATACCAGCTATCCAATGAGCCCTGTGGGTAAGTGTGGAGCGTACTAAAAACAAACGCCCGACACATTTTACCCCGATGAAGTCTGACCGGTGAAACAAAGGTGAAGACTTCCCTCCATGACAATAGCGTATACGAATGGCCATCAACAAAATGAATGAAGGATTACATGAATGAAGACACCATGACTCCGAAGTTGTAAAACAATCTACGTCTGAATAAACGCTAATGAATGCTAGGCCGATACTTAAATAAACAGTCAATGTACAAGTGGCTGAGAGACCAAAGGGAGAGTATTATGTATAAAAATTGTGGAATAAATCAAATCGTTAAAAAATCTATATAATGTATAGGATTCCAAAACTGACAAAAATTAGCCATTCTGGTGGAGATATCACAATGCATGTTGAAAGGCTAATAAATAAAAAAAAAAAAGTATTAAAAGGGCACCAAGTGTGCAAATTATACTTAGTATTCCAAGAAGTCACGGTTTACTAAAAAAATATATAATATACCGGTAGGCTAGGTTTCCACTTGGGTTTTTGTCCTGCGTTTTTTTCTTGATGAAAAGCGCCAGGAAAAACGCCAAGAAAACTGCCACTGCATTTACCTGCGTTTTGGCGTTTTTTCTGGCGTTTTAGCCTTTCTGTGGAAATTGCTTTTTTGACCTTAGGCAGTTTTTCCAGCCTTTACAAGTTAGAAGTTTCACCCAGCTAAAAGGGATTAGGATAAATGGCAAGTATCTGCCCCCTCCTGATGTCATTTACTTGGTAGAGTTCTACTTAAACGCCCCGGCGGACCCTTTTGTCTCTTTTCTGTGGTTTGTAAGGCAAGCTTTATTCCGAATGTCTGCTCCTCTAGGAAGATTGGCCCCAAATGATGGTGCAAATTGTTTGCTGTTGCTTTTGGCACGCAGGATCCGGTCGCGTATGTTTGTTTGTAATGGCATGTTTGTTCCAAATGGTGTAAAATTCAATATGAACCAGTCCAGGACTTTGTTTTGTGTGAAACTGTTTGTTTTCAGCCTATTTCTCGTAGGACACACAGATACTGGGTCCATCCTCTGCATTGTAATTGTGGAAAAAATAAAAAAACACCAAGACAATAAACCCACATGGCTTTTTCATGGCGTTTTTTCTCTCCCATGGACTTCTATTGAAGAAAAACGCCATGATTTCCTTGCAAAAAACGCCAGAGTGTCAACATGCTGCGATTTTGAAAAACTGCCACAGAGCCCAAAAAAGCAGAAAAACGCCAAACAGGACTGAAAAAACGCCAGACAGAAAAACGCCAAGTGGAAATGGCATTTTGCCATTTCCTATTGAAGAACAGCTAACATCTGGCTGCTGCGTTTTTCCACTAAAAAAACGCCAGGTGGCGCTATTGGCATTTTTATGGGCGTTTTTAGCAAAAAAAAACCAAATGGAAACCTAGCCTTATACATTTTGGGGATTGTTTTAAAGTTGGGGATTTCAAATTTGCCACAAGTGATATGGCAGAAGAATCCGGCCACAAATAAACTGTGCTTTTGCATCTGGGAAGGGGTGCCGTTCAGCTGTTGTGAGGGAAAATCTAACTAAATAAAGAGAAAACTAGATGTCAAAAAATATTTTATTCATAAACTGAATTGAGCCGATCAGTTTGCAGATGAAAATACCCAAAACGAAAATAAAAATACGTAAACAAGGGAATAATCGCAGCATCAGCCAGCGCGAACAGCCAAAGGAAACATTCAAAATACAGATATTTAAATGGCATTTAAAGGGCATTTCCAATATTTTATCCCCAAATGTTAAGCTTTTTTTCCCCCCTCCCCCAAAACAGGGTTTACGACATCCTCCTGCAAAATCTAAACAGAATACAATGAAATTCACTGTTACAACAATTCATAGAATTTTTCAGTGTTCTCCCAAGAGGAACTGTACATTAGTAAATAAATCCTTCTCTTCAAGTTCATACAAGATGTGAGAATAAAAAGTGGCCATCGCAGGATCCACCCAAATCGACAGGGTGGGCTGAAGTCCACCACTGAACTCCTTTAGGAGAAGGGGGTGTAACATTAAAATTTAACATTGCTTGGTTTCACAGTTCATCTTTATCGAAGTCATCCAGATCCACGTCGCTGAGATCTATATCATCTTCAGCGGGAAGCTAAAAAGGACAAAAGAAATCGGAATTATGATCTAAAAAACATGCAAGTACCGCAAAAGTGATAAGATAATGGGGGGGGGGGGGGTGAAATACCGTAATAGCCAGATCCTCAAGAAATAGGAGAAAATAAAAAAATAAAATCACTTAAGGCGCGATCTTACCTCTCCATCCTTTCCGTCCCATGGCTCTACAGCATGAATTTTAGGAATTGCTCCACCGCCTACAGGTGCAGTAGACCCACGGCCAAAGGACAGCTCCCTAGATGGAAAAAAATTAAAGGGAACGCTTAAAATACAGACTTAATTATGTTTTTTGTTTTGCCCATATGAAGCAATGGAATCATCCATGCACGGTACGCAAAGACAGAGAAAGTTTCGTAGTCGATCACATGTTGCTTTACCACACAGTTTGAGAGTATAGATCCGCGCTTTTATTGTTACATCTCTCAAACTAGTGAATGGATTTTTATTTTTAATAAAATAAACTTACTGACTGTGTAACGCATGTAATGTAACCCAATGATTATTTAGATGGAGAGGAAACTCATCAACCCCCATGTTTTGAGGATATTACTAACATTTACATCTTGGATAGTCCCGATTACATGAGGTCCCCCCCACAAACCATATTGTAAGCCAGGCATATAACCTACGTAAAATCCCACTAGACACATTGTTCTAAAACCCTGTAAATATATCGCACCAGAATCCTTTTCCTATATCCTACCCACTATGCCGTAGCCTGTTACAGAGCCTGAATGCCGTAACGACAAAGTTTTTATAACGTGACCCAACAGAACAATTCAGGAGACTTACCTTAAGAACTCGTTAATTCCCTGGTCACTAAAGGAACCTTTTAACAGGGCAAACTTCATCTTCCGTGCGTTGATGGCAGCCATGGCAGGGTACCCAAAGCCACCGATTCCGAGGGCGGTCTCAAGATCCATCTGAGCACCAGCCTCGGTCCACAGCCATCTTGAAATAACAACACAAGCCGCTTTTACCATGCAAAGCAGTCTATACATTATATACGTAACTAGGCATTATTGAACCAGTGCCAGATGGGAATTAAATATTATTTTGCATTGGCGGGGACATTACCAGGCTGGTAGATGGGAGACGACGCTGGCTCCTGCGAATAGGTGAAGCGTAATTGTGCTTGGTGCCCCACAGCCAAAAACTTTTACAAATAATAAAAAGTAGTGTTGAATGGCGCGATTCCGTCCACAAATATAAACCTACACATATGGTTATTAGTGTACTTGGGGATGTTGCTGAACATAGAAAAATATTTCAACACTTATCTACAGACACCAGGCCAGAAGGCTCAGAAATCTCATGGTGCTGCCACAACTACAAGGGATTCTGGGTAGGCGCAGGCAGAAGCATGCTTCCGGCTTACATTTACTGGGGAAGAGCTAAATTAGACAGACGTCTCATTTACTTACTCCAATAACGCACAAAAGAATGCACGCACTCATCCGCATGCACTAAAAATATATAAATATACATTTTGAGGGTCCTTTTAATCCACAGCTGGAGAGTTGTTAGTCCTCCCCAGTGTAAGGCTATAAAGGCCTTTCTTACCCCCACATTTTCTTCTTGTACTTGTCAGCCAACTTCAACATTACTTCCAAGTAGGAATTCCTTCCAGCAGCACCTGCATCAGAGTAATAAATACAACAGACGTCACAACAAGCGCAGAACCAACGTAGATAAATACCGAGGGGAAGAAAGGACACGGTGATTGCCCCTTCCCAGGACTCTCGATAGTTCAGACCGCATTTCGTGGATAACACTCATTCTACTCGTATGACCGTCTAACATATTGATTTACCAACACGGGATTTCATTAAAAAGGCAAAAGGTGGATCTGTTACAAATGCCGAGCCTTGTAAGGAGAACCTACCCTTCTGGAGGGGTTTATAGGTACCGGTTTAATTAAGTGTTACATCGTATGTTGTCGAAGTGGTAAAAAAATATGTGTAACCCCATGAGAGTTTGGGGGGAATATAGCATACAATGTACTAAGTTTGTGCGATATTCAAATAGTGCTAAATCAGTTTTAAATAACACAATTATTGTTAAATGATAAAAATTGCCTTAATCCCCCTGAAACTGATCTTCCTGTTAAAAGGCTGGAAATCTGATACAATAATTATTAGCCCATAACAGGCCAGCCCACCGAAAATACTCTGAAATCCAGTCACGTACCGGTGTCAAGGATGTGTGGCAAAACTGCAACTATGCACAGCTGATGCTCATCGCAAGTCTTCTTCACAACGTCTTCATTCAAGATCTGGAAAACAAAAGCCAAAGTGAGAAAACAGGCAGTGATACCTTAAAAAAAAAAACTACAGAAAAGACCTAAGAAATTCCACCCCACAGACACAAAAAAGACCATATTAGACCTTAAAATATCTGTATTATCCAACAAGATAAAAACCGCTTATAAATCTTCCATATCAGCACCACAACCCGAAGCACAGGACAACCAACGTCTTACTATACTGAAACGCTGCAACAATGTTACGGGTCTACTATGACATGGAGTATCACAAAGACGAAACAAAAAACTAAAGAGGAATTACCTCCAGAATCTCAGGAGGTGGAGCGTTCGCAGAGAACAAGTCAAGGGCACGAGCCACAATATCAGCCTTTGTTCTCCCTCCATCGTAATCAACGGGCTCTTCTCCCTTTTGGAAGATCTTAATTGTGGGGAATCCCCTGATCTAAAAGGAAAATATGCAGGAGTTTAGGCGTTTGCACACAAATCAGCTTTTGAAGTCTACAGAATTGTAACTTTCTTTGGAGAGAAGCAGTCATTACTCATTTTGCTAAACACAACTCACCCCATAGCGACTGGCGAGCCCCTGGTGGACAGTGGCATCAACTGCAGCTAGCTTAACCTTTCCTTTAGTTTGCTCTTTAACTTCCGTGGCAGCCGCTGCCCATTCAGGCTCCAAGCTACATGGAAAATGCAATTAAATAAGACAAATCGAACACTAAATGTTTCATTTACTTTGCAGAACAATATTGCACAAAACAGAAAAAGGTTTTCGGGACCCCCATAGTCTTATGGATTACTCCTATCACTAATTAGACAGCCCATTGCACTTATTGCTTTCATTCAGTGTAACGGTTAATTAGTTGGTTTATTGGGAGAACAAACCCGTTCCCAACTGGGGACTAAATTTACACCGCTAATCACCTCCCCATACAGGACATATCTCTCTACTCCTTGTAAGGCTCGTTGAGGAATAAGCATGCAAATAGCAGCCTGTAGCGTTATCAGTAGCAATGAAATAAAGTGGATTCGTACCACCTACAAACCAGTCGCTTCAATCTGTTATAGCCACTAGATCAGTTTGGGTACATTGGGCTTTTATTCAGTATTTAACTTTATTGAACACAGAAAATGGCATATCCACTTTCAAGGGTTCTCCAACTGACGGTAACCTGGCAACAGCTTATTGAAACAATCATGAAAAGATATGGAAGACAGAAAATAAACTCACTTCTTGCAGTGTCCACACCAGGGGGCAAAGAACTCCACAAGCCACACATCGTCGCTATTTAGCACCTCTCTATTAAAATTGTCATCTGTCAGCTCAATTACATCCTTTTTGCTTCCGCCACTGCCAGATCGGCTCTGTTAAAGGTAAATACAAAAAAACATTAAATAAAGCAAAAAGAGAGCTTATTACTGAAAACACAAAAACAAAAGGGGTGTATTCACTGTCCCGAGAGTCCAGGAGCTCTCTGAGAAAAGAGCTGCTTCCCGGGTCAGTGCCCTCTTTTATAAGAAGAGAGGCGTTTGGCCACACCCAATGCCACTCCCACTCACCACCCACTTAAGGTTTTGTGTGGTTAGCCCCACCCATCACAAAGCCACTCTCCAGAAATTGGGAAGTTCCTACAGTAGATGCAGCCCAGCACTTTCTCCGGAGCTCACTCTACATAATACACAGCGACACCAGGGAGATAAAACCGTCTAAAAACCCCACGCATACTACTGAAAATACCCCGACAACTTCACACAGAATACAAGATGACAAAACCAGATTGAAAAGAAAAAAATAATGACTTTAATTTAAGTATGTGTGAATCAAAAAAAGGAAAATTCCCACATTTTTCCAAGATGTTAAAAATAAACTTTTTTTTTGAATATTTAAATCTGGAGAATTCTAAAATAAAAGACGTTGACATTTAGTTTCCATTTTTGACGTTCGTGAAGCCTTTGTTCACAGTAAAAACTGAAAATGTATAAAATATGCCCACATCCTTCATGTCAGGGGATTTTTTTTAATCGGTACTACTACAGATGACTCCTGTAATGGATTTATTTAAAACGTTTCCGCTTCAAGAATAAAAGTAGATTCTGCAAAACACGTCAGATTTCGTCGCTTTTGGGGGGCAACTCCATCCATGCATAGCGCAGCGGCCCCTACACCAACGCAGGATTGTTAGAATTAAGAAACCTTTCCAAATGAAACACCGTGAATGCTTGGACATGGACATTATTGAAACAAGGTTCACCGTCTACGTTCCTTAATGAGTGTAATGAGGCTAAGCTTTGCACTGGGTGGCCAGCCATCATTTCTTATGAGAGAAGCATTCACAGCAAAGTTTCACACTAAAACTTTTATAATGAGCCAAGGACACCGTCGGGCCGCCTGACGTTATGTGAACCAACGGTGTGGGGACCGGTCTGGCCATACAGGATACATTAGGGACGTCCAGGTTCCACTCCTATGTAAACGTTACAAGTCCAAACCCTGACGGTGACAACCGCTGATCCAAAATCACGTAGGTCCACCGCTCTCGCACTAAATACCCAGGGTTACAATTATCTTTTCCTGCCAAGTCACATCGATAATTTGTGGCTGGTGGTAGCCAATGGAGGTCAGACTCTTTCACAATAGAGATGGTTGGAATTAGAGCAGAAATATCCTTGAGAATAGTTAGCCAAATGTGCGATGACTGGATAAAAGAACAATCTTTCCTTGCGTCGAAAAATAGTTTCTAAACTTCGGAAAGTTCCTTTCCATTAGATCTCTTAGACCCTACGTTAGGATGACCTGTAAGGAGGGAACCCCTGTATAGTGCATGGCCCGTGACCACCTATAGAGTTATAAGAAACCACTAGCTTACATAGAATCTCTAGGCAAGTCTAAGTGGATTTATGAGATGAGACACCTAATGCGGCACTGGGAAAATGCCCACTGCGCACACAGACAAGACACAAACAGGACTAATTTTAAGCCAACCTGATTTTTAAAGTATTTTTATCTCTTGAAATAAAATTTTGAACAACTAGTAAGAGTAAATTTAGAGGAGACAGGGTTGATTAAAACAAGAACATGAGCCACAACGGCATGTAGTCTTCTAAGCCTAAAAGCAGAAGCAGCATCTCCGAACACGGTAAACATCGTAAGACTTCTACTGCTGCTTCACGGGAAAGATTATCCAAAGTTAGGATGAGATGAGATGAGCTTGCACCCCGATTACAACCAGGATCAATTAGAGTGTTAGTATCCAGCGTTAGCGCCAGCGTTGCCGTTTACACGCTGTCGACGGCGTTGGTTTGCGCTGGCGTATCCACTTGGCTGCTGAAGGAAGACAACATCTTTAAAAAGCGAATCTCTACAAGCCCACTTATCAGCCTCGTCCAATAAAGATTTGTAACGTACAGCATAACCATTGCCATAGGTCACTTAGTTCTTCTGTTTTCATTCTAATTGCTACCCCTGGGGGAGAAAAATTCACTTGAGCTTCACAGAACGGATTGGTGCCAACGCATTATTCCAGGTGTCTTGAATCTGTGCGGACCGGACGTTTTTATTTATACAAAACTATATATCTGAAATCACACACTAAAGATACACTCAGTGGGTCTATCATCTGCTTTCCTCTTTAAACATTCCAGAGACCATTTCTTTTCTTCCATTAGAATGTCTTCCAAGGCCACAAAGAACATGTCCAAGTGTACAGCTACATACACTGATACTAGACCTAATTACTAAGTGGATATTTGAGACTAAAATCTGTGTATTTGGGAATTTACTCTTCAGCAGTTGCAAAGGGTCTTCAATTGGGTTCCTGGAGCATCAAGTATGTGTATTTATACGTCTTAAAAATAATAGTGTAACACAGAATGTAAACTATAGACAGAGCTGTCTTTAAATCCAGGACTGAATCCTGCATAGGCTTCCAGCAGATACCTCGCGCAAGGATTCATTTCCATCTTTCGTTCCAACAGGAGTTCCGACCTAATGAGATTTGAAACGGGTGCCGTACCGGACTGGACATTACTACTGTTACGGTCATTGTACAGCGCCACAGAATATGATGTATAAGTAAAACTGTATACAGTAATGTGGGGTTTTAATCTCACTTTCTTCCAATTAACTTCCTTTATCTGCAGACCTGGAGGCCGCCATTGTTATCAGTTGTGTGATATTTTAGGTGGCTTTCCCTCCTCTACACCACACTGAGCTCATTCTCATGGAGTGTTTCAGTCTCATTAGAGTGTTTGGATGGGTGTTTAAGACTAAGCCATTCTATTGTTTCCTACAGGCAGTACTGATAAGAAGTCTGGGTGCTCCTCTGGTAGATTGGGTTAAGATAACAGGACACAAAATGTAAATAAATAGAAAACTGAATGTTCTTGAAACTGTAGTTTTCATCTGATACTGAATGAAAACCCTGGCAAGAATGGCTCTTCACAACAGGCATAATGCTAAATTGAATATTAGACAAGAAAAAAGGACCAGTTAAGGTTTTTAAGGAAAAATGAGCCAAATGGTTCATATCCGCCATCAGAATTCTGAAGTGGTAAAAATGGGACAAATGGCATTGCGACCAATTCCAGGTTGGTGCAGATCGCTCTTTATACAGAACCGCCATTTAATATACTAGAAGACGACGA
Source organism: Spea bombifrons (assembly GCF_027358695.1). Lineage (NCBI taxonomy): Eukaryota > Metazoa > Chordata > Amphibia > Anura > Pelobatidae > Spea > Spea bombifrons. Next base: position 109,068,362 of record NC_071089.1, read on the forward strand.
AGAAAAAGAAAGAATGGCATGTGTTCTTACACTTTGGGACCGTACCTCTACTTAGGACCTTTTATTTTTTATCTGAAACATATTGTAGTGTTGCGGCTGATGAAACAGGTTGGTTTTGAGAAGTGGAATGTATGTGTGCGAGTGAGTGAGTGAGTGTGAGTGCATTCTCAGACAGATTAACATGACTGAACAGAGCTGTGCTTTTACTGCGCTCTTAAGACCTCTAATGCCAGCAGTTCTGGACATTCGTAAAATAAATTAAATCCCAGCTGCTCGCCCCATTCATGAGGAACAGTTAAAAAATCAAGCAGTGATCTTTTGGCCAGGCCTTGGAACACGTCCAGCACAGGTTACACGGCCGACTTATATACGTGATGGGTATGGCTGATGTAATATGTTTTAATGCGCTCTTTATGAAAACCTACAATGCAAACTATAATTATCTTATTGCATTTGATGGGCAACGACTTGAAGATAAATCTCGTGTTGTGCCGGATGAGCCAGCTTCTAAAAATAAAATACCGGCTTATATTACGCATCCATCCAGGGTCCGGAGGAACAGGAATTTTCCCAAACGTAGGTTTTCACCCTTCTGATTGCTGTAAGTAATGTGCTGCGATACTAAATAACGGTGGTTCTAAGAGATTTAACGTCTAAATGATATTTAATTACAGATGTAGTCACGTGACCCCACAAAGCTAATTTGTAAAGCCCTGACTTATACCGCTAGCATATGAACCCATTATCTATGCTTCGTGTTCGTCGGTCAGTGTAACTGTTTTAAGAAGGTAACCCCATGCAAGAGGCGATCGGGCTCCGTTGTGGCAGAATTAACAGTAGATTATGCATTTTGCATACTGAAGCGTTCTCCTTTTTCTTCACCCAGCCTTACAAAAGGCTGTTTAGCAACTTAGATAATGTCAGCGACAACTTCACGGGGAGGAATAAGCAGATTTGGAGACGGTTGGTATTATTGCATACACATACGATGAGTTTCTGAAACATATTTTGCTTACTTCGAGCTATAAACACCATTACATAGGTGTAGTGAAATACGTGGGGGAAGAAAGCTCCCCTTTAAATACGTTCCACGCTTTAAGCAACGGCTTATCCATAGAGCTTCCACGAGTGAGACCAATGTCAAGGTGGTAGAAGATGGGGGGGGGGGGGAATCCAACAAGGAGAGGGGAAGGAAATAAAAAAAGAACCCTCTAACATACATATGAACATGTATAAAGCAAAAATGATCTTATTGACCCCAGTTTTCATACATGAGCAATAGATTCAGCACACTATAAAGAGGAAAAACAAGTGGTCTGCCTCCCATAACTATAAAGAGCTGTCAGTAAACACATACTGATCAAGGCAATCCATGCGCCACATGTAAAATAATGTCTAAACATACAAGCTTGAGTCTTTACAGCGTTAAGTTCCCTTGTCATGAAGGGGTTAACTTAATGACAATGGGTGCCAACTTTTCTTTCTTCTCCAATAACATTATCGGGCTAGAAAGAGTTGGTGGGCTCCTTTTTCCATTACTTTATCGGCCAAGCATAAATAAGGGGCAGATCTTCTAAGTCCTGTGTTAAAGGCCAAGGTGGAACCGCATCAAAAATACAAACATTTTATCACTAGCTCACTGAATAAGTAGGCCCATCTTAAGCCCTTGTTGCAGGGGGTACTAGAACTGGAACATTCACTTAAAACAAATTAATTTAGTAAATAAAACTAACAGCTTTCTTTTTTTCTTGCATTAGACAGAACTAGTTCTTCTTCCAAAAGAAATTCACCAAAACGGTCCCTTCTTAAAGAATAATGAAGTCAGTGATCTGGAACATTCATGATCGCTCTGCATGGGCGTATCACGAACAGCAGTAAAAACCTGTGGTCTGTGACCTACCTGTCTTCCAGAATCGGATCCTCCACTCCTTCCACCAAGACGGTCCTTCACAAACGAACGGAGGGCACTCAGCGCGCTATCAATGATGGCCTCAGCCGACCTTCCACCTGCACAAGAAGAAGTACAGTTGACTAACAATTCAGGTGCCGGGGGTTGCGTCAGGACTGGGTAGACATGTCCTCTTGATGGTTTCAATTAAGATATTAATACTTTAATTGGAAGAGAATGATTATAGCGATGACTGGGTAGTTCCACCAGCAGGAAGGGTGTTCGATGGTATAAATCCTTTTAGCCAAACAATAGAGGTTCACAAGGAAATACAATTACCCTCGTAATTATCGGGCTTGTTCTTATTGGATCCAAAAATCTTGATTGTAGGAAAGCCTCTGATCCCATACTGGCTACCCAAAGACTTGTGTTTGTCAGCATCAACAGCTCCCACTTTAACAACGCCCTGTGATCCAATTTAAAACAGAACCATGAGAATCTTCCTCGATGAAAAATCCAACTTATCGCTGGCAAGGTTCACAATAGCAAACCTACTTAAAATAGTCAAGACACACATGGATTACACCATCATTGAAAGTTCTGTGTACCATCCAGGATGGCAGCCGAATAGTTAATAGATAAAACAGATGAATATTCAGCCGCTTTAAGAAAAAAAACGTTGGACAATTAACGGAGTCTATGTGGCATCGCTGCATGGAGCAAAACGCGGAGAAAATAAATGAAGCTCCCAAGTATGTTTTAATTAACATGGTTTTCTCTCTTAAAAAGAGACATCTCACCAAAAAAAGTGAAAATGCATATAGAGCGCATTTATTTATTTTACCTTTAATGCTGTAGCAACTTTCTTCCAGTCTGCGGTCATCATTTGGCAGTGGCCGCACCTTTAAAACAAATTTATCAATTTAGTAATAAAACCAGAAAAAGGATTATATACAAAACACATAGAATGATAAATGTACTGGAGTGATCTCTAAGCGATATATTGAAATTATACAGAATAAGCATCGTGCACTAGGAAACCGTCACGAGCACTCACCAGGGAGCGTAGAACTCCACAAGCCATAAAGCGTCACTCTGGAGAACCTCGCGGTTGAAGTTTGTGGGGGTCAACTCGACCACGTCGTCATCGGGCGAGTAAAACGCGTTTGCAGCTATGAACAAAGTGCAAACCACTGCACCTGCAACAATAAGATATACTTCTAATTAGGTTATCATCCAATACTTCCATAAATGTGACACACACACACACACTAATAAATATATATATATATACACACACACACACACACTATTTTATTGTATATACACACACACAGGACATCGGACAGATTTGTTTCCCATTATCTAATAAGATGCGCTCCAGGCATTACAGCTAACAGAGAGAGTGGTTTATTTTGTTGAGAGACTTATTTTAGGGGGTGATGGAAAAGAAGAAGTCTCCCCAGCGTCCCATCACCAAGCTGGGATGTCCAATGGTGAAGGTTCCCCGTGTTCTCTGTTTAAAGAACCTAAAGCTCCATCATGGCGTTTGTGACAACAACCCAGCGTGTGAAAGACACGCAGCTCCTCGTGGCTTTCACCGTTTACTGAGCTCCATAACCACTTGGAAACGCCAGCCGCTTTGTGTTTTTCTGGGTCGGATTACAGGGTTTAAATAAACCGGCTAACCTGAGCCTGTATCAGAACTCCAAATATTAGCACACGTGGGCTGTCGTTGTTGCCGCCAGCAGCCTTTTGCAGCCCACGGCCGGCCAGAAACGTCAATGAAGTCTATTTAATCGAGTGATCTCCAAACGTTGAGAGGCAGCTTCCTATCTGTTAGAGACAGCCCAGGTGACACCCCGCTGAACATTTCGACAGGTACTTTCCCATTGGCTTACATGACAGATGCACCTGCGAGACCGGCTGGTAAGCGAATTTGGGCCAGTCCCAGGATGCCACATTGTATTTATTGTAGTTATACGTTACATTGTGTTTATTGTAGTTATACGTCACATTGTATTTATTGTAGTTATACGTTACATTGTGTTTATTGTAGTTATACGTTACATTGTGTTTATTGTAGTTATACGTTACATTGTGTTTATTGTACTTATACGTTATATGTTACATCGTATTTATTGTAGACTCTATGTTATAACGCAGTGCGCCCAGCAGTATCATGAATTATTACATATTAATAACTCCGCTCTTTACAGAATAGCTGCAGGAAAGTCACACGATTCACCGAACCCACCCGCTGTACGAAGCACCAACGCCAGCCAAGTTCCCGCTGCAGAAATAGCCATGTTGGCTTTACATTCTTTAAATAAGTAGAACATTAATACCCAGCATGGCAGAGAGTTAATTAGGAGGCGGTTTTGTCAAAATAACCTTTCGGCCCATCTAATCTGCATATTATTCCTGATATAAAGACTCGGACCTTAATCAGCACTCGGTCCCCTCTTAAATCCAGGAGCCACGCGCCCATGCCATACTTGCTGAAACTCCTGCACTGCATTAGCCTCTACCACTCCTACTGGAAGGCTGATCTATGCATCTAGTAACCTCTCTGCAAAGTAAAACTTCCCTACATTACACCCAAGTCTCTCACCCTCTACTTCTAGATTCTGACCTCCTGTACTTTGTTAAATCTCCTCTCACTCTACTCCAAGCCAGACACACACTGATCACATTACAATATTAATACTGCAAGCACAAATTTATATTTATATATATATATATATATATATATATATACATACAGAGAATTGCGTATTGCAGCATTATATTTAGAATTATTAACCTGGTGCTGCTACAAGCACTTTAACTTAAAACATTTAAATATTAGACAAAACACACCACATAAATATACATTTATAGACAATTTATTTAGCAGTAAAGGCAGGTTGCCCAGGAGAGGCTCTTACCAAATAAAGTCCTGGCCATGGCGCCTCGGTATTCGGTGCTCGCAGTACTCCGGTAACCCTCCGCTGTTCCGTCTCTAGCTGTTCTGCCCTGCTCTGATGGTGCTGCTGTGTGCTACCGGTTCACCTTCCGCCGTGTCCTCACACCATTGGCTGCTAGAAGAGCTCCATCACTAATATATCCAATCACGGGCCGACGGGTAGCGCAGCCGCCGCTGACTCTGCCCCACCTTCCGCTGTGGGAAGGAGCTGTAGCTCTCTCATTGGCTGCCGCGGCGTGACGCACATGGGAGGGTGTGATTAGTGGTCCTTGCTGAACAGTATCCCGTGTTAATACAATAGAGAGGAAGAACTGGGCGTGATAGATTGTGCTAACCATTCATGGTCCTGTCTGTCCCACTCCCCTAATCTTGTTATCTTGCCCTTTTCTCTTATCTGTGATAAGAACATTTATTTTTTTCAGAATTATCTTAAACCTGTTATTATTGGCTTATAAATGGTGACCCACATAGGCCAATTATACTGTATTATTTTACCTGAACCCTGATAATATGCCTATTGTGCTCTCTTTACACAGGGCCACGTAGAAAACTAGAGAAGAGTGTGCAAAATAAATTAATTACTGTGTAAATCATGATGTCATGTTTATTATATTAGTAATACGGACGTGTTCACATGGTTGTAAGTGGGCTACAAGCTTTTTATTCCAGATATTGTTGTCTAAAAGCTAAACAGCGCACACTTTATCTATCACCAGGCGTATCAGTAATATTTAGGTTGAAAGGCAAGCAGACCTAGTCTCACACCTCCCAAGTGTCCCTAATTAGCAGGGACCAGTCCTTCTTTGGGAGCCAAGACTCCTATCCCTCTTTCTGCTCCTCCAGCATATCTCCCCATCTCTCTAAGCATTACCTCTGCTTCATTCCACATCCCTTACCCAGGGCCGGATTAAGACCATCATGGGCCTGGTGCTGAGGATTTTGGTGGCCTTTTTATGGAAATAAATAAAATAGACGGAATCTTAACTCCTCTGCATCCATGTGTACTGGATAAAGATGGCAGATGCTCTACCGAAACCCTTGAACCGGCCGGCCCACTGGGATATCTCCTAGTGGGCAAGCCCGGCTGTGACTGGGCCTATTTTTAGGTAGGGGCCTGGAGCTGCAGCTTCATCAGCCCCTACGGTAATCTGGCCCTGCCCCTACCATTTCCCTTTAATAATGTTGATGAGCTCTCAGCCGGTTTGGCCATGGGAAAGGGATTAATAGGAAAGCTGTTTTCTAGCGTATGCCAGACCATTATATCAGCTCCTTGACTGCAGCTTAACAAGAGTATGTCCTCTTATACCTTCTGTAACTTCATTTCTCTTATTATTATTTATTATTATTATACTTTATTTATGAAGCGCCGACAGATTCCGCAGCGCTGTACAAGGTAAAAATTTTACAGATAACGACAAGTACAAAATGACAAGCAATTGACATACAGATACAAGAGTAATGGAGGGCCCTGTTCCCGCAGGAACTTAAATTCTAGGTGACATTCCCACATCTGAAAACAAGCACACTCCACGTTATTGAGGATTTTAAGGCGTTCACTCAGTAAGGAGGAGTTTGGAAGTAAGCAAGAAACTTGCCTGGACTGGTCCTTCATACTGCGCGCTGAAGTTGGTGAAATTAAAGACACTTGAAATTATCATGGTGTCCCCCTTCCAAATGTATGGGAGGTTCTACGAATCCTCGCATATGTATTTGCTTCCTCCTATCCGCTATTATACCCGCTAGGGATGTGTTCAGCCAAACATATACTCTGCCTTGTGATATACCTACCCCCAGTCAGGTCCAGCACCGGCTTGGGGAGGGCTCTAGTGAGTCTCCTATAAATTTAACATGTGATGTGAACGAGGTTGAGAGACATCCCGATTCTGGGTTTTCCTCTACCACACATCTTCTGCAGTGCGAAGACTTATCCTTGTCCTTCCACAGCTTAGGTTATTGTGGGTCACCCGCCAAGTTCTTGGATCAAAATCAGGATTTCACTGGATAGTTGGTTGTTTTATTTATCTTTTATAGCATCAAAAATAATTTGATAAGAGGCATAGTATGTCAACAATCAGGCAATGAGAATTCCATACATAAGATAGAGAAGGTTGGGTCAAGAGGGTACAATTTAGACAGAATGGGATCAGTGGAACACAAGGTATTGTGGAGGTGGGAGAGGTCTTTGCTGTTGGCCAAAGTGAAAGCACTTTCATTCCGTAACAGGTGGTCTCAACAAATGATTAGAATAGATTCTAGTTGAATGTGTTGTAGACTTCACTTCAAATTCTTTGATGGCTTTGTGAAACTTTACATTGAGGGATAGAGCTGACCGTTCTTTGAAGGGGAGGTCTAGACATACGGGGCCTCACGAGAGAAGTCATGTAAACAGGATTATTTTAAGAGGGTATAAATATATAAGAGTAAGATGGTGTACGTTCGATTTTTAAAGAAATATGACGCCATTGTAAGGTTTCACAAAGAAGTGCGGCAGATGAGTATTCAGGTGCAAGCAATGTATTCCTGACAGCACGATGTCTGGTAAATTGTGGCAGCTTAATGAGAGGAATGATGACCAAAAGAGGGTTGCATTAGTGATTCGGAAAGAATTAGTGTCTTGCAACATCTAGATGAGGAAGGAGTGAATGTGGCCTATGTTCTTTGAAAAGTCTTCTACATAGTGATGGTAATTTCGAAGCAGTTTCTACTGAAATTGGAATTGAAGCATTACGAAAATCATGTTTAGTGCACTCTACTGTTATATGATAAATAGCAGCATTTGGGGCACATGGAGGTCAAGAAGCTCACCAGATAACATTTAATTCCCAATTGGGATGATCACTGTTCTTGAAAATTATGTAATTATTAATTAAATGTGAATATACAGCGTGTATTTGTCAATAGAGAGAACATCTTCTGTGATGTCATTAAAATATACTTCCACTGGTATTTTCCACTATGAATTCTGGAGTATCAGCCTTGGGTAGTGCAGGGTTAAGGCACAAAGCCTCACAACTGACCAAGAAACCAAGTATGCATTATATGACAAGGGGAGCTTACTGGGACGGCCCTTCATACTGGATCATGGCCATACCTGGGAACGAGCTGACTCTGAGACTCTTAACATTTTAACTGTTTAATAGCTCATTGTGTAGATTCTATGTAGTGGCTCGCCAAATGTGTTGACCAAATGGCTCTAATACCGGTCCTCATGGAAACCTTGACTTGTCGTTATTCAAAGCTATACCTAATTGAGTCACCTGCATTGAAGCAGGGATATCAACCATAAGGAGTATGGAAGGAGTCAGCTCCAGACTGTGTGACCCTAACAATCTGCCCCTTCACCAAAAAACCTGAGACTCCCAGATATAATCATGGCATCGGTGAGTTGAGAAGTTTAGTCTCTTGACAGAATGTATTCTTGTTCTGACACCATTATCATGCCAAGGACTAAACGTTACCATATGGCCAATGTCTTTGACAATCAGATTGTCTGATTAGCATTCGTTATTTTAAGACAAGCCTTTGAAATAAGAACCACTTGTTTGATATTTTGAGGGTCTCCGATTTGCAGGTAAGGTGAACGTTCAAAATATATGTGCAGCCTTTTAGTTTAAATGGAGATCAGATCAGTTTCAGTAAAGACTCTAGTCTATAACATTGTAGCACCGTTTTCACTTCTCTGTTATTGTACCACAGTGCAGCTAAATATAGGTATCTATATGATCAGTTATTTTACATATATCATTTCTACTATAGAAAAAGCGAAGCTGTGCTATATTTTGGTTATGCTCCGATGCTTTTATAAAACGCATGTTTTTGAATGTCTGCTCAGCTTAAAGGACCAGTTACTTCATTTTTTGCCCATATGTTTTCTTTGTTACAAAATTTCTCAGTCTCCCTGCTGTTTATATAATGTTTCTGTATGAGTGAGGAAAAATGCCAAAAGCCAGGGCAGTAAATCAAATAGTTTGCTTTGCTTTGTGTATGGAAATTTATCAAACCCGCCTGTACTAGAAATGTTGCATCCCGAGCTTCTAAAAGTAAGTTAATACACCGATCAGCCATAACATTATGACCACCTGCCTAATATTATGTAGATCCCCCTTTTGCCGCCAGAACAGCCCTGACCAGTCGAGGCATGGACTCCACTAGGTGTGCTGTGGTATCCGGCACCAAGACGTTAGCAGCAGGTCCTTTCAGTCCTGTATGTTGTTTGTTCAGCACACCCTACAGATGCTCGATGGATTGAAATCTGTGGAATTTGGAGGCCAATTCAACACCTTGAACTTGTTGTGTTCCTCAAACCATTCCTGAGCCAATTTTTCTTTGTGGCAGGGCACATGTGTCCGTGTCCATGGAAGGGTGTACATGGTCTGCAATAATGTCAAAGTAACATACACATGAATGGCTACGCAGCCCCATATGCAATAAACTGCGATACACCTTTCTATCAGAACCAACATTTTTCATCAACTTGAGCCTTGGCCACCCATGACCCTGACGCTTGTTCACCGCTTTTCCTTCATTGAAACACTTTTGATGGGTACCAACCACTGCAGACCGGAAACACCCCACAAGAGCTGCAGTTTTGGAGATGATCTGTCCCAGTCATCTAGCCATCATGATCTGACCCTTGTCAAAGCCGCTCAGATCCTTACGCTTGCCCATTTTTCCTGCTTCGTACACATCAAGTTTGAGTAAGAAATATTCACTTGCTGCCTAATATATCCCACCCACTGACAGCTGCCACGATAACAAGATTATCAGTGTTATTCCCTTCACCTGTCAGTGGTCATAATGTTATGGCTGATCGGTGTATATTGGAACTAGGCATAGCTTTACCTATTGGAATTATTGACATGAACATTCACCTCATGGAAGCAGATTGTGGCAGGGCCTGCATTATCTAATCAATTTCCTATTCTCTTCTTTCTCCACCCCACCTTGAACCAAGCAAGAGCACTCAGCAAATTAACAAGAGGCCAAAGTAATGCCTTGGAAAGCTTTCCTCTAATCGAACACAACTCATTATTGAAGTAGAGACTTTTGAATTGGCCAGAAATAAGCAGCCAGAAAAATAAAAGGTTAAGTACAATAGCAGTTGTAGCAAGTAGGGGGAAAGCTGGTGGGTCTGGACACATAGTCAGCAGCTGCAGTGTTGCTGGATGATGAAGACAGTGTAACAGTTATCATGTTTAACAATAATAAGTGTAATTTAGTAACATATAATATTTTACACAGGGAAATGCACTAAAGGGGTGCTGCAGCTTTCACATGCAGAAGATATACACTACTGTTCGAAAGTTTGGGGTCACTTAGCAGTTTTCATAGAAAAACAAAGACATTTCTAGCTGTATCATAATTGCAAAAGGGTTTTCTAACAAACAAGTAGCTTTTACATTTTTACATTTAAGCTTGTATTAGCCAACACAATGTGCCATTGGAACACAGGAGTGATGGGAGTGATAGCAGGCATCTGAATGCCCATGAAGATAGTCCATAAAAAATCAGCCGATATTCCATAAAAAATCAGGTCAATAGGGACTGAAAATTAACAATAACATTAAAATTGACAATAAACAAAATTGACAATAACCGAAACATGCATTAGAAATAGAATGGTATAGAGTGAGAGAAGGGTCTCACTTTTTAGAATAAGTAAGGGAGAGTCTGACAGAGCCGAGGCAAGGAATTCAAAAGAATAGTTACAACATTTAAGTTCTAGAGTTGGTTAGAATTGTAGAAAGATGCAAGTCATAAGCAGAACAAAGTAAAAGATTATTAAGAGACAAAACCAGAAATATAGGAGGGCGCAATATTTTTAAGAGCTGTGTGGGTGAGTTTTCACTTTCATTCTGCAAAGTATGGGGTACCAGCGTCCAGCGGATGGTCTGTGGGGCAGCAAATGAACAACTATGGGCTAAGAAAATGAGTCTAGCAGAGATGATGAGAATGTATTCACTGAATGTGAAGGGTGAAGGAGAGAGGCAGCGCTATGAAATATGCTGGCGCTATATAAATGAATGTAATGTAATAATGGGTCGACTGTAACACCAAGGAAGCAAACTTAAAAGTGGGAAAGTTACATTTACTAAAGTAAGTTTATTTGGTGAGGTGACGAGCAGAGGAACAGAGCGTGAATTTGAAGTGTAGAAAGTCCTTGGGTAAACATGATTTTCTCTGCATTATGAGAGGTCCTTTGAAGGTGGTGGATCTCCTTAAAATGCCATGGCCAAGGAGTCCTTCCTCTAGGACTGAGGCTAGGGTATTTGTGTGCTGTGCCGTGGCAACATCGGGACAAAAAGTGGAAGAGATGTTGGAAAGAACAGACAAGGTCACAGTTTTTTGGAGATCTTTTAGCTGTAGTACGGATGGAAGGTGTGGAAAGGATGCAGTTTATGCTGTTAAGTAGTGAAAAGAGATCAACTGACATTGTTATGTTACGGTTATTGCAGCTATTTTCAGCTTTTTGAATATATAAGAGTAGAAAATTATTATGGATATTAGAGGCAATTATTACAATAGCCACTAGGTGGCAGTGTGTCCCTTTGTTAATCAATGCACATTAAATGATCATTTCCATTGACCAGTTCGGGGGGGATAGTTATCATGTTTGGGCACCAATTAATATGCACAAATGATTCTTTGATTATCATTCCCACTATACATAATTAAATATGTGTAAATGGGTTTTCCCCCCATGAATATAAAATGGATTAGTCTTCTCCAGAAACTTTTTCACACCTCTCTAAACACAATTTCCTTTACTTATCTATTCACTGCTTTCTGACAATAGTGTTCAATGACTCAACGCCAGTAATGAGAGGTGGATGAGGGGTCGTAGAGCAGCACCAGACGCACTCATGCCAAAAGATACCCTGGCCCAGCTAACAGAACCAGTGTAAGGGCTGAGGGATGGTTTGTCCTGGTTCAGGTTCTGGTTCAGCTCCGACTCACTTTCCTCTTCCTCAAGTGAAGTGTGCAACATAAAACCTCCCTTTACGAAAAATTACTGCAGTTTTTTCTGAAGTGATACTGCAGTTTTTTTGGACGTGAAAAAACTGCAATACTGCACATTTACTGTACTAATTTTTCGTAAGGGCTTATCTACCGTGAATGCAGCAGCACCCTGTCCATGCCATCAACATAGAAGCCTCTTAAACAGGTTATAATGCCAGGTTAAGAGTCATGGAATGGAAGGGCAAATTCAAAATGTTATTGAAAGGGGCAAATAAAATATAATATATAAGCAGACACCTATAAATGTACAATCTTGTGGCGGGTGAGCTTAATTATGCTTTGGCCAATTCATATAACCAAAACCTCTCATTTATATTATGTTTATATATTTGTTGCCAACTTTATTAGGGTGAGAAGCGCAGACAGCTTTTGTTTTTTGTATACATCGTACAGCCAACACACTGTTTTTGCAGCATGCTTACACCTGTTTGGTAGGCCTCATTTTACACATTTGTATTATTTGAGCCTGAGACTAGCTTGAGGCCCCTATAAAGGCATGCCTGGGAACTTTCTATTTAATATAAAACCAGGATACGTCCTCACGCCAACAATAAATGAAACGCTGGGCAACTAGAGGCGTATACAAAAAAAAAGTGCATTTATTATCGCCACTTACACAGGCCCTTGTCCTGGTGTAAAGAAACAATTTTGAATGATCTAAACCAGTGATCCTGAGACTCCTCAAAATAAACCCTTTAACCCCTGGAAACGTAGCTGGCACAGTGGGCTCAGCTGCCAGTTCCGACTCCCGTTATGCAGCAGAACTTTGGGTAGAGTCCAGAGAGATTGTGGAAAGTGATCGCTCAGATAACTTTTGTGTAGTGTTTTAGAAATGTCAGGCTTCTTGAGACATTAGTAATTTACTTAATCTTTTTGGGTGTTGTCAGAGAAAATATATAATTTTCTTATTAGATGTGACATTATCAATTACAAAGACCTACTTATTATTATTTAAATGGAAAGCTCTCTGCGCTGGGAGGTAAAGGTTACATGAAAAACGATAGTATGTGTTATTCGATGTCTGAATCTTGGACTGAAGTTTGTTTGTTCGGTTTCAATCCCTTTTAAATGCAATATATTCTTTATTTTCTTACATTTTCATTATGATCATTTCTCTAATATTTCGTTTCAGCAATTTCTCTTCTGTTTTGGATGAAAAGGAGCAAATAAAGATTTTGCATACAAAAGTGTGCTATATATATATATATATATATTGATTTCCATGTTTTTATCTAAATTTCACACACTATATTATGCACAATTCAATATAATACTTGAAATATGACATCATTTTTTTTCTTTTGTGAATAGAAAGCTGTAAATATTGTTAGAATGAATAGACACAATAAGCACGGTTGAATTCTGGTGAATTTTAACATCACTCTTTTATATATTCTGTATATTTTAGTCTGTTCACTAGCTAATCTTTTGTTATGTCTCGTGCCCATCAGCTAAAATCTTTGGCGCGGTCTTAGTTTATGGCATAAAGTACCTCTATGAATGATCTTGATTAGATTATTTACAGGAAAAAAATAAAAAGGTATGATTCCCCAGGGGAAGTGGGGGTGGCAAAAGGGGGGGGGCAAGGAATAATCTAGGGGGGTAACAGAATAACTGAACAGAACAACATAGTTCAACAAAATAATCATATTTTACGTGCCAAATGATTTATATCAAGGATTTTTATGTTACGCTGTAACTTAAAAAAACGTCCCTTTATATGAGCGATGAACAATTAATGAGATGCCTCGAGAATGTTGTCTAAGGAGGGTTATGCATTGCAAGAGAATCTGAGCGGGTCAGCAAACTCAATGTGGAGGTGACACCAGGGTTACATGCTGATGGCCAGGATCATTCATCTCAACACGCTGGTTGGGGAAGTTTGTCTAGCTCTATGAAGTGGATAATCTAATTAATAACATCTTATCCAAAGTCTTGCTAAAGTGCCTGATTGCACCTTTTTTCCTTTTCCATACAATGCTTTATTTATGGAAAGCAGCTTGGCAGGTTCCAATGTTTACTGTTACAATTTGTAGAACATATACGGTACTATCGCTTGTAAAAGAAAATATCACATCTTCTTTATCAACGTTGACATTATCATTTGTAAATCCCAAAAAAGTACCTGTGTCTCCTCTATAATTACAGGCAAATGTTATGTGAAACACAATACTGTACAATTCATTCTAGGATATCAGTAGGTCAGGCATTTCCTTTTATCAGTCTGCTTTCCATGGAAAGTTTTGGATGATGCATGCGCCGTGTTATGGTTTACAGCAATAATTGAAATCTACTTCACCCACATCACCAGCCATGGAGTCTCTGGGTGAAGCCCTGCTTCCTCAGGTGTCCAGGTAAATATATCCTTTCTCCTGGCATTTGATCATGACTTCTCTCCCACTCCTCACCCATAAATGCTGCCTGGGGCTAACCTCACCCCTACATGAAATAACTCCCTGCGAGAAGCTCCAAGTAGCCTACCATTGGAAGTTCCCAGGTATGCTCATCACAAAATCTCCCTATACAATTGTCTGACATACACATTGGTACTCAGGCAAGCCTTTTTAAGAACCTGATATATGCGAAATAAGGATCCATATAAGAGACCAGAGCATTAACCATGTAAAAACAAGAAATGATCTATGGTCAAAAAGTAGCATCGTGGTGGGAAATAATATTTTAAAAGTGTTTCTGCTAACCCCTTAACAAACATAGGATATAGTCTTATGTCTGTGTCGTCATGCGTTAGGTACACAGGGTATCAGGCTGTCCTGATAGGAGTCACCATCGTTGGCTCTGTGTTGAGATGGCACTCGGAGAATGCCCGAGCTTCCATTTAACAGCATTAAATGTAAAAGAGTTCCTGGAGGGCCTATCCAGACCTAGCTGGGACTTCGGATGACCCCCTGGAGGATGATCCCAGGCTGAACACAAGTATTGTGAAAACACTGTACCTGAGTGTTCTAACCTCCAGAAAAAAAAAATGTTTAACCGCTGTCAATATTTATTTTATATATTATTTAATATTACCCACTACCCTTTGTTTCAAGGTAAATTGTTAGTATTAAGGCATTGCAGACTTTTCTGATGTTTTTTTAGTAACTAAGCAATGATCCATTTTTATATAAAGTTAATTATTATAACAAACTATGGAAAGATCTGAGGATAGAGCTAATGTTAGGGTGCCCTCTACTGGCCATACTCGGAATTGTTTTTCTCCATAATGCTTACTGTCTTCTTAGTCCCTGCTAAATCTTCTAATTAGTGAGTATGTAAAAACAATATGTTGCTGTCGGACATATTGTAACTGTGTGAGTGTCCAGTCAAGTCTTCACTGCTGGAGCACAAAACTGTGTGTGTTAAACCTTTTCAATACTGGTGTGGAAAATATTGTGAGTGTGATAGCATAATGTAAATGTAAATGTGCCAAATTGATGGTTTGGCACGTGGCGTCATGGCTGCAATACAGAGCGTAGGGGCAATGTTTTTTTTATTAAAAATTAAAAACGTATTATTTTATAATAAGTACACATTTCGTATCACATGCTGTGTTGAGACCAGTTTTTTCCATTTTTAATTTGGCAACCCTAGTCCCTCTTCACTGTTTTCGTCATAGGAGCTCAACAATACACATCGCTAATCCACCTTGACCATTCATCTATCTACCTCAGCATCTAAAGCTGCTCATTAAAACCCTGGCACATATCGTCACTCACCCATCTCCCTAGGAGCCATAAAATATTCAACAGCTTGTTAGACCTTTTCTTTTGTAATCCCTTTAAAGATTCAGACAAATTAAGTAACATGTGAGCTGTTTGAGAGTACATGTGAGTGACTTTAAATTTAGCTCGTTTCAGGCAAGGGCATGTGAGTTGAATCAAAACGCAAGGAAGTACCTTTGTCAAAATCAACATTGGGCATCATTGGACCCTGCCCAATCAGAATCCATCTTATAACTCATCATTATCAGGTAAGGAATGGATTACTTTGTTTTTTTTTAACCTTTTGTGTTTTTTTTCTTATTATAGTTTTATGGCCCCATTCTCTGAATGTCCATCCACTATTTAGTAAATAAAAAAAACAATAGGGCATTGTTAAAGAGTTTTTAGTATCCTTAAAGTTCTGCAGCATTTAGTGTCTCTAAAGTTTGAATTAAAAACCAGCCCAGCATAATTTGTCTTACTTACTTCCATTATTACTTAGGTGGGCTGAATTAAATGTCTGCCACAGTGTGACTGTTCACAGGATGGGGTAAGTTGGAGAAACTGCCCTTCTCATGGAATTTTGCCTAACGATCCTGAAGGAAATTAGAAGACACAGGAAGCGATTAAGGCAAATATGAGTTAAAAGCCAGTAGATGGGGAGAAATTTAAATAACGGAGAGAAATAAAGTAAATAAAAGTAGAGTGGGTCTCAAAACTTTTTGTATGTGATTTCACCTTTCTCTTGGGGTCTGTAAAGGTAAGTCCAGACGTGGACCTTCTTGGCCACTTGTACCAAGAGATATAACCATCTCCCACTGACAAAGCCCTGAACGCCGAAGCATATGTCTGGGTTTGTTTGTTCTCTCATGCAGAGGAAATTTGCCTTGATTTTTGGTTCTGGACTACCTTGTGGACAGGATCAGACAGATATGTCAATGGAAATTCTTCCTCTGTAATGGCACAAGTGAGGTCAAAAGTGAGACGCTCCTGAGCGAGGACATACCGTTGAGGAGGCTACTAACTGGCTGTCCGTTCTCAGTAGAGTTGTTATTTAACTTTTTGTGTGAAAAGAAGTAAGGCATTAAAAAAGTGGAGGAATGAAAAGGCATCTCTTTCGCTTACCTTGGAAACATTGCTAAGCTACTTTTGTAAGCGCACCCTAAAGAAAGTGAAGTTAAAGTGATCATTCCAGCCAAGTTTTGGACAAATGTCAAACAGAGGAAAAAAGAAAACATAAACAGAAACCTTGTCTCCATTAGGAGAATTCATTAACATAAACGGAGGAACTGCTTTCCGATAAGTAAACTGTTTGGGAAATAAGCACTGCACACTCATCTCAGATGTCTGCAAACACATGAGTTTGGGCAGCCAACAACTAACCCTTCCTGCCCCAATGAGTGCAAGAATGAGAACCATCCTTCGTGTATCTTCTTCTGTAAGAAGCTTCTATTATTTTATATGTTTTATAAATCTCCCATGAGAATGCCATGGAGTGGCATGTAACACATGCTTATTTTTATGTAATGGAATGATATCCATTCTTTGAATAAATACAGACATGTGAACATAGCTATTGTGTTTCACAGTTTGTCTAAAAAGCTCCTAGATAATCCCAATGTCTATACGCCTAAATATATTTTAAAGACCTGACCCTAATTCTTACACCTATATACACTGTTATTTTCTGCAATCTCTCCTGAGAGATCATGGGAATTTAGTGGGATTTAGCATACAATTCCCTGGTCAAGTTTTTTTTTTTAGCTGAAAATTATAAATAACTTAAACAGAATAGTAAATAAAGTTAATAAATGAATAATAACACCTGTGATATTGGTGGTTAAAACACTGGTTTCAGACAAGTGGTGAATTTTATTATTTTTGTAATTGTTCAGAGCTGTTTACTTATTTTACACCGCGCATTACTCTCTTACCTGGGAACTTTCCGAAAGCAGCTGACCCTGAGCCTTTCAAAATATTAACCCTTTATTGGCCCATCGTAAAGATTTTTTGTAGCGTTAACCAAATGGCTCTTATACTGGTCCCCATGGAACCTTTGACTTGCCATTATTTAAAGATACACTTAAAATCGAGTCACCTGCACACAAGCAGGGATATCGACCATAACATACTGGTGGCAGAAGGACCAAGTTGGAGAACATTTCTGGTGCATTGTATATCCCTATTTGTCACAACAACACAATAAATATACTTTTATTATTTGGATGGCTGATCTGTTCCAATACCGAATGTTTAAAGCATGCTTCATGCTTTGTTAAGTGGAAAATTCCTTTTATATTGTTCCCTGCATGTTTCTTAGCTTTAAATTATTAATATGTTTTGTTGGTGTATTTGTAGTTCTTGTGTGGTGACATGAGCTGGCTTCGGAGCAATCATATCACGGCTTTTCTGCTAGTCTCTCCATTAATGTGCTTACGAGTTCTATCAAGCAAAGGATGATCTTAGAACCTGTTTGCATTCAAAATTGTTCAATATTGTGCTCAGTATATATATAAAACTCTCTTCAGATAGTATCGGACATTATGAACAATTTAAAGCGGATTTTCCACAATAAAATCTTTATTACTACAATCAGATAAAAAATATATTTTTTTAAAATATTGAATTATTAGTAGTAGTTCTCATATTTTGAAGTTCTAGTTTTTGAATGATATGTTCTTTTCAAAATAGCTGCTATAACACTGTATAGCCCTAGGGCGATATTGTATGAATATTATCTGCACGCGTAATGTGTAACTCTTGTTTATGGGTCGGTGAGGTGGAGAGAGGTAGAGCAGGGCAGGTCAATGGGCCAACTCCATCATTGCAACAGACTGGATGTCCAAGCCAAGGATACACAATCCAGTCCAGGATTTTCAGGCCATGGACATTTAAAAGCCCTCAACCCTCAGAATCAGAGAGATCGTCGAGAGGAGCGGAAGTTCCTCTGTGTTCCCCGGACAAGGAGAAGCCCTGAAGAAGTTACCTGAGCCAAGTGTGGCGTTACCTGCCCGGACCTGTGCGGTGTGTCTGGCAGAGGCTTTCCAGAGCCGAGTCTGGCAGTGGGGTTTAAGTTATTGTGTGTTTAGGCTGGTCAGCCTGGGCCAGCAAAGTATAGCCAGAGAGAGGGCTCCAGTTGTGTAATTAGTTTTAGTTTTGTTATGTTATCTCCATCTTCTAATTGTATTTACTATTTATTTAGAAAGTGTTTTACCAAGAAGAATACGTTGAGATTTCTCTTGTTTTCAAGTGTGTCCTGGGGAGAAAAGTCCAGAAATGATTTTACATACAGAGTATACAGATTCAATTAAACAATAGAAGAAACAAACAATAGTAGACATGCACATAAAAAAAAATAGGAATTAGTGATCTGGTACATTTTGTTTTTAGATATTGGGAGATGCTCATTTTCAGAGATTTTAGGTTATTTAATGATTTGACGGAATCAGTGACGCTAGTCCACATATAAAGAGCTCCTCGACTTACTTTTTAAAATGAGGGACCTTGTGGTAAACAATAGAATAGCTTAGTCTTCACCACCCAGCTGGACACTCTGACTAATGAAAGTATATGAGAGGTCCTGAGAAGACTGGGGATGACCTAGGAGAAAATATTTCCTGACAATATAAGTCATATCCCTCTTCGGTTAAGCCCCTGGGTACCGTGACCACCAGGACTCTCTTGGTTGAACAGAACCCAGTGCGCACACAGCATGGTTCAATGACTCCTCATAACAAACACCACAGAATCAATGCGCTTATCTTAACAGAACTTGAGCAGGAGCGTTTTCAATATTAGCAAAAAACTAATTAACAAAAACTGTTATGGAGCCACACAACACACAAATACACAAACACTGACATACACTTACACACTGATTCATGCACCCATCTTCTGAACAGCTTGTGCTGTGTGAGCTGCTTTGCGGCCACAAGGTTGCATTACCTGACCCCGGTGAGCCAGGACTCTATAAGAGTCCTGACCCTGTTTGGATGATTAGGTTCAGCTCAGAAGAAATTGCCCCTTCGCCTGTCGGGGCCAGCCCCTCCCCGGCTTCTCTGTACCAAATGAAGACTACAGGAATAATTATATTTTATATAAAGCTCAAAATCATTATGTTCTAAATACACAGAGACTGCGTGGTTTAATTGTGTCCATGTTTAAAAATAAATCTTAATTTACATTTTTTAACCAGAAAACAATGTTTTTTTTTTCTTTTTTTCTTCTTAAACTACACCAGGGATATGATGAAATAATGAGTTCACTGCACATGTACAGCACGGATACATCAGTGATGCCTTTTCCAGATAGATAGTTAAATGGTCTTTAAGCATTTGCGACCTCATCCAATCTTTCTTGGTGCTGTGATTGATGATGACCGAATCCTACATTATCTCTTCCGGAGCACAACCATTCATCACAATTACAGACTGGCAAATAATTATTTACAGAAAAGCCATATTTTAAATCACGATGCCATTTGTGATTAATGCGGTGCCATCCTACAGGCAAGGAAAAAGTTTTATTAGGATTTTTTGTGGAATTCATTTTTTTGGTAAAAAAAAATACTGCGATGTACTACTGAGCTAGAATGTTGTGCTGTTTTCAGCACAAATAAAACACAAATAAGCTGGTTCAAATGGGATGTATTAACCAGTACAACGCCAGCTTAGTATGGCTTTTAATCTTGTAAATTGGGTAATAACGTAACTCCATCGTAGTCAACAAGATGTATTCTAGATGAGTGCAGTAATACCTCACACCTCTCAACTGTCCCATATGTTTTGGTTTTCAAGCACTGGCCTATTGTCATGCTAAGCTGCCCTACTCCATAATGTTGGAGAGTTTTTCTGATCTCCTCTGACCAGCCGAAGGATCTGCAAAATCAATGGAGGTCTGTGCTGTTTGGACACCTGAAATGTTAGGGGTCATGATACCTCATACACTCATACAGAAATTACTTGTTATAGTAGTTACAGCTTGCAATCCAGACCCCAAGTTTAAAGAACCTTTATATAGATTATATAGAAGTATACTGTACATACAAGAGTAATATGGGCAGCTTTTTGATCACCCCAAATAGACAATAACATCACAGCCCATTGGAGGTCACCCAATCCCACCAAACAAATGACCCCCCCCCCCTTACTCAGCCGACATCACAGAGTGCTCATTGTGGGTCTGCGGAAATAGGGGAGGAGAAATAAAGTAATGAAGGAGAAAAGTGAGAACTTTTGAGACTAGCCACTCAAGAAAATCCCATAAAGCGTGTTCCACTTGGTAAGGAATGCAAGGCAACAATGGAAATATGTTGGCATAAGCTCTTAAATCAAGGAAAAATCAGGATATTAGAAATTAAAAAAACCTGAAAGATTTCATATATTTTCATACACACATGAAAACATAATCATAAAAAATAGTAATTAAAATGTTATATTATAAATAATATTATTGCTAGTTAATAAGGCAATTGTTGTTCAGATTTAAAAAGGAAGTATGATGCTGAGAACCCGACGCGTTTCACTGTTGCGGCTTCTTTAAAGGTCAGAGGAAAAATAAGAAGAAAAAAGAAGGGAACACAAAAGGAATAAAAATAGAAACAACTAACTTCTGAATATGTATACATCACAATCAAATACAATCATTTGTCGATAATAGAACACACCGGAGGCAAAATGACTCGTTGCTCCTTCGAGATCCAGGGTGCATGTGGTGGCGGATTGGTAACCTGGAGGTGATGTTCTACATGAAAACAAATTAACGCTGTACTTGTAACGAGGTTCTGTGGGCTGAGGTCTCTATGCACGGGTGGATTCTGAAATCTTGTTAAGGGGGGGTGGTAGTGGTTACTTACTTGCGTAGTACGGTAATATGTGTGTATTCGTAGTTGAGCTCGAATAGGGAGGCAATTTGTTGCTGACGCTAATAGAGAAAATTTAAATGGAATAATTTGTTCCCAGTGCGAGCTCATGGAAACATCGGTAATAGAAATAAAGTAGCCTTACTTGATCTTATATTCGGTGAAGGATGTGTTGTCCCCCTGATACTGTTACATTCATATTTCTTACATTACAAAGATAAACACATTAACTACGTATCACATCTATACTATAAAAATCATATAATGTGTTGCATTCCCATAACCCACAGAGTAAAGTTATTACATCATATGAGCTGTATAATCATGGATGCAAATATCCATATTGTATTTTGCCTAGTAATAGAATTGAGATTTATATTCCACTTTTATATGTCTTAAGCACCTGTATGTAACCATTTTTTCAATATAACATTTTTCTATGTTTTTTACATATGAGGATACCAAAGGATGTCTTTTTTGTGATGTACACATATTCAGAAGTTAGTTGATTTTTTTATTGCTTTTTATTCATTTTCTTTTTCCCTTCTTATCTTCTCTTGTCTCTCTCTATGACACGGTTAAACAGTTACATTTGCAAGCTACCTCTGAAGAAGCCACAACAGCGAAACGCGTCAAGTGAACAGCATCGTACACCCTTTTTATATCGGAACAACAATCAGCTTATTAACTATCATTAATATTAATACATTTTTTATTACTAGTTTTTATAATTATGTTTTTATGCATGTATCAAAATATATTGCATATCTAATGTTTTTTTCTCTCTATCACCCTGTTCTTTCCTTGATTCACGCGCTCAAACCAACATATTGCCGGCATAGGGAAAGCTTGGGCTTTCAATATTAAATTAAGAGTAAAGATAGAGGAAATAATATGCCTTCAACAGAAAAGTAGACCAAAATTATATGACAAAACTATCATTTTAAACTGTGTAGTGTCTGCAAGCATCAACAAGGAGCACAATATCCCTTTAACTTCTCTTAGAAAATTCAACATTAATACTTTTCGCGGTTATCCACTCTTAATTGCCGGCCCGGACCGGCCATCTGGTACGCTGGTGAAATGCCCGGTGTGCCACGCACACACTCAGCATGCTGCTAGCGACTGGCTGTGCCCATCCATATGCCATGTTGGTATGAAAAAGCGTAGTCTATGGTCATGCATATCCATCCTTTATGGGCGGCCATTGGCCTTAAAGTGCCGGAGCTGCCTCGCCATCGCCAGTCCAGCCCTGATAATCGTACTTTAGTAACTAACCCTAACAATACAATCATTTATCAGTCACAGGAGAAGATGAAAGCCCCGGAGCGGAGTGCTCGCTTCCTAGGAATCTAAAATAAACTTTCCCTCTGCTGGTCATGCATCTCTCTAGAAAGAATGCCCAACATGAAAATATACTAGAAGGTTCCGGATCCGAACTCATTACTTAGTCTGAGATAAAAGTCTATTAGGACTTTAGAATCCAGAGCAGTCTTTTTGTGCTGTGTTTCTGTGTACCCATGGGAATAAACCATGTATCCTGATATAATTCTTCACACTAGCCTTTTCTATTAATAAATCTGTGACTGCTTCAAACTGTTGCTTAGCAACAGTTGTGTTCGGGTGTAGCAATTGAAGCTGTTAGCCGTCTCGTTGTTCAAATGGCATTATGGATCATTAAATTCCATTAAGGAACTGGATATATTAAAGTGACAATATGAAAGCAAAGCAAGGTTATTTTGGTTACATGTGTAAATGGCTTGTAAAACGTACATTTTTTTTATTCTCGGTTGTTAACTAATTGTGTAACGGGACTGCTTCCCCCTGTCTGTAGCTTGTCCTAAAGTTATAGACTCACAATAAACAAATGCGACTTCTAAGGCATACAACACCCCCTGAAGTACAATTCAATGAAATCAAACATTAATCGTAAAACACAATGGGGATTCGGTATAAAAAAAAAGCTTGAAAGGTTAAGTTATCCTCATAGCAAACCATAGAATGGCCTTGTTTGTGGACAACCCCCTTTTTCTCCCATCCTGGACTCACAGGTATATCTATCCATAATGCTCTTACAGTCATACTGCTGGCAAAGCATTAAGGGAAATGTAGTTCACAACATCCTGAGAGCTGAAGGTTGCCTACCCCTGTCCCAGCCAAAGAGCACACATGGTATACTCACCGCTAACCAGTTCCAGCACTGACTCACGTGAGAGTTCACCATGTGCACCATAACGCAGGGACGGGATGGTTTGCTGCAGATCTGGAACTGCAGCTTCTCCTTAAGGTTAGTTGAAGTTCTTCATTCCACCCCCTACAGGTTGAAGATTTCATATAAAAGTACTTCCAAAGTACTTTAAAGTCGCTGTTTAATGTCCCTGGCACCCCCATTATAGAAGAATGCATTTTAAAGAACTGTGTGAGTATTTTACAGCCCTGTTTCTGCAGCTGCCTTCTTACGTTTGGGTCTGACGTTACTTGCCGCTTGTTGGCTTCTCAGAGCGCTCCCATTGAAATCAATTAGCCGTTACCCGCAGAGATGGCAGAGCGAGCGCTGGAGCCGAGATGTCTCCTGCACACAAAATAGCTGGGGGGTCCAAGAAGAGAGGGGGATGTCTGTGCAATGACTATTTAAAGGGACCACGGCTATCAAATGCATTAAAGTACATATAACAGGTGAAGTGGCCCTTTAGTATGCATTATTCATAACTGGGTCTGCATAGGGCACTAAACTCTCCCTTTAGTGTCCCATATAGTGAAAAACACATTATGTGTGTTGTCACTTTATATCCAAGTAACCAAAAAAACAAAATCCAAGCAACATTTATAATGTCAGCTTCACAAAATAACAGACACAATTTGGGTGAGTCAGTTTAAATTCACTAAAAAGCCTTTAACATAGCATTTGTTCCAGGAGGAGGATTTTTAAATATTGCCATGAGTTAAAATACGATATTAGAAGGATAGCCATAAAGGCAATTTAAGGATTATCAGTGTACATTTCTGAACACGCTTTTATAAAACAGACCATAATATAAATTATTGACGCCGTAGCGTTTAATGGCGGCTTACAGAATAAAGACATTTCGAAAATGTTATTTAGTTAATAATAAAACCTGCAATGTTTCTTGCGGGCGAGTGAAGAGGATTAATTTTATATCTTAGTAACCCGCGGATACATTAAATATTTAAAAGAAATGGTCCGAATTTGTCACATTTGATTTCTTTAGAAGTTCTGTTTGCGTGAACTGAAGCAGAAGAAGAAACAGTGGAGAGAGGGAGAGAACCGAATAATATCAGACGGATAATACAGAATCTCTATTACAGAATATAGATAAAGATTATAGAACAGGAATCCTCTTCTCCATCTGTACCAGTATGTTCTACATTTCCTCACTTTACTGTTAAGAATATTTTTTGGGAATTTTATTACTAAAAATTGTATTAATTAATATTATTTAATAATTTTAATAATAATGTTGTTATTAGTTTGTATTCCCCCCTGATTGTAATTGTTCACTGCTAAAGAATCTTTTTGCAGACTATAAAATAATAATATAATAGTAATAATTATAATAATAATAATAAGAAGAAGAAGAAGAATTTTTAATATCGGAGAACTGTCCAAAGCTGGGAAGAGTTTTTTCTTTTTCCAGAATTATGACTTTCTAAGTTGCTTGTTACTCCAGAGGAGGTTATAAAATTCATGTATTTTGCTCACAAAAACTGTGAAGATTAGCATTATTAGGAGTGTGCAAGCTTATCAAACCACCAATGTAAAAGGGGACTATTCTCCAAAAAGCAATTAGTTATAGCGAGAGCATTAGTAGCAGGAAGAGGGAGGGGGTTCTGCCACTTTAAGGATTTCTGATCAGACCTCATCTAGAGTATTCTGTACAGTTTTGGAGACCCCCATCTCCAGAATGATATTAACACATTGGAGTTCAGAGGAGAGCTGCAAAAATTGTAAGTGGTTGCAAGATATAAATTATCAGGCAAGACTAAGGTATTTTAATATATACGGGGTGCTCAACCCCTTGTTGGCTGCATGTCAGACAGAAGAACTTCCGCGGTAAGTGCCCCTGGTGTGGGCAGAAGGGACAAGGCTAATACAGTGAGGGAATTTAAACAGGCATGGGATCGACATAAAGCTTTCCAAACTATGGGACCAGACCAAGGACTGATGGGCGTTTAATTCCCTTCCATCAGAACAAAAGGCCAAACTAGATGGGTGGAATGGTTCTTATCTCTCGTCAAAATCTATGTTTCTATGTGTCAGTGTTTGTGTGCAAGCATGCATGTGTACGTGTGGTTTGGAGTGTATGTTAGTATAAGTATGTGTGTGTAAGTGTATATGTGTGTTAGCCTTTGTATGTGTGAGCGTGTGAGTGTGAGTTACCAGGGGAGGGCGCTTTCACAAAAGGCTGATGGGGCTACTTGGATGTATCTCTCCCCTGGGCCAGAAGTTGCCAGCCCTCCCCCGACCAAAGATTTTTGATTCAAGTTCAAAGCAACTCAAGACTTGTTGAGGGCCCCACAGATGCACATTGTTTAGGTTTACATTTTAAAACATGAATAAGTTAAAAATAAAATATCCAGCATGTTAATACATAAAAGGAGACAGGCATAGATCTAGGGAGCAATAAAAGGAAATAACTTAAGCATAAATCCCCAAAGCCTAATGTCTGTCCTTTGTAATGCATGCTTTCAGATCAGAGAATCATATATATAAAACACATATCTATAATATATCTATAATATAGAGAATCATGTATATAAAACACTCTCCAGCTTAGCCGTCAGGGAAATCTGATGAGAATAGAAGTGCAGGTGGTGGAAATGTTCTGAGGTCCTGAAGGACACGCATGAAGATGAAAAGCAGTTTCAAGTATAAATGCTGCTTACACGATACTTCATACATTAATGATACCAACTAAAGTATAGCTAGAATAAACCATAATATGTGCATTTTAAAGCAGATTTCTATTGCTGGAACGAGTGAAATATGTGTGTTTATTAGGTTTTTTTTGTCAGTGCTGCAATTTTGGGACAGATCCTCATATGTGTTTGAAAAGCAGACTCAGTATGGTTTGGACTCTGGTAGAACTTAAGTTAAACAGCCTCGTCAGGTAGAGAAAGTACTTTCTTGTATGTTGTATTACACTTGAGGTATATTTAGTAGACAGCGAAAAGCAGTTTTTTTGTAACAAGTTGAATCCTTTGTGTGTCAAGGAGTTTGATGATGATCTTCACTGTCCGCTACCCTGGCACCCAAGTACTGGCTTGTCTTTTACCACCCTTCTCGGAGACATGGAGGTAAGGGTAAATGTAGGGTTTTATTTACTTTTACATAAAGTCACATTTTATTTAATGTGTAAAACTTCACACTACTACTTTACTTATTGTATACTTCCTCAAAAGGGTTTATTTGGTTTTAATTTAGCAAAGTACAGGACAGATGCGTGTTTAAAAAGTGGCACAATGTTAAAACAAGAGGGCATAGTCTAAAGCCTCAGAGGCTTAGAGGTAATGTAGGGAAGTTCTTTACTGTAAGGATGGTGGATGAGGGAAACATGAGATGGAATTAAAGCTATCCTCACTATGGGACCTCATCAAGGACTGATGGGGTTTAAATCGCTTACATCAGGACAACTGGGCAGACTAGATGGTCAAATGGTTCTTACTTGCCCTTAAATTCTATGTTTCTGTGTTTCAAATGGGTGTGTGATTTCTAAGGATATAGCTTGGAAAAAAGGCAAATGCCTAAATATTTTACCGTGGATATGTGCTGAATGTCTCTTGCATTAAGGGTTCATCACCTTCTACCACCTTCTGGCAGCATATTTCAGATCCACAGCGCACAGCCCCACGAATGCCCTTGGAATGTCATACTCTTAGTTTAAAGAGTGTTAATGCAGGAAGCACGGACCTTCCATTCGGTTATGAGATGTAAACAACGGAACCTTTCAATCTGTTTTTTTTTTTTTTAAAAGGTAAGATTTAAGTTGCTTCTGTAACACAGAACCTCACGTCTTCCTTGTGTTAAAATGTCTGAGTTTGATCAAAGTTGTCAGAGAGGCAAGTTTGAAATACAGTATGACTTTTCTGGGTAGAAAGGTCTTTCCAGGACCTTTAAATTAAGTAGACAGACTTACTTCTGAGCTTCTCCCTGGCATTCTGAAAACAATCATTCTGTTAATCAAGAACGAAGAGTTAACTGAGTACCTCTTTGATCATTTATTTGAAAATCTGTCAAACCTTGGGCATAAATATAAGGTATATTTTTAGCAGAATCATATTAAATTGTTTACAATGAAAGCTAAACTGAGTGTTCTACCACTGAGCGCGTTGACCAAAAAGGCCTGATATATTATATCAGCTTCTAGGGTGAGAGCTGAAAAATAACTAAAAAAAAACTGGTCATCATATGTTATTATATATGGGATTTCATAACATTTGCCCCATCTTATATTAAAGCATAATTCTGATTGTGCAGTCTGTTGTTTCAAAGCTGAAAAAGAAGGTTGTTAGTTTCCTTGTTTCTCTTCTCTCTGCTTTCATGTGTGATTTATAAAGCTCAGAAGCAGATGGAGCCTTTTGTTCCAGAATATTGATGTCCAAATATACATAATAGAAGCAAAGATTACGATGAATCATTTTTGCAAGGTTGGAGTGAGAAGAAGAGGTAGAACTTTAGGACAGGAAGATGATGAGATATTGCTGGCCCTTCCACCAACATATCGCAGATTCCATGAATGTATCTCCAAAAACAAATACACTAATGGACAAACCAAAAGCACAAGCTATAGGTAGTGTCAATAAATGAATGTGCTTATACTTAAGGATGTTCCGGAGACAGATTTCTCTTCAGAGGTTACTCCTCTTGTTAACATTCTATAGTTTTATGGGGCTTAATACTATTGTGGTTCAGCCTCTCATAGTAAATTACAGGTCTTTAGCTGGAAAAGTTGTAGAAGAGACTAAACAGCAACAGCCCCTTTGCTTTGGGATTATACACACTGTGTGAAGGCTGCTCTACATATCAACGAACACCTCAGTAAAGTTTGTGTGATGGAATTGTACCACTCTACAAGTTTATTAGGTTTTTCCCCCAATAGGTTAGTCATCGATGATTTTATAGGGGCAGATACATTGATAGGCATAGCTTAGCTAGATTGCTTCAGAGGGTCCATGTTCCAGCCTATAATGCTGATGTTCTGTCACTTCTAGTGGCAAGAGGGTCCATTTATCAGCCTATACTGTAATGCTGATGTTCTGTCACTTCCAGTGGCGAAAGGGTCCTTGTTCCAGCCTATATAGCTGATGTTCTGTCACTTCTAGTGGCAATCTACACCTTTCGATCTCCAGCACTGATAATACCACAACCTGCGTGTGGCACGCCAGGTCCCTCAAGATTAATGAAGCACAGACACAAGGCATTTATGAAAAACCGCTGTACCGCCCTTCCTCTCATGCACAATAACTAATCTGGGTGTTGTGGATACTCATTTTTTAGCACCAACACGTATGCTATAATCCACAAATATTCCAACCAAATCAGGGCTATTGGCAACCTTGTATCCTTGTAGCCAGACTAGGAATGTAGATACGATGTTACCTTTTTGGAGGTGCGTGCTAAATATGTTTTTTATTGCTCTACCCAATTTCTACCTATCTTCTACAAAACATTGGATATTGTTATTTTTTTGTTCCTTTTTAGGGCATTTCTAGTATTTTTATAAGCCTAGAAGTCCCCATGAAGTATGTAAAGCCTTGCTTTTCAGCTGCATACCCATAGCCTGGGACAATATGGTTCCATAAAAAATAATGTATCTCGTCATTTAGAGGTTTTAGCTCAGTAAGTCGACTGATTGTACTTGTCCAAGAATTGCACTTTGTGTGACAGCTCCAAATCGAAGGCTTCTTTAGTGACAATTTATTACATTTTTTTTTTTAAGTGTTATCAGTGCTTTGCACGTTGTTTGTTTCTTTGTTCTAAAACAGGCACAACAGCTCAGCTCTAGCAAAATGTAAAAATCTACATTGAATTTGTATGTCGTTTGCAGGATCATTATTTATGCTTTCTATGTTTTTCTTAGATAAAACCCCTTGAATTTCATTAAGATTAAAAAGACAATAACATTTTATTTTCTAGCTGTTAAGAAAACCATTAAGCAACCCTTACTTGTATTAAAGATGAGGTCTGCAGTTGTTATATTAAGAGATTTAAATAAAAATTAATCACTTCGCATCAATAGTAATTTTAGTTTTATCCAGTTTATTTATTCTATATTTATAGATGTCCCTTTACTTAGATTTATATATTAATAACAGTTTTCCCTATTATACTTATAAAAATAAGTATAGGATATGAAAGAGGTAAAGGCAAAAATAAATATGTTTTGCAATAAAGAATATTATGAGGTTATGACCCTAAAGACTTAAAACAGCCTGACCGAATCTATGCTTTCAAACACGTTTTAACTCACTTATAGCAAAATTAATAGTTAAAAAAAAAATTTAGTTAATAAAAAATATATAGTAATGAAGTCATATATTAATTAGAATACGTGGAACAACACATTTAAAGGTTGTTACAAAGAGAGGTGGTAGATAAGTGGCATTCACCTACTGGGTCTTAATTCCTCACTGAGGATGGCCAAATGAGGTGAATAAATCAGCGTATTGAAATGTATTACCCTGTTTGAAAGTTATTTCTTCCAGAGTTGCGGACCCAAATCCTGTTGTTTGATTTCTAAAGTATGGTTGACGATGGAAGTGCCGCGTGGTCGTACAACATGGAAGCATCAAATGATATGTGTTATGGATTGAGGTGAGACCTTTCCCTGTTTTGAAGGGGAACAGCCTCGCAGCATAAGTCACAGACGCTAAAGTAGTGAGAGGATTTATGGGTCATATGGATATCCTGAATTTAAGATGAGGCCAAGCACTGATTAAGGTTCTTATAACAGGAAAGATGGGACAAATGGTTCTGGTCTGCTGTCAAATTCTATGCTTCTATGTAGAAACCAGAGCAGGTATACTTTCCATACCACTCCAAAAGCATCCAGAGAGAACTGTTAATATAACATATCAAATATGGAGACCGGAAAGGGGTTGAAGTCACCCATGTGTGTTTAGGTGGAGGTGACATCATAACACATCTCTTGAAGACTCCATGATGTATAATTACTATCCATACAGCAGGAGAAGAGAGGTCTTTGCAGATGGAGGTACAAGACTCTCAGCTTTCCACTAGGCATCAATGGAATTGATCATGATGTGTTTATAGAGGATATCAAGAATTTTGCTGGATTGGTGAATTCTACTCATCAATATGATTAGGAGAAGCAATATATTTTAAACCTTGCAATTTGTACAGTGTAACTATTAACACTCGACACGTATTTTTCTTTGTTAGTATCTGGTATCTTTAAGCTGTAACATTCTTTCCTCTTTTAACTTGATGTTTATCCGAAATGCTTTTTGAATCCATTAGTACGTTAGTTCCTGCCAACGTTACCAAGTGGAGCATACATTATCCATTCTCAAAGCATTTCATCCTTTAGACATTCGCGCAGTAAATAGCGGACACCAACCAGACACAGAGCTCTGGAAGTTTTCTCTGCTGAGACCTGCACCAATTTGGGGTTGAAATAAGGTGAATAACGTTGGTCAAGTCCATGTCTGTGACTGTCTGCATTATTGAAAAATATTTTTTACTTTTTGATTCCCAGTTTGAAGTAAAGTTTGCTTGATAATTATAGTACAAGGGCTGGAGCTTAGATGATGTAAAAAGCTGTGGGACAGATTAAAAGAAATTCAGAGTTATATCTCTTGACACCAGGGATTGACGCTTGCATTGGTGCGAGACTCTCCTGGTGGAGAACCAGATTAGTACCAAATGGGCAGCCATGTCAATAAAGCGAGTCATGTTCCTTTACTCAGTGCTGAACAAATGGAGTTTTACTTAGAAACAAGGCCGGACTGGGGATGACTAGCATACCTCGGAGCTCTCAGGTTTAGGGTCTCAGGGTTTTTGCCCCAATCTCAGGGTTTCAGGGTGACGGGGCAGATTCTCGGGGTCACGTAGTCTGGAGCTGACTCCTTCCTATTCTACACGGCTGTGATCATATATAAGACTCCCTATTGGTGCCTGTGCTGCCGGTATGTTATGATAGACATTCCTGCTTGAATGCAGATGATCCAATTAACTGTATCTTTAAATAATGACAAGCCGTGAGGTATTAGAGCCATTTGGTGAGTCAATACATAGAATCTTCAGAATGTGCCATTAAAGGATTAATACTTTAAGAGTTTCACGGTCAGCTTAGTTTAGCAGTTTCTAGATATTATGGCTTGAATAGCATGCAGTTGGCGTATACTTTGGCACTTGTCTGTCAGATGGCCAGTCCGGCCCTCCTTAGAAATGGTGCCCGTTTAGTTTACCAGTGCCTAATGCTCTTCTCATGGCAGGCAGTACTGCATGGTGGAGAAAAACACAGGATGGGACGTTGGTCAAGTCCATGTCTGTGACTGTCTGCATCATGTCCAAAGCCTATAAGCAAATACGTTCATACATAACCCATTTGTTGTCATGGTGAAATTAACCATCAAAATAACTTTAATGAATTCCTAGGCAGACCATTAAGTGGACTGGATACGCGGTGACTTTACCAATCGCATGAAAATACTTTCACTGAACAATTTCATATGGCTGTCCAATTTTATTGTACGTCAAACTACACCAATGTCACCTTGCTTGCTAAAAAACCTCGCCTACGCCGTGATACGGCTGCGGGATTGCTCTTTTCTAATGAAAATATGTTATTGACAGCAGAGATTCATCACTTACAATTGCTCAGAGTGAACCAAACAGGCTATTACGTTACTTATACCTTTCTCTATCTGATTGCTAATTAATGAATAGAGGAATGGGTTATGCTTCATTCTCAACAGTTCTGATTTACATGACCTTAGCTGGATCCTAAAAGTCAAACATAATGTAACCGTATGTGATACTGGACTTATATTAAAAGCAGAATTCAAGGCTACTGGATGTTTCAGAAAATAACGCCAGACTTCTATTTCATAGCATTGCGCAACTTCAGAACATATGGTGATGGATATCAAAACAAAAGTGCTCAAATATATCAAAAAGAAGGTTTAAGGAAGAAGACGAGACCACATATGCTCCAAGAACAATTAAGTGCTTTCATTAAGTAAAAATGCTATCAGATACAATTATAGACGTTGTAGTTAAGGCTTCGTTCTGTTTAGTTCTTCCATTACATATCCCATCTTTATATCACATATAGAATAAATCTATGAGTGCCCATCAATAATAATAATGCAGCTCTTCTGAGAGTTATCCGTCAAAGAGGGAGCAGCTCATGGGATTGTAGATGTCAGTAACGAGTGTGCACTCGGTCTGAGAGCTGTCAGTTATGAGAATGCGACTCTGCTTAGAGGTGTCAATCACGAGGAGATTACCTTTGCTAAGGGATGTAAATTATGAGAGTGCTTATCGTTAATGGACATGAGAGAGTAGAGTAGACAGAGCTTTCAGGGGAAAAGGCGATCGGACTGACAGGTATGAGAACTTAAGGTACTTTAGATAGCAGGCCTTGCTATAGTTATATGAGGGCACCACGCTCAGATCATGTAGGTGCACCTTGCTCAGAGACACCAATGGTCTTTGTTTAGAGCTATAAATCAACAATATTTCATTCAGAAAGCCAGTTTTACTTGATTGATTGGATTCCAGACCAGGGAACGGATGCACCATTAATTTACATCAATGGAAATCTGACACCTTTTATGTCTGTAATAGAGATAATTCTGAGAGCATTGGTAATTTCTGTTCCATGTTAGACATCTGATCAATTCAAGATGGGACTCCCACACAGACATAAGGGCATCAAACATACAATCTAAATGACGGAACATTCAAACACCTTGGACAAAACAAGTGTTTTCCTTTTTTTCATGGCGCCGTGGCAAAAAGAGAAGAAATAAAACCTTTAATGCCAAATGCGGTGTCTGAAGGAGTTGTGATATAATGCGTCTGTTCTCTGATGCTTAAATATGTGTTGGTGGTTCCCTCACAATCTGTCCTTGTTTATTTTTGAATTTCCTACTTCATGTTTATGTTCTCCGGCCTCCTCTTTTCCCCACAAACAAGCTGCTCGGAATACAGACAGTGCTAATATAACGATAACTCTCCTGTCCAGCCACTCTTCTTTAACAAAGAAAAAAGATAAAGGTTTTATTTATTTTCTAACATTTACAGCGTTTCCTTATTTGCGTGAATTAAAATGGCTGCTTTGAATACGCAAACCTTTGGAAATGTTTGTGACCCATTATAACTGACACACTCCTGCATCTCTACTTCCTCCTGCCTGATGCTGCCGCTGCACGGTGCAACCATATATGCGACCCTTACTCTTAGATGGGGTTTCTCCTGCCGAAACCTTCTACCTCGGCCATGGCAGTCCAAAGAGACCCGACAACCTCCAAATGTGCTCCCTTCTGCTGAGCGTCTATGGAGGACTTTGCACACGAAAAAGAAAAGGTGTGCTGTTCATATATCGTTGCTTTCCAGCTCACCAAACCAATTTAGTATGTTTCAATAATCCCATCCTTCCCAGCACCCAGCCTTTACTCCTATCGCCCCTCACAAGGTTTCTGATGCCCTTTTTTACGCTACCGCCTTACGATCTGCCCCTTTACCCTATTCCCTATATCTTCTCATTCTAGTGTCTTTACACCTAACTTGATCCATTGATTCAAACTCTCTCTTTCCATTGAAATATGCCAATTCGGCATTTAGTTTTCTTGCGTCTTCACAAATTGCTTCTTGAGCTCTCCAGTAAATGCATGTCCCTCGTCATATGTTGAGTAAATAATGTTTAATGTTAGAAAAGACAATGATCACAATGTACTTTTATGCAATAGGTTCTATGCCATTCACATCTCCCTCAGATGTCTGAATTGATTACATCTTAGCATAAAACATAAAGCTTAAGAATTTATGCCCAAGCACTTTTTCCTACCCCTCATGTTATAATTATTTATTTGTATATCACCAACAATGTATGCAGCGCTTCCTACAATACCTATATATATACATTAGGTAGAGAGCGCCCGCCCGCAAGCTTCCATTCCCTCTTCTCCGATATATTAATTTCAGCTAGATATCCCCAGATGTTATACTGGATATTTTCGGTAATGCTGTTCTTTTTTACCCTCACCAAAATTGGAGCATTTCTGTGATTGAAGGAACTCAAGAAGATTTGTTATAAATGGCGCGTCGGTGATTTCAGTCCCCGATCAATTTGCAGCTATAAGGGGGGAAAGCAGGGAAATGATTGAAAGTGGTCGCATAAGCACAATGTATGATTTTTTTTATTATTATTACATTTTATTATAAAGATTCAGCGAATCAGTGGCACTATTCCAGGGTAGAATACAAGTTTCACAAAATAACTATATACATTATTAGCAGAGTACAGAGTTCATGAACAGAGGGTTAAGGTGGGATGGCAAGAGGGTTCGGAGAAGGATCAGAGTTGTAGCAGTGACGTACCATGAAAAGATGAAGACATGACGGGGTTAATGCAAGATAGCTGATTCCTATTTGTCCCTTTAAATTTCCATGGCATCCCCCTTGCATTTTTGGGGTGAGTATTCTGCAGAATCCCCCAATATCACTGCACCTTTGCCCAGTAGCATACCTAAAGAGAGGCAAGGGGGGGCGATCTACCCCGAGTTTAACTCTTCAGGGGGGTGCCCGGTGGCCCAACGTCAATGGGCAGTTATGGCGGCGTCCCGCAAGGGTAGGCTCTGGGTAGCACATGTCAAGAATAGCGTGCAGGGTATGTGCTGGTCACGTGTGCTGGTCACGTGTCTCACGCACAGGGTTCTATGAATAAAAGCCACCCACCATCTTTTTAGATCGTAGGCAGAGTAAGATCCGTGGTGTGAAAAGCCGAGCCTCTCTAACGGAGACAAAAAAAAAATGTTTTTTCTAGTCGCTGTGTCTATCTACCAGCGGAGTCAAAAATTGCAAGCACGCCTCATGCACCCCCCCACACATTGATTGTGACAGCCTAACAATACACTTAGAACAAGCGACGTAAAGAGACATGCTGGAGTCAATTCAATTCCATGTGATCTTCAATGCGTTCTGACACTTTATTATGTTTTAGTGATATTTGCATTTTCTGCTATAGTTGAAATACCAGCATGCTATAACTCACATTTTCCATTTCATTTGTCATTTTCTCAACGAGTAGAATAGAACGCTTCCAACTGTGCTTTAAAAAAATATGTTTTAGAGCAATCCGGTCTAAATCCGGTTGACGTATACTACTGTTGTTTAAAATGCTTCAGCCGTTAGTTACATTATGGCTATTAATTAAGGATTGGGAAGACAGAATAAAAGAACACGTCATAAATTAGTAATGCAACAGATTCAAGTGTGAAGTCCTTTCATCGGGTTTCTCACTTTTAAGCACTTACCTTGAAGCTGTCCGTGTTTATACGCCACACTCTTATACATGGTCATAACTCTTCTAGAGTATGTGATGACCCCAGAGGACCTGAGGACCTCATTGCACCGCATGCAGTCTTTAGGTTCCTTACGAAAGGATGCTTTTATTCACGGCTTGTTTAAGGTTATTGTTTCTTGCGTGTATGTGTATTGTCTAAAATAAAAACATAGAATTTAAGAACCATCAGTCTGACCATTTTCACAAGAGCTGGGTCTCAGGCACCCTTGGGAAGAGACGAGGGTATATTGTGCACACATCAAAGCAGCAACACATTGCAATATAATATTTTGCTTTAATTAGAGTTAAGTTTAATTTCACTTAACCGGATCATTGGTTATGTTTTGTGTGTTATTTTATTTTTCTTGGTTTGTGTGTTGTGTGATTTGGGTATTGCACTTGTATTTGCAGTGCTTGGCAGCTGGCACAGTGTTTTAATTTCATTTACACTGATTATTTAACATTTTTATGTTTTTTTTTTTGGCTCAATGAGAGCAACCCGTGGGAATAAAAAATGTCCTCTTAACTTGTAAAGAGACATTCAACGTAGTGAAATGATGCCCTTGACACCTCCTCTTCAGCCTGGGGAAAAAACCTTAAGAAAGCTTGGCACCAAACAAAAAGCCTACTTTAAGCACATTGGTGGTCTCTAAGCACCATTGGTTACCCGTTTGCCCCTTTTATGAATTTGCCCAGGGGCTACACGCACATTAATCGAATCAATTCCTGCAACTGTTTTCCATTTGTCCTTTAGTAAATACACTCCATTAAGTTTTTACGTGTGCTTAAAGATGTCTGTAGGTAGTAATTATAGATCATTAAATTCGCACTTTTTATTCAAACTGACCAACGATTCCGCAAGCAGAGAAGGACTAATGAGTCACAGCTGATGTGCTAGAATTGTTTTAATTACCAGTTGTATGAATACGGACTGAGGTCTGGAAAAAATCTTTTCTGGAATATCAGATTTTGGAGCGCAGGGCTATGCTAGAACCTAATGCAGGTGTTATGTTCTGCTGATTGTATCCTGTTGTTGCCTTGTCATATAATTCTCTGTATCACACAGACAGCTTCCACTGAACACAAACCATAAAAGCCTCAAACACAGAATGTATAATTAGGACAGAAAAAAAACCAGGTAAAAAGAGAAAGTGCGAGGAGACATGTATATATGGGGAGATTTGTGACATTTTAAGTTAAAACATAGATCACTCCCTTATATATTGGCCATAACAACAGAAAGTAGATTTCGTATGAATATGTTCATCTGGTAGAGTTACCATCTGAGCTTGTGGTAAAAGTAAACTATTAAGACAACCTACAGCCTGTAACTGCATCAATGGTGAGAGCCTTCATCTGTGATGACTACAAAAAGCCCTGATGGTCCACAGTACTATGGAAAGAGATAAGAATACCTAGGAACTCTCTGTGCTTCTTCTGGTCTCCAGGTCAGCTTCTTCTTTCTCTGGGCAAGGGTGCTGCATTTGACCATGTCTACTCCCTGCCCATTTCCCCACGTTCCCCCCACTCGCTAAAGACCATCTATGGCTTACCCTGCTCTTACATGCAGTGAGTCCCTCCTCTACATGTGGCTAGCCCTGACCCTATATGAAGTCTCTCATTCAGATGGAGACAAATGTTTCCCAACGATGGATATAAAGTCTTCTGCTTAAAACCATCACATTACCTTTTGGGAGCCTCCTGGTACTGTGGCTGACAGGACACCTGCTGCTACACCTTGATAACCAAAGTAATAAGGGTAAAACCTAATACATAGCCTAGAAATAGGCCCAGCATGTCTGTCTTAAGCTACTCGTGCTTTGTGCGGGACAGTCCTGATTTTGCCACTCTATCCCACTGACTTTTGGAAACAATGGTGGAGCTTGGTGGGACAACAGGATTGGGGACCGCAATCCGCAATTGTGGCAAGTGCCTGTTTAATATATCATAAACATACTTGTTGGGGCTAGATATACAGTCTACATACATAACGGGGAAGATATCAGGATCCAAATGTTAATAAAATTGGTGGTATCCTTAAGTGAAGTAATGCTCGTGGATGAGGTGAGGGTCAGGCAACTGACAACTGGTCCAAAGATATTTAGAGAAAACTGAAAAAAAATCAGAATGCCCCTGTGCTACAGCCAGTCAAACATCACTACCTCTGAAACGTCAAGGGGTCTAACATACTGGCCAGGAGTGCAGGCTAATGCATTGAAAAGAATAATGGCAAGAATAGAATTTTTTTAGGGGCCCAAGCAGATATTTTAACAGGGAGCCATCTCTAACACAAGTGATAAACAAAAATATAATTATACATACAAAAAGGAAACCAATAATTATTCCAAGTTTAATATATATATATAAATATACCGTATATATATATTAAGGTTATATAACTTCATAAGAAATGTTCATTTCAACCCTCCCATACATTTTAAGAGGTTCCTGTAGACCAAGGGGCTCTGAGCAGTTACTTAATGTCATGTTGATACATTGCAGCAGACTCCTAGAGGCTGAATGTGAATCCTTTAGTGAATCTATTGATAACATATTTCATAAGAGGAGGGTTTGCAATTGGTAGGACTTGGATCTGGCAAATGAGGGGAAGATGGCTTTCAGTAGAATATCTAACCTACTAACAAACAAATATTAGATTTTTTATTTGTACCTAAGCAATTGATATCTGTATCTGGTGTAGTGTGGACCAAAGGACCTCAGGGGTTCCGATCACTTGAGCCACCTCCTGTAGTAGACCATCTGGATCTTCTCTATGTCTATTTTCTTTTTTTTTAAGAGGTTATTGCAACCAATTTCAATCCCCCACAATACTGCCATACTTTTAGGGCATGGCATTAAACTGCAGTAATACCACTATACTCATGTCAAATAACTTGATAGCTGAAGTTCTCTGATGTTTGTTTTTAGTGAAATTTGCATCTCAATATACATATATTAACATGATTTTCATAGCTGAGATGAAGGGTTTTAGGCAAGAGAAATATTGATTGAATTGTATCTTAATGTCATAAGATGGTGTATTAAGCTGCAGGATCTTTCCAGCAAGCTGCAGTTTCTGGTTCTTTGTGGATCTCCTGAGTCAGAAAGAAAATCCAGCTGATATTTAGGCATCAGTAAAGTATTCTTTGTAACCCAGGGAGAAATGTACTAAAGTGCCTGGAAAGTGCTAACTCCAGAGAGAGAAACCTCCCCAGACACTATGCTATTCCATTTACATTTCATCACATTTTTTTGCGCATTGCTATCTTGCCTTTAATTTGGGCAATCCCTAAATAATCTGTATTTTCTAAAAAAGAACTATATATATATATATATATATATATATATATAATTTGATATTTAAATGTAAATATTATTATTATTATAATTAATAATAATAATAATAATAAAGCCCTAAATAAGTAAAATCTGAATGCTAATATTTTGCACATAAAATCCATTATATGCTCTCTCCCATTATATGTAGCAGGTATAGGGATGCTGAAATATATTCCTCTGCAGCAGGGATACCAGAATCAAAATAAACTTAAAATATATTTAAAAGTGAACTAATTAACCCTTTAACTAAAAGAGAAGAGGCAGAAAATCAATGACGAGCAAGCAACACACAAGATGCTCAAGGCATATGAAATCATTTACTCATTATAATAGGCTTTGCTTAATTTTCCTCCTCTTTATTCATGAATGCCTAAAGTAATCCTATCCATGTAGTTTAAATAAAAACTGTATATATTTCATTCTGTGATATAGAAACATATTGGGATATTTGCTGTCGACACATCTGAATTCTAAAAGCACACCCATCAGAAGCTGTCTGTCTCTGTGTTCACAGAGATGAATGCTCTCATGTATTTCTTCGCAGACATGCATTGTATGGTATACATATGAGGAGGTGATGTATGTGTCCTGCATACCTTCTGCAGCTGGTCCACGATATGATGCTAGCTGGATGGTGCTCCTGATCCTCACCAGGAGAGGAAAGCCTTATGAAAGCTCCCTGACGTCAGCCTGGGATTCCTGTTATGCTGGGAAAGCAAGAGCAAGTTTCCAGTGAGTGCACTTTCAGCCTCTGCCGGGTGCAGGATCTCTCTCTCCAAACCTCACACACCATCCATGGAGCTGAAGTGAAGTGAAGAGACCTTTTGGTGAAGGAGAGGGTTTAAAGGGACCACCTTGCTGATTGTGTTTAACGCTCTGAGATCTGTCTGCATCAGTCACTGCCAGAGGAGACATGTCACAGATGGGAACGTGAACAGCCACAGTAAGAGCCATCGATGCACTGGTGGGAGACCTTAGACCCTACAGAAGAAGGACCAGAGGACCCATCTGCATCGTGAGTCCCAAATCTCTCTTAACCTGTTCCCCATCTCTGTAAACTGCAACATTTCAACAATAAAACGCAGGGTTCTTTTAGCTCTGCTGAGCTGTAGTTCTAACGCAGATCTGCACAGGCATCAGTGGATTGAGATATGTCTCATAACATCTTCTCCTGTGGACATCATTGATCTAAATGCAACCCTCTGTATGCTTTATTTTAATTAACCCTGATAGAAAAATAAAATAGAAAGTTTTGGAATCTTTAGAAGCGACTCTTTAAGTCCAAGATGATCGGGAGCTCAAGCTTTAAGGATCTGAATGGATCTGAATCCAGTGATGACTCCGAGGTAGAAATTATAGTGAATGTTGGGGGGGTAAGGCAAGTTCTCGATGGAGATATACTGAATAGATACCCCGAAACCAGACTGGCCGAGTTGGTCAATTGCTTAGCTGGAGGCTATGATGCCATCTTCTCCTTGTGTGATGACTATGACCCAGGGAAGAGGGAATTCTACTTTGATAGGGACCCTGATGCTTTTAAATGTATCATAGAAGTATATTACTATGGAGAGGTCCATATGAAAAAGGGAATATGCCCCATATGTTTTAAGAATGAAATGGAGTTTTGGAGAGTGGACCTGGGGTTTTTGGATGAGTGCTGCAAAAGCCACCTGAGCGAGAAGAAAGAAGAACTAGAGGAGATAGCAAGGAGAGTTCAGCTGATATTGGATGATCTGGGATGTGACACCTCAGAGAGCAGGTGGAAAAGATTTCAGAAATATGTCTGGAAGTTCATGGAGAAGCCTGAATCCTCTTATCCAGCCCGAGTTACAGCTGTCCTATCCTTCTTTTTCATCCTGATCTCCTCAGTGGTGATGTGTGTGGGGACCATACCTGAGCTACAGGTGGAAGACGCAGAGGGGAACCATGTGGAACACCCAACATTGGACAACATTGAGACTGCCTGCATAGGTTGGTTCACCTTGGAATATCTGCTCAGGCTTATGTCATCCCCCAATAAATTACATTTTGCCCTCTCCTTTATGAACATCATTGATGTGCTGGCTATACTCCCCTTCTATGTGAGCCTCATTTTAACTCACTTGGGTGCAAGAATGATGGAGCTAACTAACGTCCAGCAAGCTGTCCAGGCTCTCAGGATCATGAGAATTGCAAGGATTTTCAAGCTAGCCCGACACTCTTCTGGACTCCAAACATTAACCTATGCCCTCAAGAGCAGTTTTAAGGAGCTTGGACTACTCCTGATGTACCTTGCTGTGGGTATATTTGTCTTCTCAGCCTTGGGATACACCATGGAGCAGAGTCACCCAGACACTTTGTTTAAAAGCATCCCTCAGTCTTTCTGGTGGGCAATTATCACTATGACCACAGTTGGATATGGGGATATTTACCCCAAAACCACATTGGGAAAACTCAATGCTGCCACCAGCTTCCTTTGTGGAGTGATAGCTATTGCCCTACCAATTCACCCCATCATCAACAACTTTGTCAAGTACTACAACAAGCAGAGAGTTTTGGAAACTGCCACCAAACATGAACTTGATTTGATGGAGCTTCACTCGGGAGGAGGTATACTTGGGTGTTCCAGAGTTGACTCTGGAAGTTCTGATCAGGATGGGAGAGGACTCTCTGGCTATAAGCATCTCAGATTGTCACACAGTGATACATTCATCCCAGGTTTATCAAAGGAGAAACAGCACAGGACAAGGCTTCAAAGCTGCAAATAATAACTGCTGTGGGTCCAAGATATTCTGAACAGCGGATGGACCTCTGATTGTAATAGTGAGGCTTCTACCTTCTAATCTGATATACTGTAACAGCCACTAAAACAAATACAGAACTGGAACTATGTAA
The DNA here is from genome assembly GCF_027358695.1 of Spea bombifrons. NCBI lineage: Eukaryota > Metazoa > Chordata > Amphibia > Anura > Pelobatidae > Spea > Spea bombifrons. The sequence continues at coordinate 109,110,564 of NC_071089.1, forward strand.
TTGGCAAACCTTTGTCTGTGTGCCAATGATATGGTATGTAAGATATCTATATGTCCATATTAAATGTGGAAGGTTGTAACATGTTCTTTTTCGAAGTCACACAGAAGCAGTAATGGTTTTTCCTTTATAAGAAAAAATACTAACACTGATCTTTTCCATTACAGGGATTTTATCTTAATAAATCAATACTGTAATTTTAGGCAAATTGTAATATCAACTTGTTGCAATATCTGATTACATATAAACCATCCATTTACTTTTTTTGTTAAATTATCACCCAGTGTGGTTCCATTCCTGCTCTAAGCACAAGGTTATTTGAATTACTCATTCACAATGCGGTTAACATATCCATTCACAGTACAACAGGGTATAATATAATATTATATAATAATAATATAATAAGAGGCAGAAACTTAGAAGCACCTGTTTGTGAGAGGAGCTGCAAGGTTCCAGACCAAGGAGTAACATATTAAAGGCAAATCAATGCAGCCCACATTATCAGCAGCTGTAAATTGTCATGGTGCCTTTTTAATTTCTCAAAGTGACACATATCAATTAGTATAAGTGGATATATCATCTGGCACCTGAATGCTAATGCTAAACACTAGAAATCAATGGGCCATTAGAAGAATGCATAACATACATCTCTGTTATATATATATAACAGTACATATATATATACATACATATATATATATACAAATACATATATACATACATTCACAAACACACACACACATATATATATATATATACACACACACACACAGACATAAACATACATATATACACACACATATATATATCAATTATGTGGCAAAATGCAAAATATAAAACCATTCTATGGTAACCAGACAGTGAACTTGCAGGTTGCTCTAAAGTGAGCATACACGTAACTGTAGACCTTTCACTTCCACTCAAGCAACATAATATGGCTTTTTAGAGGATGGCGGATAAGTGGAGCAGCCTCCCAGCAGATGTGGTACAGGCTAATAGAGTGAGGAAAGAAAAACTTTATTAGGATAGGCACATGGCTATCATGACTCTAAGATGAGGCCAAGACTGATGAAGGTTTGAGACTCCACATCAGGGATCAATGGCTCTCATCTGCCATCAGATTCTATATTTCTAGAGTTATAAACTGCATTCCCTATTGAAAGCTTTAAAAGTGGTCACCAGTCCTAACCAATGATAATATACCAAAAGTACCAAAGCATTGGTTGCTATGGTGATAAGATTTGTATAACTTTGCACAACTTTGCTCTTTAAGATAACCATATATTATTTTTACTAATATATAATAAAGCCTGTTTAATACACACAGGGTGTCAGACTAGTAGAAATGTGGGTTTGGTCATTTTGGAATCTTTATTGGATTCCACTGTTTTGTGTTATTCTATTTCACCTTATTGTACATATGAATAAAGGCTGAATTATATACCAATGGCATAGTCAGTAGGGGAGTATGTAATTTATTACCAGTGAGTATATTTCAAACACTGGGTGAGCTGCCATTACCCAAGATAAAATCTAATGCTGATTTTAGTCCAATTTTCACTCATTGCCTCTATTACCCATATTACCAAAAATAACTATAACTTTTTCATGTGAATCTAGCCCACTGAGAATATAGATATATATAAAATAAAGTGATTTTATATATATATATATATATATATATATATATATATATATATAATTCAATATTCTTTAAGAAAAAATAAATGTTGATTTTTATGTTTATTTTATTACTTACAAGATATCATGGGTAACAACAGAAAACAGTAATTACCACATTTTTTAGAAAACAATTTTCTCAGCTGCGTTGTGGGCACTTGTAGCTGTGCCTGCCCTTGGTGGTCTTAAAGCCCTGCCATCTAAATAAAGAAACATGATATTTGCATTAGATTTTGCAGTTGCCATGGGAATAGGTTTGGTTCATTAATAGAAAAGGCATTAAATAACTGGAGGGCCACACTGTAAGATATGTGTATATACAGGATTTATGGGATGAAGGTTTTGTTTTCTGTAACTTTGCAAAATGTATTTATTTCTGATAACCATGCATTTGTGTTTCTGCTTTTATAGAATGCATTCTATTCAATTCATTTTATTACTTATCAAAATAAAAACAAAATAATGATTATATTTCGAGAGAAGTGATCTTCATCTAGAAAATAACCACGTGGTATAAAATGCATCAAAGTTCAAACATTTTTAATCAGTGTTTGTGCTGGAAATGGGTCCAGATCTTCTGGTTTGGGGTATTTTCTCAGAATAGTTATGTGTTATCCAGACATTAAAACAGGGTCAGAATATGTGGTGAGTTCTTTTTTTGTTTACAATCTAAAACACTGTAATAATTCTAATAAAAAAAATCATTATATGAGCAAATTTTATTTTTATATTAGAATATGTTATTTGACAATATTACAGAGAATTAAACCCAGATTTTATGATGATACAAATATATGCTAGATACTGGTTACATTCTAGCCATATGTCTGCATAGTGATAACTGTATATAGGAGAGCTGGTTGTTCTCCTGTAATGCTCAATGTATAGAAACATACAGTTCTGGGTATATAGATGCATACAAAATGATGATAGAAAAGAAGCATCTGGCCCTCCTAGTCTGCGTAGAATCACCTTTTACTTATCAATTGTTTAAGATGACTTTCTGCACATCCAGAGTTTTCATGCTACCTGTACTACTTATACTGGAAGTCCATTCCATGTATCTACTACCCTTTTTGTAATGGAATCATTTCATGTTACCTGCCAGTGCTCTAGCTCTAATTATGCCATCTATTTCTGATACTCCTTTTCACATTAAATCTGGCTCCCTCTTGGACTTCAATGACTTTTCATAGTTGAATGTTTCTATCGTATGTTCTGGAACGATTTCACTGTTTATCTTCCTGGCACTCAAAGGGTGCTTGGATTGACCTAATCTACCCTACCTGGGGTAGGTAGGGCTTATTATTCAATTAGACTATTATTTTTTTAAATTATATTTAGTAGCCCTCCATTCCACAAGACAGGGCCAGAGGGAAGGAGGAGGGCTCAATGTCATTCTGGATTCATTTTGGGGTACTTTAACCACCGACCCAGTGGCTAGGGGGGCAAAGATGCCCCTAAGGGGTTTTTGAAAGGAAACATTGCATTGGGCACAGTATAGGGGGTAAGGCATGGGATGGAGGCAGTGAGCAGAGAATGGAGGTGAGGGCTGGGGGGGGTAGTTAGGACCTTCCCCCCAGGATTAATTTTGAACCCACCATCCAGCCGCACACAAGGGGTGGGAATAGGAAGCCATTCATCACCATCTCCTTCATTAACAGACCCCTGTTTATTAACTCCTAACGATATATTCACAGATTTATTTAAATCTGTTGGGGAAGGGTGCGTGTCACCTTGTATCCTCCAGCCATTCACGGGTTAATGAATAAGTTGCTTGATTTTTTCCAATTGAAATAAATTTTTTTCGTCCCGAAGTCCCGTACACAAGCACATTCTTAATAATCATTTTACTTTTTGGAATGCTCTTGTATGCAATAAAGAGTCCTGAGGGGAAATCGTTGTAACAGGTAAGAGAAACATCGTCATACCACTGATGTTTTTGGTCACTTGCCTTGGCTGTCTGTAAAAGATAAGTACTGGCGTAAGACGAATCCCTAGGAAAGAACTAGATCTTACTGTACTGCGAGAAGGTTTTCGTTCGCTGAGTTGGTAGTAGATAAGTGGAACAGCCTCCCAGCAAAAGTAGTAGAAGCTAATACAGTGAGGGAAGTTAAATGTGCATGGAACAGGCATAAAACTATCCTGAATCTAAGACGAGACCAACGACTGATTAAGATCTCTACATCAGGAATAACAGGCAGACCAGAGGGGCCGAATGGTCGTGCGAAAAGTACGGGCAGGCGAGACGGCCCTCATCTGCTGTCGAACTCAATGTCTCTAAATGGGAATCTCGCTGAAGAAACCGCCGTTGAAATGAATTAGCACTAGAGAGCCAATCTTATCGCGTCTGCCCATATGTTCTAATAAATTCATTATTTTAGCTACCTTGGTAACTACGCATATTTTTCCTCTGCCTCCGCAGCACCCTCCAGCCTGCCGCAGTCAGTTTGATACTGTGATAGAAATATTTCTGATATACTTACAAGAATATGAGAAGGAAGTTTTATTTCAAAGGAAGAGATATGTTCGAGAGTTTTATTACAAGGTGGTAGATCAATGGAACAGCCTCCCATCAGAGGTGGCTTACTTTAAATGATCCCGTTGTACAGCTCTGCGGAATATGATGGCGCTACATAACTAAGTAACAATAGTAATTTAAATGTCGTACAATATATTTGCCATTGCTCAGGGGGCAAATATAACCAAGTGGCCCCTCCGTCCTCTCCTCCCCATCAAAACACACACTTACCGGTAATTCAAAGATAACCAGCTTATCCGGTTACGTCAGGCATGTCCAAAGTCCAGCCCGAGGGCCAATTGCGGCCCGCGTTCCGGACTGATAAGGCCCCACAGGTAAGTTGCCCGAATATAGATCTGTTTTTTTGATATTAAAGGTGAATTAACACCGGTTTAGATTTGTCATCCAAGTCACAAAATGAAAAGTATGCCGTTTTCAATAAACTTTGCATGAAATAGTTAATTTGCATTTAATTTTAATGGTTCAAAGAATGTCAGGCAAAATGGTCGGCCCTCGCACGCGTTCACTTCATCAAATCTGGCACTCTTCGAAAAAAGTTTGGCCATGCCTGGGTTACGTAATCATATGATAAGTTTTATTAGCTTCCGATTTGTTATGGAAATGCTCTCACGTGGATATATTTACTCCTTCTAGATAAAACTCACCTACTACATAAGGAAAGTCCTTGCAGGCAACCACAAGGACTCTCGAGAGGACCAGCGTGTGAAGGTACATGAGAAGTTTGAGCTGGAGTTAGCTTCGGGTCCGACTTGAATCTACGTGAAAGCAAACACACAAACCAAGTCTTTTAGAACCATTTATGGTTTGAAGACCACCTTGAAGGTCCTCCGATATTCCAACACCACAGTTTGAGAATCACTACTAAGCTTTGCGTCAATAGCTTCTATTTTTTTTCTCCCAATGCATCTACTGTTACAGGCCTGCAATGTTCTGTGTATTTTGGGCTGCTCCCTATGGCATTCCACACATGCTAGAGGATGTTCTAAAATAATCAGGGGGTTTAAGGGATAACCCCTCTTATGAGCCGTAGAAACAGTTTCCATTTACTTGCTGATCATAAACCCATGTTCTAATTTCAGATAAATCTCATGTTGGCTGGCTAACATACCAATAACACGAAGGGAGAGATACATTTCCAAAATGACCTTGTCCGATCAGGTTTGCAGTGGAGATCTAGAAATATTGTTTTATGACACTGGTTTTTGAGAATATCATAAGTCAAGGATCTTCTTACGGGCTTTGGTTAGGAGATCATGGGGGCAGCTGTTTCCTGGGCGTTTGGTTTGACCAAGATCTGGGTGTTTCATGGTGACCAAGATCTGCCTTCTTCTTTCACCGGTTCCTAGCCCAAGCTTTAGCGAAGGGGAGGAAAATGTTTTACGGAGAGAAGCAATCTCCATCTGCCATCACAAGATAAACACATGAAAGGCGGAAAGGAGGAAAAGCAATTAGGAATTAAGGAAGAGTAACGTCACGTTGATATTCAGACAAGGTTTGTTTGTGTGCGTAGGCAGAACCGACACAAAGGCTTTGTTGGATTATAACGATTTAGCCGCTTGGCGGATCTCCCAGCAGGTTCATGGACCATCACAAGGATGTTATTGCTGGTTGGTCATTCTGCAGTCAAGAGCCATGTCGCATCAAGATTAACGCCAGCTTCGTTTCAGCTTCGACCAGTCCCTATTCCCAAGAACTGGCCGGGTTTGAGGCAGAGTCCCCGCGCTTTTACGCCAATCTCAGGGTATATGGATGGATTGTTAGGGGCCGACTCTTTCATACTTTACTCTGAGTATCTGAGGAACCAGCTGGTGGCTTTTCTCACTTAAATATTAACCCCTTCGCGACCTTTGCCGGTTCAGGACCGTCATGACATACAGGTCACTAAATGACCTTTGACGGTCCTGAACCGTCAAAAAGTTAATTAAGCTTAGAAAGTGATCTCAACAGAGTTAAAATAAAAGCACTTCAAATCAACGATCGCCTCCTAAACTTAAATGGTGTCGCTGGAATGCCTCGATCAGGAGGCATCCAGCGACACCAAACACTTACCTTTGGATGGGCTGTGACCGCTCCGGAGAGCGGTCACAGCCGCCGCTACCGGTGATCTTCACCATCAGCAAGATGGCGGCGCCCGGGAAAAAAAAACAATAAAGATGAAAGAGTTTGCTAGATGGTCTCCAGACCCTCTAGAGAACTCTGGCTCCACTTGCAGGTTGAATACAGGTACTGCATTCAACCATGCAAGTCAATGGAGCCCAGCTTTCTAATCACAATGTGATTAGTAAAATATTCAAAAAAAAAAAAAATGGAAAAAAAATAATTTAAAAATAATTATGCAGTGATGTCACTAGATGAACCATCCAGTACCAGCAAAATGTGTAAAAAAAATATAAAAAAAATAAAAAAAAGTATTTAAAAAATAAAATAAAAAAATAAAGAAAGCCCATGTTGTCCTGAAAAAAACAATATATAACTTATGTGGGTACACTAAATGGGTGAGGAGAAAATTACAGCTGAACACAAGCACCACAAAAGTGTCAAAACAGCCTTGGTCCCACAGGGTATAGAACAAAAAATGAGCCCGGTCCTTAAGGGGTTAAAGCTGTACTCCCTGTATGAATAAAGGTGGCTTAATTTAGATACATCTGTCGATTTTCCTTTAAAATATAGGTATAAAATAGTTCAGAATAATTGAATATAAAGAGGTTCACCCAGACCATTTACAATAACTTTGTTTAAAAAAAAAATGAAAAAAGTACTATAAATGATATTGTCCAAATACCACATTATCAGTTGACATTTGCTTTGTTTCATAGGACTTTTATAAGACGGGTGATCTACTGGAAGATGAGAACAGCCAACAACAACAACAAAAAGTTTAATGAAAGATAAAAAGCCACTTGGCGTCCTTGTTTAAATAATCGCTTATTAGAAAAAGTTCTTTGGAAACGGTAACCAAAACATAAAATTAGTCCGATTCTCCAGGCAGCTTGGAGAAAAGCTCAGAAAAAAAGTATATCATTACCTTTTCAGTACTTTCACCGTGACGTATTAAAAAAATATATTGTTCTTTTCAGTGCCCTAAAATTAGAGGATCAAAGGAGTAGTTCTTGTTCTTTAGAGAAGCGGCAGGATCTGTGTGAAACTTCAGCTGTCTTTTTGATGTAGCAATTAAAAGGGCACAAAGGGAGGTGCGGTGCCGCTTCATAAGCTAATTAATGCCATTTCGCCAATGGAGCCTGACTTCTACAAAGCGGCACCCATTGCAGTGTAAAGTGGTGCTATGGAATTAGCAATTTCTTGGAAAAATCAATAACAGACCTTTTTAATCATTACAAATATGAAAATAGGATTAGTAAATACATTTTTACATGGAATTATACATTTATTTATAAATGATGAAATAAAATATTTACAAATAAAACTCTATGCGGGGTCGCTTATAAAACACATAAAACTGTATCAGTAATTAACATGCGTATCAGTAATTAATAAAAAAAAGGGGAAATAATGAATGATTGCAGTAAAAGAAAGAACCTAATGCAGAATATGAACATGTGCTGAAACTAGCAATGGATTTACTAAATTATTTGCAAGATGAGCTGTAATGACATCTACGAACCTATGGTCGAGGACACTTGTCTCTGGGCATGCAGTCCAAAGGTTGTGTGATCCTCTTGGCTTTTTAATGTCTTAGAGTGGATGAGCAGGAGGCTGAGTATGCTTGGCCGGATTAGAGTTGGTTGTTTGATGGTTTCCGGAGATATTGATTACGAGGGTTTGATACATAAAGGTGGGATTAGTAGCACATTACATTTTTATATACTCACAGCATGCGGCTGTGTATATCCAGCTGGCGGCCACACACGGCAGGACCTGATCAGCCACCAGCCCATCCAGCAGATGCCTGGTGTTCCAGATGGCCAGTCTGGGCCTGGCTATGGCCACCGGCTTTGCGCTGCGCTTTCCCCTAGAAGACGGTTCATGTCTCCTCCCAGAGATGCCAACATGCTAACCAAATAGGTTTACAAACTGGAAAAGTTTGGAGCTTAGCAGCCCCGGAAGGTGGAGGTTCCCCGAGAAAACGTCATTTTTAATTTTTACACTAATTTCAACCGTTTTTTAAAACAATTTGCATGACGGTTCTTTTAAATAGATGTTGGAAATAATCCTAGTAGTTCGTTGAGTCATGGACTTCTGGTTACAAGGGGTTAATGCCTTTTTTAAAAAAATCTGACATAGAACCGAAAATTCTTGTTTTTTTGGAGTGAGGATTCTCATGTTCTATGCTACAATCACAAGGAAGATTAAGCAGAAAGCTTTTCATTCGTGTGAAACCAGGACAGACTGAAACCAGAAAGCCCGAGGCATAGAAAGTTCATTCCATATGCAGCAGCAGCATCTTCTTTTGAGCTCAGTACAGAAGTGCTCCGGCGGCGAGAGAGAACAAGAAGATTGCTTAAAGCACAACGAGGCTTTACTTCTTCTTACAAGTGGTACGAGCCAACAGTCATGGCGTATATAAGATCCCCTAATGCGACACAACTAAAGGAAACCAAAGTCAAACTGGATTTCCAAATCATATCTATGAAATGCATTAGATTCCCTTTGTACGAGTTCAATACAGTAACACAAAGTATATTCCTGCTTCTTATTATCCAACCCAAGCATTTTCAATTACCCGGAGCAAGACAATCAAGGTCGCTGCCACATTTCACGAACATCCTCTACAAATAATTGCCATGTGCTTTAATCGTACATTATAAAAGCCATAGCTGAATCATTTCAGAACACATTAAGTTTTAAGTAGTTAATGACATACAAGCCAATGGCTAATAATTACCCTTTACATGTCACTTCATGCCATTCATGCCATTAAAAAGGAAACAATGTCCATCAGGAGATTAGACTGATCCCAGCCACAAGTTCATTCTAGAATCGAACATTTATTTGTATGTATGAAATAAATGTAGTTTTAATTACATCTAATTCACATTAGATGTGAATCTATAATTGCCTATGGACCATCAGTATTAAAAGCATGAACTGTTATATGACATATAGCCATACCTGGGAACTTTCTAGGTTTCGCCCAGAGAACTCCAGGAGAAGCGCCGCTAGTCCACGTCGACACCCAAATCCTTGTGGTCGTGGGAACGGGGTCCTGACACACACACCTCCGTCCATTTCCCATTTAAATGGGGGTATTTCCCGCGATGTCAGCGGGAATGCCCAATGACGTTGGTGGCGACGCCGGAAACAGTGGTCAGCTTTGGCCGCGTCCCGCAAAGGTAGCCTCCAGATAGCCGGAGCCAACAAGTTCCCAGGTCTGAAAATAGCCTATGGTAATGGCTTCCTTATTCATCACAACTGAGAGATAAGTTCGGAAGGCAGATGCATCATTATGTGGAGCAGTCCCCTTATTTAGATTTCATTCTCCAGTTACCCAAAGTCTTCTGAAATGTCCCCTAAAACCAGAGATGTATTTACCTAACCCAATGCTATGGCTGGCCAAGGGCAGTGTCCCCTCTGTGGCCGCCATCCTCACTACAGGGCGCCATGATATGATGTCACAAGGACAGGGAGCTTATTGACCCTCAGCCAGAAAGATGATGAGACTCAGCTTGTGCGATCTAGATATATGCCCATACACTACTTATATTTATTACACTTACAAGGGAGGGGTGGGATTTTAAGGGGAATTTGTATTCCTAGTCTGATTTAGAATCAGATTCAGAGTTAATGAATTCCCAATCTCTAATGTTATTGACCTTGAAGTAGATATCGGCATCGACGTTTCCCGCATTCTAGATATGTGTAAATTTGTGTAACTCAAACCGGTTTAACTTCATTCTGACAAAAGAGACCATACGTGAGCGAGCGCCTTAAAATCAATACAAGTCGATCCGGTAATTAATATGGTTATGTTTGAAGTCATAGAGTCATCGATTCACTTTTTAATTGGGAGTTTTGTACATCTTGTTAAGTATGATGAAGGGAAGCAGTTTGTAAAGACTGCAAATTAATTAACTTACCCCGACTATAACACTCAGGTAATCCACGGCCAATTAATTACTATAATAATGATAATAATGGATAAGCCGTCTACCACATAACCATCAAAAGAATAAAACATTGAAAAGCAGGCAGCACAATTTAGAGACGAGATAATTATTTTATTAATTATTATTTTCCCTTCCTTTATATATGGGATTTCAATGTTGGTCCGTAATGTGTTAATGCCCTTATTTCAATTCTTAACTTTCTTTTACGTCTAACATTTTAATTTCTAGCAATCATAGTAATTTGAATCGAGTCTTTCACGCTGGTGCGTAGCCCTTGATAATTCCATAACAACCCAGTGCGCCGTTGCACTGAAAGAAATAATTACATGCCGTTCCTTGCTTCCAGAAATCCGTACAACCGCTGCGAACACAGATCAGCCTCCTTCATTATCCAACAAAGCAGTGGACGCCAAGTCTGCCACATCCTTACTGTATGAAGTCCTTTAATTATACCGAGCCAACATATGTTTGGCAAAAGAGCTATCAAATTAATTTTTGGTGCGTTTGCATTTCATAAAATGTACTATATGCATAGGTATAATTATTACAATTCAATGCTCGTTATTAAATAACCTTTTATCGCCTCACAACCAGACTGCTGCTGTTGGATCTTTTATGTTTTAGGTACCACCAGGACTTCCTTCTTCTTTTGGTTTATTTTCTGTCTTGGGTATAAGTAAGAATACTGGTTAAAAACCCCCCAAAATGGTCATACCTGTGAGTTGACGGTACGGCTACCCAGAGCTCTCCCTTTTCTGGGGTAATGGCTTCATGACAGGGTAGGGCTAACTATATGTGGAGTGAGGTTAGCCCCAGATAGTGTTTGGTGGGCCAGGAGTGGGTAAAGCCAAGCACTGCTCTCCGACTCGACGAAAGAGGAGAGTGTCTCAGGGACCCAGGTAAGGGAAATGCTTCACCCGGAGACTCCAGGTTCTACCCCGACCATGAATGATAATGGTCATTTCTGTACATATACATATATATTCTATAATTCCTCAAATAAAGCACTAAAGTCACAAAGCCGATGGAGAAATGCCAATGACACTCAACTGCATGTTCTATTTTATTATCCTTGTATAAAAATAATCTTGTGCTATCAAGCTAAATGACAGTAATGCTTCCTCTCCATGGAGTCATCATTAAAAGGGAAACCTATAAGTAACAAAATGCACAAGTAAGTTTGGTAAAGACTGACACCAATTGGATTTTAAAAAGCCACAGTTTTATTTATGGTAAGTACTGTGACACGTAAAACTTTATTCAAACTTTAAAACATACATTTCCTTAAACTTGTGTAACCTCCAATCTTAATGTACGAACCGCCAGATTTTACCCTTTTAGAATCAAGGAGGTTACAACCACCGACCGTGCGACAACTAAGTGACTAAACATCGATACCTCATCACAGGTAACTCACACAAACATGTTACCGCGTACACCAACCAAGAGCCGTAAAGCCGCACTAGCTCGTGGTGTAATACGAAGGCCCCCCTTTCCCATGGGACCCTGCCCGTGGAAAAAAGGCCCACCATAACTCTCAATAACCACGGATTCCATACCTCGGATGAAAATCGCGACAATTTCACGTCGTACCATGAATAAACCAACCATAAAACCTGACGGGAACCTCAGTTCCCCGCCACACCAAAGAACCATCAGAAGAAACACAGGGAGGGTGGGAGGGAAACGCTTCTCTCTGCCTCTCCTTCCTGTTGTAATGAAAATGGTAGAGGATCAGAGAAAAAACACCCCCATTTAAAGACCCTTAACCCCACCCCACCATAAACCCTGACCTATAGCAAACTAGCCATAAGGTGATCATGCCCCCCTCTTGCATGATCCAGACCTGATTATGCGGCCCCTTCTTTGATGCTGTGTATCCAGGGCCCACTTTACTGTTCCTTTTTAATAATTTTTTTAAAGCAAAATGATGCAGAATACCAAAGAGGATGGCTAACACAGGGGTATTTGGCGACCCCTTTCCTTTACTGCGTGATGGAAAAGACGTATAGCTCATTATTTAGAAAGGTTGAGTAATTTAGATAATTTAAACCATTCTTCTTCTAAAGGTGAAAAATTCAAGGATTTCCATTGAGAAAGACATCCTTTAAATCAATACAATTCAATTGCCAGGTATCGATCCCAAAAGTAAACTATTTAGGGGTTCCAGATAATCCCATTATACTAAATATATATATATATATATATATATAAATATATAAGTTTTATGTTATTTTTTTCCTGTAGAATTATTAGAGCCTATAAACACTGGGCATGTAGCCATATCCCTTGGGAAAGAATGATTATACACGTGCCACTAATTTAATCCAGACACAAGAACATATGTCCAATGTGATAATGATTAGTGCGCTGTTTTACATGAGTAGCTTCATAAGAGCTGCAGTGCTGTGAAAACGCATTTGCCGCTTCCTGATTTATTCTCTTTTTTGCTTATTTGGCACATATAAATGTTTCAGATCATCAAAATAACTTAAATAAAATACAAAGATAACCAGAGCAAACACAAAATGCAGCTTTTAAATGATCACTTCATTAATTGAATGTAAAGAGTTAATTAAAACCTGTATCAAGCATGTGAAAAAAGTAATTGTCCTTTAAACACTGAAAAGTATACATCAGACCAGCAACTACGTATAACTATAGGAATGTAAAGCAAAAGAGAGACTCATGTGTAAGCTGCTTAAACAGTACAGGCGGAATACATAAAGTGTTTTACAACTTCTTCCTTGGACTGGCAGTTGAATTTCAATGTAATCTTTAGAGATGGATCATAGGACATGAAGGGAAATTTTCTCTGTCATTCTCTGTCTGCATGTAGTCAAGCCAAATGGGATGTAGATGTATTATCTTAAAATGAAATAAAAATAACAGACATGATTGATGATATTCATTGCTGGACTGCATTAAGATTTCATTTCGGATGCAACAGTTCTACTTTAGGGTGCCCAACGGACCTCTGTTTACCTATACTCTCCACGTGTGATGGACTAGGTGATAATTAATGTGCTCAGTGGGATGAAGGACTAAAATATATGTAGCCCTTGCCCCCATAGTGTTCCTAACAAGTGGGGGGATAATACATCTTCCACTGATGTGGAAGTCACGTTGGCAGTAATACACTAAATTAAGTTGTAGTTGCCCTCTATACCCCCAAAATTAATATTTAAGCACCCACCCACTGCTTTCATCTTGTACAGTGCTGCGGAATCTGTCAGCACTTTATAAATAAAGTATTATAATAATTATATATACATACATACAATTTACAATGTTTTTTGTTAGGTTAAGAAATGTTGCTAGTTACTGGTGAGGTCATGTGAGTTGTCATTCATTTTACTTAACATTGCCTATGCCTCAAAATCTTTGTCACATGCATTTTCAATTCTAAAGACAATCCTAAGGACATCCTGGAAAGCATTGGACTTGTGACCTCGCCAAGAAGCAGATACTTGTTCATATAACAAAAAAGATGGTCCTTGGTAACTGGCGAGCCAAAGCCTGTCCCTGCCAGCTCCATTACAGTTACCACATGAAAGCAGTATGGACATGCAGCGAGTATAACTCAGAATTACCTAGCAGCTCACACTGTGTTTGAGTATTATATCCTGGAGTATTCTATCTAGAATGTGCCAACATCATAAAACAAATCTCTCGTCAAAGTAATTAACCTTTTCAGTGCATTGGGGGGTTCCTAAAAAGTTGGCAGCTGTGAAGCTAGTTGGTGAAACTTTACTTTGGTAGCTATGAATAAATGTTGTCAGATGTATTCTCGTTGGTTTTTCTCATTGAGAATGTTGCTGAAAGCATTAAAAATAAGAAAAAAAGTCATGGGAAATGGCACACAGAAATGCAAAACAATGCATTGCGGTACAAGGTTCAGGTTTTGGGGTTTATGAACCACTCTGGGCTTTTGATCTGGCGAGGGGCAGATGCCTATCTTGTTTGCAGTGTTCCGGTACATAGATACATGCAGAGGTTTAAAAATATATAAAGTTTAAAATGCCGTTTAAGGTATCTGCTAATTATATTTCTATCTTGGTTACTCACATTTTCTGACGACCCATTATCGCATGAACTTATGTACAATGTGTTACACACAGCTCAGTCAGGACAGAGTTAAGAGAGAGCATAGAGAGAAATAGATTTACATTTAAGAACAAAAACAATCTTAAATAAGATATGGCACATGAATCTCAGCTAGTCCCTCATACTGTTGATGTTACTCAGAATAAATTGTAGAGCTTTCAGATTTAAAATAGTTGTCAATGAGCCAGCCAGGCTATCTGACAGCTGGGGGCATTTTGCGTCGGCTGGTGAATGTTAAGCCTGAGTGGTTATTGTAGGTGGATGAAGTCACACTTTTTGCCTACTGGGTGGATGGACATTTTTGTGAGCTCAACTTCAGCTTTTATCATAACAAGATTTGTGTGTTGAACTACCTCTGCAGAGTCCCTGTTATGGAGGGACAGTCGTCCTCAGCATCAAATCCCTCTGTCCCTCTTCTGATGTTCCTCTGTACTAGGAGCTCAGCATGTTTCCTGGGTAAGAGTGTATCGCAGTGTCCTACAGCCCCAAAAACAACTATTATGTGTCTAGAAAGAGCAGGGAAATGTTTTATATTCTCATACTTGGGAACTCTCCAGGTGTGACCCAGAGAACTCCGGGAGAAGTGCCGCTCTCTGGTTCTCCAGGTCAACACCTGAATCCTCTTGATTGCTGGAGCTGGAAATTTTGGTCTCTGGCTACCCAGAGCCTACCCTTTCGGGACGCAGCCAAGACTGCCCACTGGCATCAGTGGGCGTTCCTGCTGACATTGTGGAAGACACCCCCATTTAAAGGGGAAATAAATGGGGAGCGGGGCATGTCAGGACTCCCGGTGGATTTGGTTGTTGACCCAGAGAACCCGTGCTTCTCCTGGAGTTCTCCGAGCCAAACATGGAAATTACCCAGGTATGCAAGTCACTCCTCTGTCTTCTCGGCAGCCATACTTCTCTCTTTCCTGGGGGGGAACCTTGGCTTCCTATTGGCTGAAAGTCATGTCCAATGTACACATGTATGCCCTGGAAGTCTGTGTCTACGGTAACTGGATATATATATATAGATACCAGGGCTACACATACATCACAACTCACTCCCATCCCACCTATCAATCACCGCTCACTACTATCAGACCCATCTGAAATCACCCCACCCACATCCCACCTGACTTTCTTACCTTGCCCAGAGACCTTCTTTAGAATGGCTCCCAGGGGTAAATGCATTAGATAACTTAATCTATGACTGATATAACTTTATTTGGTTTATAGAATTATAGTATTTATGGAAGGTTGTGCATCTACTTAAAATACAGGCAGGTAGAATCACTGTAGCTAACTGAAATGTCATTTTCACAAAATGTAAGTTGCTCACAAAGGGATCTTTTAATAAAAATATTATCTGAACCCATTGTAAAGGTATAAGTGGTGCCGGCTCATTTTCTGCTATTGAGATTTCTTCATACATGCATTTTTAATTTCTTCTGACTACTTCAGCTGCTATACTTCATAAAACAGTAAAATGAATAACTCTAGAGGGATCTTTTTAATGTTATTTATAGACACGGCAGTTGTTCTCTGCGTAGAAGGTAGGATTAAAGTAACACTATACACTTTTATTGTTTGGAGGGGGGCTCAAAGACACAATGTGGGAACTTCAAGTGCCCGTCTTTATCTTTCATTATTATTTTTTTTGTTTTGGTTTATTAGGATATACATTTATTTTAAATTAACAAAAGCTAAAGAAGTATTGATGAGATGGAACTAAAAAATTAACCTTGGTTTTCTAGAAGACCACCAAAGTATTTTTTTAAAAGCAGTCTAAATTGTAATTGTAACACACACAGTCACACACACTAACATCCTCAGACACACACACAGCCACACACACACACACAGTCACCCAGACTAACATCCCCAGCCACACACAGTCACACACACTAACATCCCCAGCCACACACAGTCACTCACACTAACATCCCCAGCCACACACTGTCACACACACTAACATCCCCTGCCTCGTTCTTAATATTAAGAACATAAAGAGTTAAATACAGGTCTTGGGATTTACCTCTTTATCAATACTCCCCTGTATTTATCAGGGGTGGCTCCTTCTCTCCGAATCCTCCCATGAGTCAAGAAATAATATAACAAATCCCTACTAATGAAAAAAATAGACAAAATAATACCAATAAAAAATGTCCAATGGCAGGAGATTGAAAAATACCCGTTTGGACACAGAGACAATTTGGGAGTGAGTGTGCATGCATCTGTGCGTGTGTGTATGTGTGTGTTAGAGTGGATGTGCTACCATGAGTGTGTAAGGATATGTTAATGCAAGAGCATGTATGTATATATGTCTGCCAGTGTGTGTGTTCATTACCAGGTTGTGGGCCAACAGAGCCACTTGATTATACCTGCCACCCAGGCTAGAAGGTGCCACCCCCCCCCCCCTTGGAGAACATGTAAGCTGAGTACTGTTTCTCCTTCAATATTGATTATGTTCATTAATTTAAGCATTTTAATTTAGGCAAGCACAAAAAAAAATTATTAAAAATAAATAAATTATATATATATATATATATATATATATATATATATATATATATATATATTGATTCAAAATTAATTCTGTTCACTTGCTCACCAAAAAAGTCAGGAAAGCCAAGGAAAGGTTTCACCCCAAGAGAATCTGGGACATTTCCATTTGTAATTATAAATAGAGAACTGATTATTTTTCAGATGAAGGACTAAAGCCCTACTGGAGCAAGCACAGGTAATACTGAGATATACACCTGTTTCCAACGAGGAAAGGTACAATCAGAGCTTCCATTGATCATGCAGTGAAGCTGAATCCCATTATCATTCATACCAATGAACTCATGGGATATGAACAGGAGTCTCAGGTTGAAGAACTGCTTCCGAGGGTCTCCAGGTTATCTTCCTCTTTCTAAGGACTGGGAAGTAGAGTTTGTCCATGGCTTCTCCTAACTACTTTCCTTCCCACTGACCCTCCTAATTTAAGATGTGTCTAGCCCTGTCCTCTCGCATAGCTAGCCTCACCCTCACATGAAACATATTCCCCAGAAATGGAAGACTCTTCAAAGATTTGAGTGCTAGTATGTATAAAAAAAATCTAGAAACAAAAAGTTGTTTTTTCCTTCACTTTTCTTCTATACAGTAGGTGCCACTGATGATTGTCGCACGTTTTAAGCAAGGACATTACTGTTGCCATTAAACCTGCATGCCTGGCCCGAAACTTGCTAAGTTTAAAGTCATTTACCCTCATGTTAGTGAATCTGCAAGTTATTGTGTGGGTTTGGTTTAGACTTATTCCAGAGTAATTGATTATAATGCTAAAATTATTATAAATATGAGTAACCTAAAATCAAAATCTGTTATTATTTGTTATAGTGGCTTCAAAATACAAACACCTCTGTATTTATTTTATTAAATGCAGAAATCTGTATGAAAGCATAATTATAATTATACACGCTGCTTGAATGTGATAAATGACATCACCGGCTTTAATGGAGTTACTGTACCACATAATTAAAAAAAATATTATACCCATTGTCAATCAGGTGGCAATGAGGTGACGTCACGGATTATAAATGGGTCGTATAACTGCGTTTATTTAAGGTTTTAGATAAATATATAGCCAAAAAAAAAATACATTTAATAGAATGTAACAGGCTTTGCCGCAGGCGTTGTACTAAATGATCTTTAGGCACTGCTATGTTATCACTGTTTTTTATTCACTACAAAAGAACCTCTCATTTCACGTATCAGACGTTGTAAACGTTGCTGGCTGTGCTGGCAGGTAAACTCAGGCCATCGCTCCATACTCGCTTCATCTACTGCTACAACGCCGGTGCCGGGGCTGCCTCGTTGTCCCCAGAACGGCCCTGGGTGCACTAATTCATGGACGTGCGCGCTGCCGTATTTCATCTCATCTAGACCATTAGTCAGAAATGATATATTCCAGAGGAATTGCCTAGTTTCCAAGTTTTTTTCAGTAGTGCCATTGAAGGGTGAATGGAAACCTTCTTAAATATTTACTGTTTGACATTTTTTATTGTTTTTCCCATGTTCACGGGTTAAACATTTCCATATCACAGCGTTTTGGTGATGTGACTGTTGTACAATGCCATTTTTCTAGGTAATGCATCATCATATGGTAATAATGTTGCCAATTGCTTATATATTTAAATATTCATTCTTTACCTCACGCAACAAACACCTGCACCTGAGGACAGGAAAAAGTGCAAATCCAAAAAAATAGGCAACATTCAGCTATAATATCCATCAAAGTGCATATAATGCCTGGGGCTTTAAAAGTCAACATTACTGACCAGGCAAAAGAACCTTTCACCATTGCCAAAAAATAACAATTCAGACTATAACACTGTCTGTCAGGTGCAAAAATTGTGTTTTATTTGTTAACGCGCTCCCGTATTCCTTAGCTCAGTGTTCATAGTCCCTCTCCTGGTACACTAGCGTGGCTACTCCACAGCGGCACTTTTACCTTTTACGTTTTGTGAAATACACCCTAAATCCCTGTAGACTGTAAGCTCTTTGAGCAGGCCCCCCCTCACCTGTTGTTTCTGTAAGTCAAATTGTTATATTATATACTACTTGTTATATCCTGTCTACACATTGTACAGCGCTACGGAATATGATGGAGCTATAAAAAACAATAAATAAGAATAATAAGAGGTAATCTTATTGGAATCATCCGGGGGTCTGTTTTTTAAAGGATGAGTTTGTCAGTACCGTTAGCAGGAGAGCTGTGTTTCAGCTTCTTGACTTTACTACACATTATGAAAATCCAACCCAAGTGAGCATCAGCTGCAGGAAGAGCTTGGCTAGCCCTGTATAATGCATAGTTATATCAGTGAAGATTCTCCAAGGCCAGCCCTTCTTGTAGGAGAAACCCGCCAGCGTCGGCCCTTCGTAATGAATAGTGAAGTGAGGCATTTGAAACCACGACTGTCCTGCCATATCTCTGAATAAACCCCTTGGTTTCTACCATCATGAATCTTCATGAAAGGGTTAATATTTAAACTCATGGTTAAGACAAAAAGTTTCCTGTGAATTTATGAAAATTAATTTCTAGCCGAAATCGGTCGCACATCTGAGTCAGAAAACAAAAGAGAAAATAGTAAAAAAAAGTATGTAAAAGTTAAATGATGTTAAATGATGCTGTCCCTTTAAAATGGGCTAATTTGGCTTTTCTTTGCTTAGCTCAGCATTAAATAGACACGTTATACATCCGAGCTATACACCTATTTACACCTATTCAACCGTGTTTACTGTGTGCTTAACATTAATTGTAGCCAAATGACATTCACGTTGCCAGCGTGGGGTGTCTTATGAGATTTGAGTTCAAACTCACGTTCATTAAAAGTTAATTGAAATTATTTCGAGCCAAATGCTTTCCAACCCGGAATGTATTAATAATGAATTCTTACTTAAAAATGCAAAAAAAACATATCATGTCTGTTGGCTACATTGTACATTCCCTACAGGCAAGCAGTGGAAAAACTGTGCAATGAATCAAGGGCACAGCAGCGTCTTTGATTAAATAATTAGGCCAGCCATTTGCAAATAGTAAGCATATAATATTAATCACAGCGTATACTGCGAGTATGAAACAAGGGAGGAAATTTGTAACCATGTCAGGGATAGCTATCCTTCGGCAAAAGCACTGCTGGAGATGTAAATTCCAACTCTTACTGCTGTGGACTCCAACTCCTATAATGCACAGCCAGTCTGCGGAGTTTACGGACTACAGGCAGAGCCAGTAAAAAACTTGGTTGCTCTTACATGGCTCTTATTGTGCCCATAGGACCGGCCCTCTGGCCACGCATTGATGTCCCCGGCTTGATAAGGAAGCTGTTGTTTTAGTGGCAAAAAAAAGCTCACGTTTCGATTGGAAAGTATGGTTGTACTCGATGGTCTGTTTTTCAGCTAGACTGTGTAGCCCAAATGGGCCAGGACTGACTTTTTTGACAGCCTGAATCGAGCATTCCCTTCTGGAAGATATCACTGCTGACATTCATTGAAAAGGGGGGGATATACACAGAAGGATCTGTCTAGATGGTTCCCCCTGCTGGCCAATCGCACACATTGCGATCAGCAATGCAAGTCAATAGAGATTTGTTTGTTGAACACAGTGTGATCAGTAGGGGAAAAAAATGAGAAAACCATTTCTCCCTCTTCTCACAATGGGAAAGAGTTAACTAAAAATCAGCAAATAATAATGAAAATATACACAAACAATACAGTGTGCCAATTGATTTCACAGGCATACATAACATGGATCCATATAGCACTAAAATAATAGATTTAAAGAAAAACCCTTGCATCCCGTTGCCCTGGCACTACACATATAAAGTATGAGGGATGCACTATTTACACTATTTTGGCCGGAATGTCACATAGATTGTATGATAAGATATATTAGCGACATCAGTGTGCATGCCCTTTTCTCTGTACGATACGGGGATTATTGTGGAGCTGATATTACTCTCACTATGGTAACAGTTCACATATTGCTTGAGCTATAAATATCCTGGGTCATTATTTTACGAAACCGGTGCGAATAGCATTATAACAGCAAATCTCATAGAGGTACAAATAGATAAAAAATAGAAAAATACATTTCTCCTTTGACACGGAACCTGAAAATGAATCAAAATAAAGTCATTACGAGTGTTCTGATAATAATGTATGGAATCCTTACTGAGTCACCACCTAACGAGGGTGTCTTTGGTCCCCGTCTATCCAGAATTTTTGTTATTAGAAAGTTTGCTCTGCAAAGCATTGTTACTTATAGTTACTATACATCAGAAACTTAACCCCTTACTTACATTGTTCAAAAAAGAATGTTAAATAATGTCAGCGTACTGCTGATATTCTGAATACGTTATACATATTTATAGAAGGATCTGGTGATAACTGGTTTGGATTAATAAACCCTGTGACATATTTTAATGTACAGAAAATAAATCCTTCCATAAAAACATTCAGTACATGAGTATACAACTTTCCAATTTTAGTTATCATGACATTACCAACGTTCACAATTCACAATTCTACACAAGTAAAAAGCCCCCAGCTTGAATCTGTCCCACCAAATACCAATAACCATAACCTACCCCAAGTTCCATAGCTATATGTCCTTCCACACAGTGCTCTAAGTTTTATGCCAAGGAACATCCGATTTAGGTTGCCCCCACCCCAGATGGGGTAACCTGACCCCTACACAGCATAGGCAGGGACAGCTTGCTAAATTAATTAATGCAAAAGGAAGAGGTCCCAGCCATGTAGGCCCCTTTTAAAACATTTGGCCCAAACACCTGCCCTTTGTAGGTTATATAAGCCATACAAACCTCATTTTGTTTCATGATGTAAAAGATTCTAATACATTTTCTAACCTCAATTAAGAAATGGACCATATATAATTATTGGTATAGGCAATAGTCAAAGATATGTAATCATTGTTCATAAATAAATGATTATTAAGATATATTAATAGGTTTCAATAATAGGTTTCAAGGTTTCCTTGACCTTAAATATAGAATGAAGGATTTGCTGAACAGGCATTCTATAGATAGGATAGTAGCTTGCTAATGCGTGGTATAGTTGTAACTCTAAAAGGGCATTACAATATACGTACAGCGACCACCTAAAATAGGGTTTAGACGTAAAGATCTTAGTGAGCATGTTTAGCCATTTAGGTGAAGACCAATACACTGACATCACTATCCAATCCACATATAAGACATGGGGAGGCATGGGAAGAGAGGTCGAGAGAAGATGTACTTGCCATCCACGGACTCTTCACGTCCCAACACTCCCTCCCTCCATCCTCAGGAATGCGTAGGACAGATGTCATGAACTAAATTCCTCTTGAAGGTTTTGTAAGACTTGTTTCGTATTTTTGTTATCTACTTTTTATATTCGTCTATTTTTGTTCGTATTAAATGTTTCACCTTTGTTTGCATCTAAGTGACTCTGCCTATTTTTGACGCACATACATATTTATGTGTTGTTCCTGATCGAAGTTTGTGTTTGGCCCTATATATTTTCTTACACATGAAATCGTGCATTTTTTATTTAAAGTAGAGAAGTGGGATGACCTTCCCCAAAGTGGCAGTGCTCTGTCTAAAATTCTAAGTTACATCTCTGAATGGCTTCAGGACGGCCACCACCTGCCCCATTAACGCCCAACGTTCTACCCAGAGGACATGGAGTGATCCGTTCCATCATGTCAATAATGGAGTTCCTTCCACAGCTGCTGGCTTGCCTTCATACTTGCGTCCAGCACGTTTCAGCAGTCTACACTGCCCGTCAGTTGGAATAGCTGCCCTTACCACCAGTTGTAGTTTATGTGCCTCTTGGTGCCACTGTGTGTGGTCAAACGCTTCATGCTGAGCTGTTGTTACTCCTGGACGCTTCCACTTCACAATAATAGCACTTTCAGCGGACCAAGGCAGAGCTACTAGGGCAGAAACTTCACAAGGTGGCATCCAATGACAGTGACATGTTTAAAGTAATTGACCTTTTCAGTACGGCCCATTCTACTATGGGCTTCATTTTATACAACCTTTTATCACCGAATCTGGTTGAAAAGCCTAAACCCAATAATTAGGAGGGTTGTCCACATACTTTTGTGTAGTGTAGAAGGCACTTAGTAGAGACACAATGTATTTTATTTACATAATTTCATTTATAAGCCATTTTTCTGCTGTTTCTATACATCTTGTTGCAACTTATAGGGCTGAAGAACCCTGTGATGCACTCAGGCCCAGCGGACATTCTGAGCTCCTACAAAAGAGGGACATCAGGGGAGGAATAAGGAATTTTGGACCAGAAGGTGGACACCTGGGAGACATGATAATGCACAATCTAGAACACAATTGACAAAATTGCCCTCAGCTGAACAATAAAAGTGCGTTGGTTTTCAATTTTTTTCTTCAGACTTTCTGTAGTGTTCCAGCAGATGCTTATTTCTTTCCCGAAGCGAACACAGTTACAAAACCCTTACAGCCTTGGTACATAATTATTTTCTGTTTATAAAAAAAAAAATTCAAGTGCTTTTCGCATGCCAAGTTATCTCGAAGGGCTGCCTATTTTTTGTCAGCTGCTGTAGGTATTTAAATATCTGGAGTGGGAGGACAACGAGGAGAAGAGACGCCCAGCTTTTGTGAGTCTCTCAACATCTGCCTCATTTTAAGTGCATAGAAAAAATATGACATAAAATGTCAAAAGAACATTGACAAATACTGAGAGAGAGAAAAATCTACTTAAATTAAAGTGATTCTGCCTCATACATACAACTCATCCACAAAGCAGACTAAAGAAACAGCAAAGAGGAGACTACACCGTTCACTGATGGACGCTACTTTTGCTTATGAGACTTCAACGAAGGCAGACTGGCCGTAACGCACTGCGGACAAATGCCCGATGGGCTCCTGGCCGTTTTGCATCTGGCCCTGCCTAAAACCCATGATTTTTCCCATGTACCCAAATGTTTCCCCAGTTTTCTTGTTGTAGTTAGGCAATCTATAAAATACGAGAAAAAGAGAAAAGTCTCTCCAAGGACTCCTCGACTCCCATATCAGAGCTGTAGACATACGAGACTCGGCACCTCCTACAGCCCACCAAAAGGTTTCTGGATGTCTCTTACAAGACATGGACAAACATAAGAGGCAGGAGGAGGAAAATATATAGCATGACACCGTCTTCAATATAAAAACAATTGATACATTCATTAAGATCACTCACACTCACAAAATGGACGTCACTCAAGATGTAATTGGACAAACCAAGCTGGGAGCTGTAAGGCAACAATGGCTTGAAGAAGCATGCCTATGGCTGATAACCTTCCGGAGAATTCTAAACGGTTACATTATTACTCCTTTATATAACTGCAAAGGTCCCTTAAAAACACCTGCGTAAAGGTGCTGCTCCACCAAATTTACTAAATCCTTGAATTATGTATTACTGTTAAATGCACGTTATAATTTAAAATGTGGCATTTTTTTGTTCAAAACCTTGGGCCTTTTCAGTTGTTCCCTCTGCTCTGGAAGCCACACAGGTGGCCGATTGCTTGAAGGTCTATTCGTTTAAAGGGGAAAGCTTTGGAAATGATAGGGGGCGTTGAGGTAAGAAATAAAATGACAGAGGGGTTTCTTCTCCTTTTCTCTACATGATGCGGCACTCATCGCGTGATATTTTGTGAGGCTCCTATAGGTAGAACGACCTACGACCTCAAAGAGCAATAACTAGAAAAATCAATCTGAATTTTTTTTCTCACCATTATTTATCACCATTTTTATCCAAAACGCTTGAAGATCTCCAGTTTCTTGTCATAAAATTTTAAAAAATATCAACTTGCACATGAACCAAATGCTATTTTTTTTTTCCCATGTAGCAAAATTTTTTACGAAGCCTGAAATATTTTCTGCTCATTTGAACGGCCCATTACAATCAATTCCGTAAACCATGGACGCCCAGCTTGCTTATGACTCACGGATGTTCCCAATGCGTTAAATTTGACTGAATATGAATTATATGTTTCAAGCGGAGCTATAGAGGTTTCACACCCACATTTGTAGATATATCTGACTCATGCTCTTTTTTATCATTGAAAATGGGAAATGAAGCCGTAACATCTCTAACTTTCTAAGTTTACCTCTACATAATGACTCCACTGTGTACAAGACCTTTTTTTAGGAACATGCGACCTTGTTGTGTCTGTGCACAAATTTGGGGTCCTAACTAACCTTATCAGCTTTAGAGGGCAAGATATCATCATGCCCCATGTTGTGCCTACCATCACTGCTTGCGTGATTTGTGACCTGCAAGACTGTGTTTTGCAAGCGTGTGCGTCCCCCGCATTTGGAGTAATAGTGTATTCCAGTTGCGGGAACGCACACACTTGCAGAACACAATCTTGCCGGTCACAAATCACACAAGGAGTGTTGGTAGGCACAGAACCAGGTCCAGAGGCACGGCGCAGAAGAATAGTGTGATGGTCCAGATTCAGGGGTAGGCAAGAAGTCAGATCCTATATAACAAGCCATGCCACAAGCTCAGCTGGCAAAGTATCACTGAGCAAGGAATCCAGAAAGCAGGTTTAAGTAGTCTGCGAAACAGGTGCCGTGATCAGCACTCAGCGGGTGCAAGCAGAAGTACCCTGAGTGCAGACAACAAAACAGCAGCGCAGGTAGCTATCTGCAATATAATGAGAAACGTGCTGTCTTTGTGATTGTAACACTTTAGGGGTAGTCATCAAGTGTGCTTGTCATTGAAAACTGACAAGATGTCACCTCATAGGGGATAACATTTGACCTATACATTGTGCTGGCCAATAAAGTGTTTTACTTACCTACAGTGGACTTTGTCATCCATATGTTTGTGGATTACAGGTCCACTTCAAAGAAGCTAGTGGTTTGCACCTGCTAAGCGGTCTTTTGATGATGTCTCACTCGGCAAATATTGCTTTGTGATCCCAGAGATGGTTGCCAGCATTGTTTTGAAAACCACCACCTTTTTTTTGCTATTTCTAGAATTTTGCAAAAAAAACGACAAAATCTTTTTTTGGTCGATATCTTTGAATGTTCTGAAGAGTAATTAAAGGCCACAATGACTACTTAGCCATCTGATAAGGAGCCATTTGCCTGATTTTGACTAGAAATCCCTTTCTAGAGATCATTAAGTTATTGACGCTTGCATTATTACTCAACAAGCAAACACTGATTTTCCAAATAATTTATTTCCTTGAGAAGAGCACATTTCAGTGAATTTAAACCATTTCTATAGCATTCATAATTTGTGCAGGAGAATTAGGGTCAGTAAAGCAATAGAATAAAGAAAACAATTTATTGCCATGAACATAATTATAATGGTTCCTCTTTACCCTGCCAGTGATCCAATCAGCACGGCTTGGTGGGGGATCATTATTTAGTACAGCTGCAGTCCAGTGGTCTCCATCAATGTTCCATCTAATTTTTCTTAGTTGGCGTGCGCAGAAAATTTCTCTTGTGCAAAAATTTTCACAGAGCAGAAATTTTGTGCGCACAATATCCGCGCCGCATAAAGTTTCAAAAAAATTATTATTTTTTTCTTTTTTTGGGGAAAAACTTTTGTGCGCACAATTTTGGGATGTGTGCGCTCTCTAAAAAAGCTATGTGCGCGCGCACAAGCGCACAGCTTAGAGGGAACACTGGTCTCCATCCTTATTGCTTAGCAATGGCGGAATCACTAAGCGTGCCATTATGCTATGGGCCTTCGTGGTCAGCTGCCGCTAAGGAGAGCTTAACTTCAATCCCCCATGGAGAACGGTCTCTGGCCCAATGATTTTCTGGCACGTATCACTTTTTAAATTGCTGATTTATCCTTTCTCTTTCACAGCTGCTTCCCCGTGATGGTCACAGCTTTGCAATCTGTAAGACGTTGTGAACAACTGGAAAGCCTGCTCACTAAACCGAGAAAACACATATATTGTCTGCTGACATGCCTATATTAGTCTATATAACATATGGAATATTTACTCTCCTGCTCTGTGATGGTATGTGGCTTTTATTGGAAATCTTATAAATGTGTTTATGTTTGTATTTATATTAAACACAATACATAAGGTATTAGAATAAGGAGAAACCGTCATCAATATTAGCCAATTTTTACCAGTTGAATACGTCATTCATAGCAAATAAAAATCACAAACCTTTAAAGAGGCAGATTAGGTCCTATAGTCCTCTCTATTGTGTAGTGGTATGGAATATGTGGAATGTTGACTATGCTAATACTCTAATAATAATAATACTATATTTTGCCCTTGGAATGTAAAAATCCAAGGACAAAGTACGGTATTATTGATAATGAAGTTTCAAATAAACTTCATTTGAACTCTGAGGAAGGGGCAGGTTGCCTGTTATAGGGAAAGTACTTATGGAGAGGATCACATGTTTATGTGGCGATGTCCCCTATAAGAAGCATACATGCCACGAACGCACATGAGGATGCCTACACAACACCTGACTGTATCTTACATTACTGGCACCATAATACTGAGCTGGGGGTACGCGAGACGTCAAGGATGGCAGTTTGACGCAGGAGGCAATACGAGCGTGGTGCGCACCCTTCTGACACCTCCATTCTAAAGACCTTCAAGATTCTTCTTCTGCCTTTCTTTTAATAATCTCAACATCGATTGCTCCCGAGGAACAACTCACCTTACTAACTAAATAAAGTGGCCAAAACAAATATAGAACAACGTAGGAGAAACTTTACATTCAAAATTGACCTCGATAACTTTTTTTGCTTTTAAACGTTCACATCCAGCAAAGTAATTTACAGAAAATCTAAGCTTTTATGTTACGTTCTGTGAAAAGGTGGCAAATCATCTGCATTAGCCTAGTATTCTGAAACATGTATTCATCTCAACTGGTGTTCCGCAAAAAAAAAAAAGCCACAGGAGCGCAATCTCCTCAAACGTAAAATTCTAAAGGCTAAAAAAAAATTACAACTCTTCTTACGCCTTAAAAGCAACTGGTGTTTAAAGAAAAGCTAAAATTACAAGTTCCAGAAGAAAAGTATTGTAAATGGACTACATGGAAATCGATTTGACCCTTCCGGAATGTACCAGTAATGGAATTTTTGACATTACATGCAGCGTGCTATTCATGTTTCTCTGGAAAGGAGTGAAGTTGTACAGAACAATTACAATATTAAAACGAATGCAACTTTAATAAAAAGTAAAATTTCTGTTGTAAATTGAAAGATGGAAACATTAAAGAAACAACATTTAATTTAAAGGAAGATTTAGTAGTATTAGTGTTATGGATTTCCCAACAAGTCAACTTCAGTTTAAATGTAAACTATGACTGCAACTAATTTCATTTATTTCTTGTTTATCAGCCAGTGCAATTAGTAGCAGACTTATTTAACCAGTCGCTATTGACAGTAGTTCCAGGACGTTGGAAGGTGGCAATTGTGGTGCCACAAAGGCAGCAGGAAAGACTTGGCCAGTTACAGACCAGTAAGTAGAAAATTAATGGAAACCAAGCTAAAGGAAAAGATTGTTAAATATCTGGATATAAACGGTTTGCAAGATCAGAAACAGCTCAGGTTTACTGTAGGGACATCTTACCAAACACATCTAGATTTTATTGGCATTGTCCTTCATAGAAGACTCATTAGTAAATACATTGCAGTATTTGGGTTTGGCTGTGAGTAGTTAAATGGATAAAGCAATGGTTGAGCACTGGCAGGAGGCAGAAGGTTGCACTTGGTGTACACTTAGAGGTAGGACTTCTAGTTGCACCCCTGTCAACAGTCATGGCTATTTTTTTGTATTTCTATTTTTTATGAAATATTTGAGCCCCTATACTTTCATATAGCAAAGAATAACAATTATATGAGAGATGCTACGTTTTATTTCCTGATTATATGTTTTATTATTAATGGAATTGACATTTATAAAGTCTATATGCTTTATCTATTTTGTGCCAACAGGTATACAGCACTCAATAGTTGATATTTGAACAATAGTTATGCAGACATTGAAAGTGCCTGTCCTGTGAAGATTACAATCTACATAAAAAGACTATAATATCTCTACAATTAGGGCAAATGAATATGTCATTAAAGAGTGCAAGCGGTGGCTGATCATCCATTTTGCAGTAGGCACAATAGGCATGTTGCCAGGGACCCCTGAGCTACTACTTACTTGCAATACAAGTCCAATCATCAATGATCATTTAAAACAGAGCCGTAGCTAGCACCTTTTGCATCCGAAGCAAGAATGGAAAATTGTAAACATGTGACTGTGCTTGAAGAACAAGCAATAACCTGTATAAATAATGATCAATTAGGGACCGTTCAAATATAAAATGAAAAAATACTTGCAGAATCTAAACGACTACAGTCCAGAGCTCTGCAGAAAATATTTGCCCTTTTCCATGACGTCTTAAATGCCCCGTGTGGCCATATCGGGAACTGCATATAAAAAAGCTGGTAAATTAGGACCATCCAGAGGGGGGTCATTATCATTATTAGTTATTGAATTATCCATCTAATAACCCAGTAATGAGCCATCCACACTCAGTCTAGTTTTGGTCAAGGTGTTCATCTTAATCACCTCTCATTCCTGTGAAGCTGTTCATGAAAACCAAGAGCTTTTGGAATGCGATTTTTTTTAATATATATATATATATATATATATATATACCAGCAATTTACTTAATTGTACTTAATTGTACTTAAACAAAGGTCCATCATCGGGCCTTATCAAAGGAATGCTTAATTTTTATTAACCAGTGTTACTATAGATAGATCTTACGCTGTCAAACCTTTCTTGTTAAATTGTTGCTAACAGCAAACAAGAACAGAAAATGATCAGGAACAAAAAAATTGTGCTAAAAGGAGCTGTCTATTTATAATGATCTGTAGGAGGAAAATACCTCCGCCACCTAAAGGCATCATTATTATGCTTCATACCAGCTATTCCAACCATGCCATATATATACATATACAGTATATATATATATATATATACATACACATATATATACATATATGTACACACAGGGCCGGCCTTTGGGGTGTGCGACCTGTGCGACCGCACAGGGCGCCACACTCCAGGGGGCGCCGCCGCGGGGTCCGCTGCCGCCAGTATGGGGGCACCCGGCACCCCTCCAGAGACGGACAGTAATGTCCGCCGCTGGAGGAGCAGGCTCGCAAGGGAGCAGTATCGGAGGTCTTTAACAGACCTCCGATACCGCTCCCTTGTGATCCCCGCGGCAACAGCTGCTGTGCGCCGGGGTTTGCTGTCAGATCCCGGCGCACAGCACTGAAGCCGCGCCCACCGGTCTCCGTGCCCTCTGACCCGGAAGAAGAGAAGACAGAAGAACTAAGAAGAAGAGCGAAGAGGAGGCAAAGAAACTGAAAGAGGAAAGGTAGGAAAGCATAGAGTGACAGTGAGAGTGGATTGGTGTATATGTGTGGTTTGGTATATGTGTGGTTTGGTATATGTGTGTGGATTGGTATATATGTGTGGTTTGGTGTATATGTGTGGATTGGTGTATGTGTGTGGATTGGTATATATGTGTGGTTTGGTGTATGTGTGTGGATTGGTGTATATGTGTGGATTGGTGTATATGTGTGGATTGGTGTATATGTGTGGATTGGTGTATATGTGTGGAGTGGATTGGTATATATGTGTGGATTAGTATATATGTGTGTGGATTGGTATATATGTGTGTGGATTGGTATATATGTGTGGATTGGTATATATGTGTGGATTGGTATATATGTGTGGATTGGTATATATGTGTGGATTGGTGTATATGTGTGGATTGGTGTATATGTGTGGATTGGTATATATGTGTGGATTGGTGTATATGTGTGGAGTGGATTGGTGTATATGTGTGGATTGGTGTATGTGTGTGGATTGGTGTATGTGTGTGGATTGGTGTATGTGTGTGGATTGGTAAGGGTGTGAGAGTGATGGGTGTTATGCTGTACCATTTCCAATGTATTTTTCATTATATAATTATGCTCTAAAGTACATCATAACTCCCATCACTCTATACTGTTCCATACAGTGGCAGAGCTGGGAGGCAGAGGCCTTGCACCCTCACCGCAGGACTTCTGAAAGGTAAGTGAACTTCAAAGAGGGAGAGGGTAGATAGTTAGGAGGGGGTAGATAGGGAGAATGGAGTGAGACGGGGTACATAGGGCAATCATACTCCTATCATGCCAAGTAGTCTACGAGTACATCCTGGAATCTGCGGGCATGATAAGAATGTGATTGCTGTTAATTATATATATATATATATATATATATAAATATTGTTATTTAATTGTTTTGTTATGTGTTATGGTGTGTGTGTGGGGGGGTCATATTCGGTTTCGGCCAGCTAAATGCTGCACTTTTGGTTTCAGTCCAGAATTCGTTTCAGTGCATCCCAACTACTAAGCCAGACAATGAAGTGGTAGGCCTACACCACATCAATGTTTGGCGTAGTATATAGTGATTGGGGTTTTGTTACAAGTTTTGATTCCTTTCTTTTTTTGGGATGGGGGGGCGCCAGACGAGTCGTCCGCACAGGGCGCCAGAACACCTAAGGCCGGCTCTGTGTACACACAGTATATATACACATTGCTGAATCAAGGTTATCGCTATAAACAGAAAATATGCCACCGTATATGACTTTTTAATGATTTAAGAGATATTTGATCTCAACTAAACTTTGTGTGCGATTAGTAGCATCCCACAGAATATGTTACCATAAACCAGCACTGGGAGATCAGCATGGAAGGCACAATGCATTCTTCCTTAAAACAAGCAAGAGTTCTAATTACTGCTGTTAATAATTCATTAACGTAGCGTCATCATATACCACAGCACTGTACAATGAGAAAAAGTGGTGCATCAAATAACCACTCGGACTTACAGAAAGGTGGGATGCAAAAGTTAGTGATACTGGGTTCTGATAGGCTTTGGGTTCAGCCAATCAAAATGCGACAAAAATGTAAATAATGGTAATGTTGCGGTAAAAGGTTGTTGAGGTTTACAAAATGGGAAGTGACTATAAGAAAAAATAATTAAAAATGCCCATTTCCACCAACAGGGCAATAATTAAGAAATTCAGGTAAACAGAAAATCAAACCTGAAGAGAACTCATATTAACATTAAGTTTTACGTATGATACATCAAAAAAGGGCACTCTAGCCATCATATGTGTGATATATGGTATTGTTATGGAAGGTAATATTTTAATACATGATAAATGTCACTTCCACACATCTCCATGTGTATAATACCAACGCAGTGACTTGGGGTGCGAATAAGCGGAAAGTTCATCCGTTGATTTTAATGAAGAATCAGTGGCATCATGTTAAGGAGTGTCTATGTAAGAGTTCGATATTGTTAGATGGACCTAAGGATGTCATGTTATCCGAACTGTGATGCCCTTAGAATATAATAATTACTCAATAAAAACGTAATTGGAAAAAAAATAATCAGTGGCCAAGAATCGTCCAACCGTGCAGGGCAGCTGCAGCTTCTGCCTCGGGTAAGTGCTTTATTTGTTATTTTTGAAGAATGCATATTAAAATACACAAATTAATGTGCAATGTGGTAAGCATCCTTAAAGAAGTGGGTAAAAAAACATTACATGTCGGGCTGGCGATCTCCGATATCCAAACCGATTGGGCATTATTTGCAGAACTGCAGCTTGTCGAGATGAAATTGAGGAAATCCCACCAATGCCAATTCATTATGCACAGTAGGGATGACAAAACCCTTCATTCAGAAGAAACCTGGCCAGGGTTGGCCATTCCTTAATGTTGGCAAAACTTGGAACCAGTTCAGCTTACGAGGAGGTGTCCTTTCCTTATGGAGCATGGCATGGCTGCTAACGTTAGTGAACGTGGATATCAGCTCCTTAACTGGGAGCCTCCGAGGGCATATAGTTCACAGGGAAGGAAAAGGAGCCCAAAATTCCAAAGAAATTGACAATATAACCTTAGGAGGTCCCTGTCAATACACATCTGTCTGATAGTATCTCAAAACATCTCGTATTGAAACCTATAGCATAAGTAGCCCTAAACCTATTATACTCTGACAAGTATGATAACGTAATGACTTCATTCTCTATGTATTCATAACATTTCTGATAGTTATATTGTAAGTACTGTAAGTACATATATTTAAATGCATGAGATATACGTAGGGATTAAGGCTCTACTTTGCTCCGATGTTCTATAAATACGGTCGGTGCCTCCAGGATCCTCCATTACACGGGTGGCAGGCCATTCACTTGCTTTGAAGGTCCCCGTTGCGGTTGCCCGTGGTGAAGCTGAAAACCTCACATCTGCCAAGAGAAACGATGCCATCTGCTTTTCTGTTTCTCTTCTGTAATTACCATTGGATGAACGACTTTTGTTTCACAGTTTTTTCCCATTCATACAAACATGGAATGAGTCAACAATACAATATAAACAACATAATTCCACTGAATTACAGATAGAACCTGACGAGTCTCTGTTGGGCATCATTCTAAAATCAAGCCCTTTACATCATGGATTACATCATCATCTGTCATTGTATATAATTTTTTTTTTTCTGTATAATGTTTATAGGTCTGCAGCCTGATATGTTGATGACCTATTACCTTAAAATTCTATCCGTAATGTTGAGGGTCATGGGAGTGGTAATTCGTATTCCTGTTACACATACAGCATAGCCGTGAATTTAGGAGCTAATATAAACTCAACATAAATATGAGTATTTTAACAAATATTCATTCTGTTAATATTATTCCGTCACGTGGGAAAGCTGACCGCTAAGAACCAATGGCTTATCTAGTCTGTCCATTTTTTAATGGTCTCATCTTAGATACAGGGTAGCCATATGCATGTTTACATTCCCTCACTTTATTAACCTCTACCACTTCTGCTGTGAGGCTGTTCAACGTATCTACTGCCATGGCCATTAGGATGTCAAAGACTGAACATATTTATGGTTAAAGAGGGCAAAATAAACATTAAAGGCAAACATGGCCACATAATTAAGTACAGGTGAACTTATTTTAGAACATCGCTAAAGATATTAAATAGATACAATATACAATATATTGTAGCAGAAGACATCACTTGGAGAACAAGAGGCCAAAGCCTTTCCTTTCTAAAATCTTCTTATTTTAGAATGGGTTTTACAACCAAGTTGACTAACATACTTGGTGCTTTGCATAGTTATCTGGGATCAGGGCATCAATATTATTCAGTACTGTCTTAAAAGGTTTTTTTCTGATGGGGCAGCATAGATATGCAGTTGTGTAATATTCATAACTATGGTAGTGTTAATGGGAAGGGGATAGTGGGGTTTTTTTTTGTTTTACATTTTTCTGTGATGTCAGAAAGGTTTTGCTGATGGCAACATTTCTCATTTTGTCGGATGCCCCTTTTGTGGTGCTGAGCTGACAGAGGGACAGATGGCTTTTTTCAACTTGAATAAGAAAAGTATGTCAATTATCATTCGGCTGACAGCCCACAAAGAACACAGTTGAACTTCACATCAGCAAGTCACGATAACTAGCATTAAAAAACAACAACAAACGTAACTTCAAAAAGTACTTTGCTATACACTTTCCATACAAATGAGATTATATATAAAAAAAAACATTACATAGAAAGTGTGTTACCAATGTCTGTTTATAATAGACATTGCTTCAAAAGATATATAGTAGTCCAATATTGCAAAATCTGTATATATATACATTGTAAGCTTACAGGCCGGGCATTTCTCTACCTGATGTATATTTTTCTGTGTTTGAGGCACTCCCCGTGGTTGTCTATTACACTCGGTGTTGTCGGAGGGCAGACTAGCAGAGTAGGACAGTCCCAGCACTGGGTGCAGAAGATCACATGGATATGGGAGGATGGTGTGGCATGGGCTGATTGGTTTTAAATGTATCTGTGTTTGGACGTAGAGCGTACTTCAGGGAAAACCTAGAAATATAAGCTGGGCCAAAGTGCTAAAATAGTCAGGATTGAAACCATGTCAGTGCTTTACAAGAAAACACAAGCCATGTAAAAGCAAATCATAACCTATTAAATGGTATAATGTGCTTGGGTACTGGCTTTCTAGAAGATTCCTGATGAATAGGTTCATTAGCTTAGCCTTGTTGGTCAGGAAGGCTGAGTATCTTCTCATGTGCTTGCGAATATGGCTGCTTTTAGGTCTGAATCCAGAGGCAACCCAAGCCAGCGTGCCAGTGCCTTCAGTAGGTTTCAAAACTGGGCACAAGTAGTGCACACTACAAACATCCCTAGTATCCCCCACACTCTAGTGTCCCCTGGTACCTTAATGAATGATCTGCCTCAAAGTAAGAAGACTTAGTTTGTGTGTATATGTACGGATACGTGTGTGCCTGGATAAGATCAGAGAGGTCTTCTGTCAATGGACACGGAGAAGACGTGGGTCAATGTGATCCTTTAATAAATAAAACCTAATTAATAGAAAGTATAGGATGACCATACATGACCAAGTGAGCTGACTCCTATATCAGGAGAACTGAACAGACTAAAAGTTCCAAATGGTTCATATCTGCCATCAAATTATAGTCTACTCAGTTATTGTATCAGGCCTACAAAGGCTAGATCTAAGCTGTTAACTCATACAGCAGTATCTTTACTTTTGGCCTGACCCAGGGTAGCGCCCCCCCAGTACCCTCTCTACCGTCACCATCTTGGCTACAGTGCAGTTGGATATGAAGTCATATACCGGTTTTCTGTGTCTTGAAGGTGCACAGCGCCTGCTACGGCAGTTTGTAGAGTAGCAACACACTGGGGGGGTCTGATCTACTGACATAGAATACCACTCTCGCTCTGTCACACTGCGTAATGAGACACAAAATTATTAATATACTCAATCACAATGCATCACATTTTGTTTGACAAGATATAATATACCACTTGACATTTAGTTCTAAGCATCAGAACCCCATCACTGTCTCATTGTTTGTTTCTATTACTGATTAGGTGCTTAAATCATAAGAGCTTAGAGAATTAACTAGAATTAATTACTATATACGTACATAATTTATGGAACGTGGGGCACTTAAATGACAGCATTTAATAATCTGATGAGATTTGTATGTAGTGTTTGACATTAAATGACACTTTAGAATGTAAGAAAAACTGATTTAACAAACTGATTATGAATAACTATATACCGTATTTGCTCGATTATAAGACGACCCCCCAAAATCTAAATATTAATTTAGGAAAAAAACAAAAAGCCTGAATATAAGACTACCCTATAGGAAAAAAGTTTTACTAGTAAATATTAATTCATGTAAACTAATTTTCATATTTAATAAAAGCTATGATTGAGAAAAATATATTTTTTATTTCCTTTTATTTGCCAACTTGCCCCCCCAGTTATGCACATCTGCCCCCAAGGTTGCCACTCTGCCCCCAGAAATGCCTTATACCCCCCCTATTTGCCACTCTGCCCCATGATGTGCCTTTTAACCCTCTATATGCCACTCTGCCTCCAGAAATGTCTTATACCTTCCTATATGCCACTGTGCCCAAGTAGACCCAAGGCAGTTGCATGGAGTGCAATTTTCTTATGATTGTTCCTTTAGATTACTTCTAAAAGTCTCTTCCAGTCTCCTTCTGCTGTGCAGAGTTTCCCATATGTATTATTATTTATTATTATGTTATATATATAGTTATATAGTTATTATATATTTTTTCCTTCTTCAGACCATTAATGATAATTAATCAGCGTTCTATAGTTCCTGAATATTATGAGTAATACAGTTTCATTTCTGGCAGTCATTAGCAAGAAGTCAAGCGGCTAGAATAATACATCATTGCAAAAGCCGAGTTGATGAAATGAAGCGGCAAACAATTAGCTGGATCATATCAATCACATACATGTAGTTGTTTAAAGAGTGATAGTAGTTACACGCATTCAGTCTCCGGCTTTGCAGTTCATGGATGAGTCATATTGGCTTTTTTTTTCCGTGGCACATCTAATTTTTACTGACCACTGCTATCGTATGTGGAATTGTTAGATTTACAAAGGAAATGCAGCACTTTCTGGGTGGTGGTCAGGAAAATACCTCTGCTGTTTTTATACGCGTCATTATATGATGTCACAACGTTCCAGTCTTGGCGCCTTTTTAATCCAGACACAGACTGCGCATCTCGCCCATGTAGTCAGCCTTCTACGTGATCTTCCGGGTGCACTTGTTCTGTGATGGCCGACTCCTCAGTTATCAATCTTGTTCTCTTGCATTGCATGTACTCCATCTGTCCTGACCATTTGCCTAGTTTTGTAGACCTTGAGTATTTTCTCAGAGAAGCAGCTAAGTCATGGCGGTCACATGACATGAGCATGGCCAATCATTAATCACCCAATAAATACATTGGGCAATTTACGGCCAGCCCGGTCATGCTGGCCCTCCGTGTATGTCCCCTTCAGGCCAATGCTGCACATGGAGGCTTAATCGAAATGTGCAATGTGACTTCCCATAGTCATCTTTGAGCAAGGACCTAGTACTTGACCAAGCATCATAACATTAATTAAGTATCATAAGTATGAGATACTCATCACAATACTAGCAACTATTAAGACTACAAACTACGAGTCAGACTATAATCTTCTTGGTTTATTATGGTGATTACAATTTTAAATTCTTTTATACATTGCCAGATTCGAGATCCTTTTTCAGGCACTACTATACTACTTATATAAGCTTGTTTGAGCAGGGCCCCTCTTACCCCATTGTACAACGCTGCAGGATACGATGGCACTATATAAATCAATCGTACAATGAGTAATACTGGTTTTCTGGTTATACATATTAAAAAAAGCATCAAGATTTATTTAGAAAAAAATGAAACAAATCCTTTTGTAGAATGTAAGGATATGTAAAGTAAGCTATTCTTGCCAACCAACTTAACACCCAATCAACTATTTTTAGCATCCGGCTGACACAAATGAAGAGCTTTCCAGCGATTAATAAATAGCATTACATTTTATATAGATCTGCTTTACCACAGTTCACCTAAACAAACACATTACGGTTTTTATTAAAAAAAATGTAATGTGTTTGTTTAGGGTTTTTGTAAAAAAAAGGGAAAACAAATGATAACTTGAGATTCATAGAAAAAGCTAAAGAAATTGCCCAAGTGCTTTAAAATTTGCTCTTTAAGAGCTGGCAATTGCAGACCATATCATTAAATAAAGAACAACTAAAAAACAAGTGCTTTTCACATAAAAAAGAATCTAAAGTAGATTCTGTTCATAGCAAAAAAGGGCATTAAGATAACCATTTACATTGTTCCAGCAAATGCCAAATTATATTTCTTCATCATCAGTCATCGATTGCCATATCTGCTAAGTAGTTATCTGACGTAATTAGTTGTTGTACAAAAGCACTTAGAAAATATTGGCATGTGAAATATTGTGCAGATTTATATGTTAGATTTCGGTGCTCGCAAAGTGATGGAAATTATTGCTAAGGTTATGTTTGATAATACATAATAATTTAACACCTTTATCTTTCTGTAAAATGGCTTTTAGTATATAATTTAATACAATAATGCAGCAAAATGGCTTTCATGGATTAATAAAGTCTTGTTTTAAACGGTAAATGGTTCGTTATATTGCAGCCTCAGGTTCTGGAGAGCTACCTGCTGAGCTTGCCTCCATGTGCCTTGGGCACTCATCTTACTAAGGAAAGCCTATAAAGATTTGGTCCAAGGTCATACCATTTATTGGGTCAACAAAGAGTCACATAAGATTTTGGGACCTCAGTGGTCTCTACGTCAGATGCAAAAAGAACTCTGATGTCCTGAAAAGATTATAAAGTCATTGAATATGTTTTTAGAACAATCTCCCTTTAAAAGGGGAACCCCCAGAAGTAAGCAATTCATCTCCTAGGGCACAAACTCAAAAACAAAGATTGGTCAAATGCACATACATTCTTGCTCTTGTATTTCATCATCACAGCAGGGATTCCTTGTTTTCATATCCCAAACACTGTGCATCCAAAAGATGAAGGGAAAACTTAGAATTAACATTAGCATGTGCTGTTGCCACAGCAGAAGCTCATTACAACCTGTAGTGTGTTTTCTGATATATTTTTTTTTTTATTTCTATTAAGCCCTGTGTTAAATATATTTGTTTTCTGTTTTAAACATATTTAAATTCAAAATGAAATATTTCGGTATGTATCAAACATTGGGATTAAAGGGAAAATATATGATTGTATAAACAACCATCCCCATAAAAGTAAATGTAACGCCTAATTCAGTGTACAGAAAATGGCATAGTTTTTATGCTACAGTATGTTTATTTTTTTTGCACTCTGTGCATGTCATAATGTTTATTTCAGCTTTCGATTGGTGTGTAGAAGTTCCATAAACATGGCTTCTATAGATTCTACATGAATGGTTTATACACGTAAGAATGTATCAATTTTAGATGCGCGCATATTCTGTGTACCTCATTAAATCACTTACTTTGTATCGATTTTAATGTAGATTTATGGGGGGGGCTGTCACAGTTAAGAATCCACAAACCCTATTTCAGATTTTGATTCATTTTCATTTTCCACTGACCCATTAAGATTTAGATAAGTCATTAAATCAAGCCCATTGAATTAAAGTGTAAAGATTTATTGATTCATTAGCAGGATTTAAGATATGAGAGCCAAATACCTGTGATGGTTTTACAGGTACAGCACGTAGGATCTGCACCATGATTATGAAGAACCATAACTGGTTGCATGCATGACGTCAGAAAACCCAATCAGGAACAAGTTTTCATAAATGACGAGTCTCAAAAAACAATGACCATGATACACACCTAAACATACATGGGCTGCCCCAATGGAGCCCTCCTTCATAGTACTCCCTCTTCTGGGCTGCTGGCTTCATAAAGGGGCATGTAGAGGTGAGGTTAGCTTTTATGAGGTGGGTAGTCGGAGCCAAGTAGGCTTGGAGTGGGCATGACTAGACGCTGATCCCCTGCCCAGAGAAAGAAGAAACTGACCAGAGAATTCCCAGCTATGATTATGGGAGGCAGGAAGGGTTAATGGAGCAGGTTAAGCCGTATGTAGGGGTATATCCCCCAAAAGAATTGAAAAGATCTGTAAGGAGGTGCTATAGGACCAAGACCTGAGCAGAGAACGGATGGGGCCAAATGCCATTTCCTTGCCTGTAGGCCAAACACGGTGACCCAGAGGTCTGTTAATCAGCTCTGATTTTTATTTACACTGCATTATATTTTGCGAATAACATAGATGTCTTGTACTGAACCGTAAAATATAGGGTTTGGGAAATCGAAGTGCAATTTATTAAAGTTTACAGTGATGTTTCAATATAGCTATATATTTTTTCACTTGTATTGTTCCATCTAGAATAAAAGGTTTTGCGCCATTGTCTGTGGATCTGCCCTGCCGTCCTGGAAATACCACCTGCAGACTCTGGCATTTCCTGGTAATAACGCAGAAGAATACATTCTCGAGTACAGGTGCCTTTTCTCCACAATATTCACTTGGCCCATCATTGTGTTTTAAAGTTCAACGTGTTACCTGCTATTAAATTCCCCGCATGAAGCAGAGCAGTTTATTGAACGGGAGCTTTATAACAGCTATTTCATTTCTGGATTGTTCCGTCTATAAAGTACAATTATAAGCTGTGTTTGGAAACCTGTATTTTTAAACATAATAAACAAATAAGATCTGAGGATATTTGTTTATTTTAGAAATGTATATTATGTAGCTAAAGATTGTGTACTTGATTCGCATGATGACATTGCGGGTGTATTATTCGGTGCCATTTCGGGGTGTGCGCTACCTGCTTTCACACTCTACCACCTGAAGCCGCTAGTTCTGCGCTCTACCAACTGAGGCAGTTAGTGTCGCGCTCTAACACCTGAAGCAGTTCATTTCGCACTCTACCACCAGAAGTTGTTAGTTTTGCGCTCTACCACCAGAATCCGTTAGTTTTGCGCTCTACCACCTGAAGCCTTTGGTTTCGCGCTCTACCACCTGAAGCCATTAGTTTTGCGCTCTACCACCTGAGGCCGTTAGTTTCGCGCTTTACCACCTGAAACCTTTAGTTTCGCGCTCTACCACCTGAAGCCGTTAGTTTTGCGCTCTACCACCTGAGGCAGTTCATTTAGCTCTCTACCACCAGAAGCTGTTAGTATTGCGCTCTACCACCAGAAGCTGTTAGTTTTGCGCTCTACCACCAGAAGCCGTTAGTTTTGCGCTTTGCCACCTGAAGCCGTTAGTTTTGCGATCTGCCACCTGAAGCTGTTAGTTTCGCGCTCTACCACCTGACGCCATTCGTTTTGCGCTCTACCACCTGACACCTTTCGTTTTGCGCTTTACCACCAGAAGCCATTGCTTTTGAGATCTACCACCTGAGGCCGTTCTTTAGCGCTCTACCACCTGAGGCCGTTAGTTTTGCGCTCTACCATCTGAGGCAATCTTGTACTCTTAGGTGGAACTTATTGCTGTCTGAGGCTCCATGATATACAATACCTGTCCATGGTCTTTCCTAATACAGGTGAAAAAAGAACACCTTTGATCCAAGATCCTTTTTTTTTAACGCATTTTGTAGCAATCGGGTGATTTGTTGTGGGTATTCTCCGGAAGGCTTCTAACAATACAGGGCTGGTGTAAGTGTGAATGTCTGACTTTCCAAACTCCCTCTAAGCGCTGAGCTCTAATGAGCGATTCCTCGTTATATAATTCCTCGTAACATTTGCTATATGACAAAACAAATACTCCAGATAGAGACACTTAGCTCTGACATCTGCAATTTCACTAATCAGGCTACAATGCACTGCAGTCACTTTTAACACCTTTTATATAAATACACAGAAAAAAAATAATTGTGTACCTAATTAAGCATCTTTTTGTGTTTTCTAATTTTCATTATTTTAATCCTGGAAGCATAATCCATTTTATCGATGAGATTTCCATTCCTGCAAACAGTTAATCTATTGTTAACGTATTGTGTTAATTTAAATGCACATAGTTATTGGATTTCCCTCATTGTAAAATCAATAGCTTCTTCATCTGGCTGATCATAAAATTCATATCGATCGGGATTTTATTGTCTTCTGTCCCTGGGTAACAATTATATACGATCTGTTTCTTATTGTTCATCCCACAAGCGATGTCACTTTTAATGAATCGGGAAAAGCAATTGCCTCTTGTTAAATTACTAAACCACGAGAACATGAAACATTTCGGATTATATTACAAAGTATGCTTTTGTTATAATATATAAAACTCAAGTGGGTGATTTGCAATATAAAAAAAGAAAAACAGTACTAAAATACACAAATATATATATATATAAGATGGGGGGTCCCAAGATCCCCTGTAAACAAAGGGGCATGTGTGGTGGTACAGGGGATAATTAAATCAACCTGAGGGGTTTAGAATCCTCTCGTTACCATCCCTTGCTCAGGTTTGGGGATATATATTTAAAAGCATGGACCCCATCTCATACCCCCTTCTCACTTCTCCTCACATTTGTGGTGCGATTGGAGGGTTACTTCGTTTCATTATTTTTTTAAATTGAGTTGTAGATATAAATGATGAATGGATAACATAATATACATTCCCTCATTAAGAAAAGTGCTTATGGGTCACTTGCATGTTGTTTATACCTTCAATAAATTATACTATAGCTGGCAATAAAAACATACGGGAAATATTTTAGTGCTGGGAACAGACTTGGAAAAACCTGAAATCGATAATAGGCCATTGTTGTTACCATGTAGGAAACAGACTATTGTGGATGAACACAAACATAAATAAGGAATATCTTCTCAAATACAGACATGGAACAATCTGCAGGAAAAGTAGTGTTACTGAGGGCCACAAAAACAATTATATTGGGGTATATCCACCGCTGCTGAACTACAAATCTAAACATTCTCAGCCATAACCTTACACTTAGACGATAAGCTCCGGTGGGCAAGGATCTCCTTTCCGACTCATACCTATTATACCCCAATCAAATGGTCAGTAGACTGCTTTACTTAATATTTCACGGCACTTGTTCTACCTCCTCTTTGTTATGTAAATTATAAACAGCTAGGGAAATGTTTTAGTGTCCAGTAAAAATATGCACACATACATGTTGCATGATTTGGGAAATCCCATGATTCTTCAGTGTACTGTAGATTGTATTGGAATCCAAGTCGGAAGTTTGAACATGCGTCCTGGATTCTACCATCTGCATAGCTGCCAACATTGGAAAAAACATTCCAGGGACACTGCAGCTCAGCTATCAATCGCTTCCTTAAAATCAGCAATTGTTCAGGCCTCTAACTGTTATTAATATTATGTTACTTTGGAACTTTACATGAGGTGTTTGTGGCCATTAAACATCTACTGAAATTAACTTTTTGAATACAAGCAATAGATATGAACACTGACACACATACTCTCATTGTAGCGCAATAGTATGGATAGACTGTCAAAATACACACATATAGACATACACTGCCCTTACAAATCCCTGCCCATACACACACACACATCCACATTCATGCTTGTCCTTACACACAAACATATTGGCTCACACTTGCCCTTGCAGCTACATACTTGCAAAATGCAAACACACTATCTCTCCTCTTTCTCAATACCCCTACCCTATTTTATCTCTCTTCTTTCTCCGGATCTCTTCTATTTTTTATCTACCTCTATCTCTCATTATCTCTTACCTTTCTCCGCCTCCTTTTTTCTTCTTTAAGTTCCATGGTGGGAGCGCTAGGTGTTTTTCTTAAGACCTCTTCTTCCGTGCTTCCTCACAGTGTGTGACTTCAGTGCTGAGTGCCGGCATATGACATCATATCCTGGAGCTCAGCATCAATCGTCACACGGTATTAGAAGGAGATCTGTGACTTCCAACCAGCCCTGGCGCAACACCGAAACTGGTGATTTCCAGGGACATGCCCCAGGACACTAAAAGTACCGAGACAAGCTCCCAAATCCTAGGAAAAACTGGATAGTTGGCATCTAGAGTTGCCGCAAAGCATGCAGCAGCACCCGCAGCCCTTATTGCACCCCAACATTAATCTAATGTGCCATCAAGCACGAGGGGATAGAGCCAGCAGTTCTGCAAGCAGG
The DNA here is from genome assembly GCF_027358695.1 of Spea bombifrons. NCBI lineage: Eukaryota > Metazoa > Chordata > Amphibia > Anura > Pelobatidae > Spea > Spea bombifrons. The sequence goes on from NC_071089.1 coordinate 109,154,602, forward strand.
GGGGGCACCAGGGCAACTGGTAAAAACTTCTCAAAGCAACAATCTAGTTAAAAGAAACAAACTGATTTACATTTTTCACAGTCCACCTTTACAGAAAGAACCGTTCTTCTAACTTTATTCTGTAACTTAATTACTTAATATCGATTAATGTTGTTCAAAAAAACTTTAAACTCAAAAAAACATGCAGAGATCTTACTGGCAAACTATTCAAACATACCTAGGACATCATTAGTTAGAAAGCTTATTTCCGTCTGGAGCGCAGACTGCAACTTTCCACTTTGGTTTGCGAAATGAAATGCAGCTCAGGTCAGTCATGGGTAAAAGTAATTTTTGTTGAGCCAGGGTTTTAATTTTGTGTTAGTTTCCTAAGTAATTGTTTAAAACCCCATACACAAATGCTCACCTAAAAGCAAAATTCAATTTTCTGCTTGAAAACATAATGTTTTAAGATACAAATAAGTGATACTCAATCTGCAATTTATTTATTTCGTATTTTCACATGAGATGTGCTTTAGCGCTAATACAACTCTAGCACTAGAGAGTTCCATAGAGAGGTACAGTGTACAACCATAGTCCCCATACATCAGTGGACAGGTTCAGGAGCCATGAAGGTAGTGCAACAAATGGAACAAAGTCTTCTCCTGAAGCCGGGGTCCCTTGAAACCTTCCCACAGTAGCACATTATCTGTGCCTTACCTACTGTGCATGCATGTGCATGGCAGTCAACATTGGGTTCTGCCCCGCGTGTTGACATGCCACTGGCATGTGTTTGGTTGCACATGCACAACAATCCATTCCCAAAGTCCTTGGTCTTGCACTTGCCATCTCCACAGAGTAGTAGGCCTGATGGCGCCATGGAACAGGTAACTCTGCTGCTCTCAGCTGCTATTGAAAGCTTGGAGGTCGCCATGTGAGTTCGCAAGAGAGAATGAGCTTATGAATTTGATGAGTTGGGCCATTTTGTCCAACTTGTTTAGTGAATAGACCCGTTGGCAATTAAGCAAATTTCCTTATTAGGCTTGCATAATGGCGCATGCAAACTGTGAAGTGTTAATCTGACACAACTTTAATGGAGCAGTATGAACTTCAATTAGGGCATAATTAAAATTGGGTATAAAAAGTGCATAATCAGTTTTGGAAGTTAATTAATCACTTTCATTATGAAAGGCACACTGTAATCACAAAATTCTTATTTTTTTCAACTGCTAAACGGGTCAATTTACCATTTAGGGTAATTAATTAAGGAGTAATATATATTTTAACAAGGGTACTTAATGTGAGTGACAGAAGCAAATGCAACCAAATTAATACACTCTCATCAGAATTTAATTATGAGAAGGGCAATGTGCAGATGATCCCAAGAACGGCATCTAAAATATTACCTAAAAACAAACTGATGCAGAGCCACAAACTTATTTTAACGTTTGTCAACTGTCCCTACTTAGGAGGTACAATGCCTTTTTTTGTGTAGCCAAAAACCCTTTTTCTCTGCAAATCTGTCTGCTTTATTCTGGCCCTTCCGGAAGGCTTCCCCAAAAGCATGAAGCCATGGCGCGGTGCACAGGACAGGCTCTCCCCCTTTCCTCCAATTGAGTGAGAGGTTGTGCTCGGAAGCGCTCCAGGAGGCCTGGTTAACGGAGCTGATACGAAGGAGAAGTGGATGATGAAAGAAGACAGAACAACAAAAAGAGGCAAGACAAGAAGAAGACAGAGCTGCAGAAAATGAGACAGGGACACAGAAGCAAAGAGAGTGAGGGAGAGTGAATGACAGTGTGAGAGAGAGTGAGTGTGTGAGTGAGTGAGTGACAACAAGTTTTGTTTCTGAATGGAAAAAGCTCCATCTGAACCAAAAGGGCAAGGGACAGAATTTGTGCTTGAAAAACAAATGGATCAAAAGCTGAATGAAAAATGAATCCGAATAGAATTTGGTCCTTTTTTGCAGAAGTCTACTTGCAGATGTGGCACAGATATTTAAGGAGAAAAGGGTAGCATTTCTGTACAATAAACAAATGCAGAATAAGCAAAATGAGAGCAAATATAAGGTTAAGCTAAAGAAGGCAAAATGCATAATGAATGCATAATTAAAGCATAATTAAAGCACACAGAGGAGAAAATTACCAGCTTACCTTTTTTAGATATGTAAGTGAAAGGAGAAAATGTAAGCAAGGAATGCTCAGATTAGAGATAAATAGAGGAGGTTATATAAATAAGGATAAAGATCTAGCTGACTGCCTACATACATACTTTGCATACGTTTTTACTGAGGATCGCCATCATGGTGGTGCAGCCTATACACAGAACGTTTATTTATTTCAAGTTTTTTTGCACTTACAATGCTTTACAAGCCTTTATTCTGTAAGGTGCCATATTACTGCTCTCTAAGGACCCCACCTGGAAAAGTTATGACAAGCCACATCTACTAAAATCATATAGAATTACCATGTACAACAGATCCCCAATTACGAAACCTAAGAAAACGTCATAAAGGTCTTCTGCTTGGTCCATCTCTCTAATCCGGGAGAATAATAATAGTAATAATAATAATAATAATAATAATAATAATAAATGTGGAAATGTTAGCAGAGGTATTTGTCTACTCTAGGATCAGGTTTCTTTGAATAATTATAATTAGACATAAGCAGCCAATCAACTGAAAGTGTGTATGATGGCGTTATAATTAATTTCTGCAGTGGAATCATACACTTTATAAACATCTCCTGGGACTTAACTTAAGTGCTTAACTGATTGCTTGTGATTTCCTCGCCTGTGTATGATCCTCATTAGCAGCAAGATCCTTGGACCATGTCAGCCATCAAAGGTTGGAAGTTAAACCATCCTGTGAGACCCATTTTTCCACTTTCTGTCTCTCCATTAATGTTTCTACCTCTGTTAGGGGGTCTGTAAGGACAACCACTAGACTGTAAGCCCGTTTGAGCCGGGCCCTTCTCACCCGTTGTCTCTGTTATGTCCTGTCCACCCATTGTACAGCGCCACTGAATTTGATGGCGCTATAATAATAACCAGACGACTCCAACACAGAGTCGCTATGATCAGCTGGTGTATAAAGGTAATAAATTAAATCATGAAGGTCTACAGAAGAAGGGTAATGATATCTATTGTGTTTCTGAGAACTGGCAGATCCAGGGCTCGGAAAAGTCATCTTTCATGTTTTTGCTATGTCTTTATATTTTTTAATAACACATTTATTCACAGTTTTACAGTATATGAATTATACACAGCTAGTATAAATGGGGAAAAAATACCAAAATATATTTAACTTGCCCTGGAAAGCATATATAATTTACATTTTTATAAGTTTTCAAAATGTTTTAATTTTTATTTACCCTTACCTAAACCTACCTTATCTAATTTCCCACCAAACTAACTATAAAATATAAAGAGAAAATAATATATATATAAACTAACCCCTTAGGGTCAGGTTTTAAAAAAAAAAATTACTTTCACAATCACAGTAAGAAGGAGAGAGTCAGAGAACAGAGATAAGTATTCTGTCACCTGACTGCATCCTTGCATGTGATTGGCTGTAGAAGCGATCACATGCACAGAAGTGCTAGAGGTCTGCTGTAGACTGACTGCTCTGGGTATGGAGTTGGTCAGCGGCACGCTGACCCCAGCGACGTTGGAGTGTTTTTAACTGATGACCATACCTGGGAACTTTTGGGCTCCGGCTACCCAGAGCCTACTCTTCCGGGACATGGCCAGGACTGTGCACTGAAGTTGGTGTGCTGATGTCTCATTTAAGAGGGAAATATGTGAGGTGTGTCAGGACCCCCCTCCCTGACCGAAGAAGCAGTGCTTCTTCTCAGCAGCAGTTCCCAGGTATGCTGATGACATATCAGGCAAGCAAAGGTGTGATGGATGCAAGGTGGGTGCTGGGCAAGTCCTAGGTGTGCAATCTGGCTTCCAGGGTTGGTCTTTGGGGTGTGCGACCTGTGATCTATGTCTGCAATTTAGGGTCCCCATGCATTATTGCATGTGATTTTTCACCTGATCGATACCTCCAAGCCTGAGTTATTCAGTTGCTCTATACCCAAGAATCTATGTTTCCGATTATTTCATATTCTACCCATGCAATGTTGTGTTTCCTTGTGTTGTTTATTTGATGTATACCTGAACTAGATGGAGGAGGAAAAGAAACATGTGGCACAATGAAGGAGGGGACTTTGGGGGTGATGACAGGTGGGACACCTGAACACCTAATACCGGCCCTGGTAATAACCAAAGCTGAGTGACTGCGTGCGTGACAATGTGACAATGTGACTGTGTGTGTGTATGTGTGTATGTGCTTGTATGATGTGTAAGTGTGACCTTGTGTGTGTATGTGGTCTGTTCCAGGAGGAGGTCCATGGATGGTGACACCATGAGTTACCGCACTGGGTGACACCAACCTTAGTGAAGCCTCTGTATACACAGACATTCGTTTTGCTCATTATATGCAATCAGCAGCGAATTACAGAAACCGACATGAGACCAAGTCCAGGGGTATCGTTCCAAGGAAGCGAATTACCATTCCCCGTTACAGCAATTATTGACATAACTCAGCATGACTGAGCCCAACTTGGATTTATTAAACAACAAATAATTAAAACATCTAATGCACTTTGTAGCAGTTTGTTAGATAAATCAATGAGAACAATAAAGCATTATATGCGCTTTGTGGCGTTACTCTGGCAACCAACACAGGCAAAACAGTTCAAATTATAGTCACATCACGCACGGTGCGATGACAGCCGCGTATAATTGCCTGTCTCTCCCACAGGAAAGCTGTTTTATGTGAAATCCTTTTAGGTGTTCATTTGTACATTACCATATGCAACAAATAAAAGCCTTCAAAATGGGAAAGTTGAAAATCTAAACAATGTATCTTTATGATCAAAGGGAAGTCAGCACTTCATAAAACATACGACAATAAGGATTAACCCAATCTTTTGTCGTGTTTGGATAACCTCTGACCTGCAAGTCATGTATGAGATGTATAGAATATGTATTTACATGGAACATACTTACTGGGTTTGCTCAAGGATATTTAGGAGTCCTAGAACAGAAACGGGATTCATCACAAACACGTGAGTGTATTAAACAGATAAAATGCACAAAATATTTGGGATTAAAAGGAGCTTTATGATGACATCACATAACGAAGGGTTTATGTCCATGTTATGCCTTCACAGATCTCTGGCCTCCGTGGAAAAGCAGGACCATGGATTGAGGGGTTGTACTCCTCCTATAGGTAAATGATCTCTTTTTTAACTAGTTTAATGAATGCATATTTACATACTTACAAAGTACTTTATAAGCATTTTTGTTGCATAAGACAATAGACTGTCCTTTTAATTACAATTAATATAAAGCCATGCAGTAGGTGGGGGCTGCATCTGGCGGCTGCATGTTAGCCGGGAGTTTTTCCCCACATGCCATCCAGCATATATCACAATAGATGAGCTGGTAGCGTGCTATCACTTTATAAAAAGAATGCAAGGCTGTCAAGCAACCGTATCAGGCTGCCTGCTCCATGGACCGATTGGAGGCAGAGATCATATTTCTTTTATAAAATGATGAGTGGCTAGTCTACTGAAACTTTTACGTACGATATGTGGTTGGGAGATGTGCGATAGCAGCTGGAGTACTAGAGGTTTATTATTGGGATCCCGGGGAAGATTCCCGCTAGCCTCCCCTTCCACCCATCAAATCCACCTTAGTTCATTCCTCTGACTGCCGTGTGAAGAGGGGATGAGAGCATCCCTGTCAACTTGCAAGGATCCTTCCCATTTATGATGGATTTCTATTCTTTCAGCTGCACCCCAGGAGATTCCAGTCAGGCTGCCATCTATTACCCAACCCATGCTTTCACTTTTAAACTAATTTTGCGATCCTCTAGGTCTTGGAGCACAGTTAGCCCATAACAACTCCTCTTAGTTCCCTTCACAACCATTCCAACCTTATAATTCCTTCCAATCGTTTAGAGATCTGGAAAAGTACTTTCAAATCCCCAGGTTGGTACGAAATGAACTGAAAAGATACAGCTTTAATTAAATGTGTGATAATAATATTCATCTGATGAATTCCTCAGGGTAATGTCCTCACTGATGGTCGCAATTTTGTGCTTTAGCCTTAGTACAGAGACACATCATAGCACATTTCTAGTGTTTAAGAGATTCAAATGAATTCTCCCAGAATTGTATTTTAAACTGTAAGATTTAATACGTGTCAAATTATATGTCCGTTTCTCATGCAAACCTATTAGTGGTGTTGTGCCGGCGAGGAGCATGCATTTTTTATTCCTTTCCACCAGGGAACCGGTTAAGTAACGTACCATTACCATTCTATTCCCAGGGATGAAAGTTTAGTTGCATGTTAAACCTACTTAATGTTCCAAGGAATCGTTCTGTGACTGCACAGCTTGTGTAACATGTGTTTTACTAATTAGGCTGAGGACGGATTCTCCTTTTGAATCAAGAGAAAGTACAATTAGGTAAATATTAGTATAACAGATGAAAATGTACACATATTTTGCAGTACATTAAATGTGAATAACAGCTCATATATTGTCTCCGACTATTGATAGGGACCAAGATGACCACAGCACTAAAATGCAAATGAAAATATTTCAAGACAATATGTAATTGCCCTAAAAGATGCCTAATCCTTCCAACGTGCCATCTAGGTCCAATCACCATTTATTGATCGCTATTACTTTATCATACAAAATGGATATGTATAATGACTGTACATTAACTGGTACGAATTTAACTCAGTACAATAATTAATTCACTAATGCATACCAAGGCCGGACTGACCTACTAGGAAACCAGGAGATTTAAACCAGGAGAGGTGGCACAGGCAAGCTGTTTAAGGAGCAGAGGTGGCACAGGCAGGCTGTTAAGGGGACAGAGGTGGCACAAGTAGGCTTTTTAGGGGCAGAAGTAGTACAGGGGACACTGACAAGCTGCATTGGGGCAAAGATGGCACTGACATTTTTGGGAGAACAAATTGCACAGATGTTTGGGGAAACAGATGGCGCAGGCAAGCTGTTTGGGTGCAAAGGTGGCACAGACAAGCTGTTTAGGGGCACCAGCTCACCAATAATTAAAAACATGCCAGAAGATTTTGCCTGTGACTCGTGAGCTGAGAAGGCTGAATTCACTGATATCGTTTCTCAGAGAGCTGAGCATAACGATGCGCTTGCTTATTATAAGAACCTAATACTTTCCATATTACTGGTAGGACCATCTAAGGCCTGTGGATATTTCTTGCATGTCTGCTGTAACTTGGGCCCTCAAGTCCTTGAGCAATTACATTATCTCAATTTTAATTAGGTCTTCAGTCCCGACGCTGGCAGCTCACCCTTCTCCATGTTGCTTGGCAAGTGATACAAATTTAGATCCCATGTGATTTAGCGCAAAATAAGGGTTTTTTTAGATGGGTTTTTTTACCCTCTTTTACCATAAAAAAAGTGGGTTCAAAGACCTTGTACCTTGTGGAATAAGATGTGTGTGCTTGATCCAAATTCTACACTTTCCGGGCAGAAATATCAATAAAAATAAGCATATTGTGTAGTGACCTAGATTCCTCCTGTCCTCCTTATTTTGTTCAGTGGATACTACTAATGATAAACCTCTAAAGCTCGTTATAAATGTGCGCTCTATCAGTCACTTTAGTAAATGGGGTTTACTGAAAATGTTATTTAGCTAAACGGTGCCACCTGGTGTCAAGAAAGCCAAACGCTAATTATTTTATACGTTATTTTTCTAGCTAGGCATCTGGACCCCATAGTAACGCTTCAGTTCCTATAAATTCTTCAAGTCAAACTTGTACGTCTTGGACCAAAATGTCAACCACGCATATTCACTGACTGCACCTCTGAGCCGCCAGCTCGACTCCGCTCGGCTACTTGGCAGTTGAGTTCTGTTGAGTTGAAAAAAAGGGCAACTGGTATGTTTATTAACCCCAGAGGTGCTGATGACTTGCATTTAAAATGGAAGCTGGACCAAAGGAGGAAGATGTATCTGTAAGTCGCCTGCATCTGATACGTGTTGGGGAACTTCGTGTCTGCCATCCCTTTAATGCCCCAGCATGACTCCTCATAGGCTTCTACACTAAAGGCACAAGGAAAAGCCAGCGAGGGGGCAGAGAATACCCCTCCAGTGCCCTGATGGCCGAGTAGGGGCATGCTCAACACTGTATAGTTAATGGAGGCAGGGGCAACATCCCCCGACCGCCCGAGTGCAAGGTGAAGGTCTGTGCCCCAGCACACATTCTTTCTCAGTCTGAATGTTGTGTGCTGATATCACAGGTATATGATGTCATACCCTGGTGCCCCATAAACCAGGTGATGCAGGGAGTGCTGGGCCGGCGGCTATACAGATCTCCAGGCTGTGGTGGCTGTTAAGGAGACCAGGATAAAGCTGGCCCTGAACATGTTTATCTTAAGTATGCCAAACCAATTAACCCTGGTAGGGGTGTTTTTTTCACCAACAATCAATACAAAGAGATGCCCTTGTGTGCTGGTCTGGGGGTGATAAAGACTTATAATGTATTATAATTATTATTTATTATTTTATATCACGCCATCAGATGAAGCTTCCCCCTTTGCCGTCTCCCAAGCACAGAACTCTTTGGCTGGTCCGTTCAGAGTTGTGACTGAGGGAAGTCACAAACACGTTGAGTGGAACTTAATCAAACAGGGGCCTGTGAAGCTTTGTTTGTACATCTTGTCTGCGTATGAAAGGTCAACAAAAGCCCTAGTAATTGCCCTGTGGGGGGTAGGTGCCTGTCAACATACAACTCTTGCTTCTCGCATACCAGAAAAGTTATACCTCGTAATATTTCAAACGGCCAAAGAAGGTTTTTGTTTTCTTCGTGATCTATTCATATGTAATGAGTCAGAAAAAAACAATAATGTTCTTTAAAAATAAAGACATATGGAAAATGAACAGAGCTTTGAGTCTGAAAGATGGGGTAGGGCAGTGCAGCTGACTACAACTCCCAAGATGCTCATCCAGCCAGGACATTACACTCCCATGAAGGCCCGGCAGCTGTTCAGATGGACATCGTGGAATTCCTCAGCTACTTAGAACAGGAGGAGAGCTGGGCTTTGCTTGGCCACTGGGATTACGGGTCCCGCAAGGGTGCAAAACGTTCCGGGCTTTGACGGATCCACAAAAAACTCTGAAAATTGGGAATTGTCCCCCTTATAATATCGAATGTATTAGCGAGTCCGACAATATCAGGCTGGAGGTTAAATGCAATGTGAGGGGGTTTATTTACTAAACTGGGAGTTTGCAGCAAAGTTTGTGGCTTTTACTATAGATTAGGAAGAACTCAGCCCCAGGGAGCTTCTGCTGCGAAGAGAGCTTGGATGGCCCTGTATAATGTATAGATAAATCTGTGGGATTTACTGATTGATCTATACATTACATGTGCCCAGGGGAGGGCTGGCAGCCTAAGGCCTGGGGGGCGAGTCTAGTCAACTGGCCCATTGCACCATCAAAACGGCTGCGAGCGACATTGAAAGTGGCCGTCGTGCGGCAGTCACTCCACCAGCGCCTAATGAAATTAAAGTGGCCGGTGTGCACGCACCGCATGCCTCAGCTCTTCATCACACCACTTTTAAGACGTGGGAAGAGGAGCTGAGGCATGACCGTTGGGTCTGACAGCCGCATGATGCAGGGGCGTACCTAGAGTATTTGGCACCTGTGGCAGATCCTGTATGTGGCACCCCCCCCACACACACACACACACACTTTAAAACTGCATAGTTTCTATGGTTAGGCAAACATTGACAGGGGTACAGCAAAATTGTTACATTATATGCTTAGGGATTACGCGGTACCACCGTCAATGTGTGCCTATACATTGAGCCAGACACTGACAACCCCTATCACTATATACTAAGCCAAACATTGATGTGGTGTAGGCTTACCACTTTAGTGACTGGCATAGTTTATAGTTGGGATGCACCGAAATGAAAATTCTGGACTGAAACTAAAAATTCAGCATTCACTTGGCCAAAACTGAAAAAAAAAAACAAAAAAAAACTTTAAAATACTTTATTAAAAGTAACACCAAAATTAGACAAAAAAATCAACAACAATATTAACATATATATATATATATATATATATATATACACATATATATAACAACAATCACAATCCTATCATGCCCAGGTTCTAGCATGTGCTGGCTGACTTAGCATGATAGGAGTGTGATTGCTGTTTGCAATTATATATATTCAGCATAACACCCATCACTCTCACACACTTACTAATCCACTCTCTCCTACCTTTTCTTCTTTCACTCTCACTTTTCCTCCTCTTCTTCTTCTTCTTCTTCCTGTCCTGTGCACTGAGCGCGAAAGACGATGGGCGTGGCTTCAGTGTTGTGCACCGGGATTTGACATCAAGTCCCGGCGCACAGCCACAGTTGCTGCGCGCATCGTTTCTGAAGGCGTGCCGGCATGGTGGCACCCCTCAGATGAGCGGCAGCCGGGGCGGACCGCCCCTCCCCCGCGCCAGGTACGCATGACGGCTGCATTCAATCCTGCTCGCGGCCGCTTAGTTTTTAACTTTGCGGCCGCAGCCGCATTGAATGCTCGTCTGCCGTCGTCCGTCCGGCCCACCGGCCCGGATTTAGGGCGGCCTGGGGGGCAATTGCCCCCCTGCCCCCCGGCCCAGCCCGCCCCTGCATGTGCCCCTCATTATGCATAACAATTCAGCGAGTTGGAACTGCAACTCTCTCCTGCCAACTTCCACTTTAGTGACAAAACCTAAAAGTGTTTTTTCCTGGAGAGGGGGGTGGATAAGCAGAATAGCCCTCCAGCAGAAGTGGTAGTGGTTGATACAGGGCCATGCTGGATTTAAGACTAGGGACTAAAAAAAGTTTCGGGTCTGAAACTGACAGGTTAGATGGGCCAAACGGCTAGTTTCTGCTGCCAAATAATTATGTGGTTCTAGAAACATAGACATATAGAATTTCATGGCCGATGAGAACCATTCAGCCCGTCCAGTCTGCACATTTGTTCCTGATGTAAAGACTCAGACCTTAATCAGTCCTTGGTCTTGTCTTAGATTCAGGACAGCTTTATGCCGATCCCATGCGTGTTTAAATTCCCTTAATGTATTAGCCTCAACCACTTCTGATGGGAGGCTGTTCAACGTATCTTCCACCCTCCCTTTGTTATTGTCCTGTTAGTGAAACCCTTTCGAATTCAAGCAAATACAACTAAGTGACCAATCAGATATCTAGATATAGCCTTCCTGGGATTTGATGAATACGAACTCTTCTGCTTTGGACACTGAATTATTATCTGCTTCTTTGTGTCCCGTGGAGACAGTCCCCCTGGCGGAATGACACGCTTTGTTCAGTCTCTGTTCAGTGAATATTCATGAGATCAGGGGACGATCGTCTGGTTTCCAATGGAGACAGTAAACAGACGGAAGAAATGCATGCGTCTCCTGGCCATCGTACACATTACTTCAGCCTCAACAACGAGTGAAAACAAACACTAAACGTCGCTACCTGTGCAAGGACTTTGTTCTGAAGCCAAGATCGCTTTAGAAAGTGTGTTACCGGAGATGAACGAGAAGATGATGTCATCCGGGTAACTCATTAAATCCCTAAATTGTCTTCATTTATTAAACAGAACCAGGAGACAAGAGGACAGCCCCGTTGGAGCTTGGACATGGAAAGCGGACACGTCTCCATCAGGAGGACCACTTCCGCTGGGTACAGATTGCCAGACAGAGGTACAGCACAGCTGGACTCTGCCTCGTCTTTAAATAAGTCGGGGGTGCGACAAAACCCACCACCCGGTGCCAGGAACAAGGAGAAACAAGCCTGGGGAGATGTGGTGAGGAAGGACGACACCTGGAGAGAGTTTGTGGAAGCGGAGAAAAGAGCAGGAAAGCGCTGGTGAGTCCTTCAGAACGTCACGAAAAGTGGATGTGAAACTGAGTAATAAAACCCCCTGGTGCTTCTGTTTATACAACCCCTGATCACATGTTCTTTATTCAATACCTGGATGAGCATTATGTGAGTTATAGTAACCAGATGATGGATCTCTTTTTGCTTAGACGTGAGTAACCGTTTGATTGTTTTATAGGGAGGAGAACTGGAGTTTCCTCAAAGAATATGACCCACTGGTAAGAAAATCCACAATTTAATACCATAAGTTATTATACGTGAATATCACGATTCATCCGAGCTTGGACACACGTTTATAAACATAATCCAAGAAGTGGGGGGCAAATTATGAGGAGCAGGTGTCTGTAAAATGCCTGTGAAATGATACATTTAAAGTAACTCCGGCTCATCCAGAAGAAGACATTTTGGGGTTCCTGGAACTCCGAGAAAGCAGACTCTACTTTCAAAGTTCCCAGAGATAATCGCTAGTGAGCTTCTTCTAGATTTTAAGCGATTCTCACCTTTTGTCCCTGTAAGTCTTATTTGTTATGTCCTGTTTACCCATTGTACAGCGCTGCGGAATATGATGGCGCTACATAAACATGGTGATGACAGTAGAGAACCCATTGGCCCATCTAATCAGCACTGCCATAAAGAATCGGCTCCATTATGTTTTTATGATCCATCTATTGGTCCGTCTTTTTATTTTGTCCCACCCTGAGACAGCGTATCACACGAGGGTCATGGGGCATATTTAGACTTTAGAATGCAAATGATATTGACGACTGTCTGTTCTTAAATCGCAGGGCAATAAAAAACAGCAGGAAATTCTCCCAGAAGAGGTCCCCGTTTTTTCAGAAAAAATACCCAATACTACAAATCAGAATATCGGCAGCAGGATCAACACTGAGCTGGGGAAGAGACTGGTCTGCATGGAGTATTTGCTCATGGGCGGAAATCAAAAGAGGAAACTTGGAAAGGAACTTCTGCCGTGTTAATACGTCATCTTTGTACTATAATAAAAAAAATGTTACACAAACATGGAGCTGGTCCGAGGCAGAAGGACCCTGTAACTGATTAAGATGAGTTGTGAGGCTTACAAGGCTTATTCTCAGAACAGATGTAATGATTAGTGGCAGATAGTGGTCCGTTTGCCAGAATGAAACATTTCATATCTGGCTTTTCATTAATAACTGAATAGGGGCAGAACATGGGGCAGATTATAGAAGATGGGAGTGAAAAGGAAAGTGACGATCTTAATTCCATGCATGCCAACTGTCCTGGGACTATCCCAATTTGGGTCCCAACTCCAGCTGCCTAGAGCTTCTCTGGGACACTAAATAAATTGATTGCTAATTACGCTGATCTGCGCATGCACAAGGACCATAAACCCATCGGTTGGCTGGAAAGCCATAGGTCAGCCTTTAGAAGCCACTGCAATCCCACATTATCTGAAAGCTCATTAAACCTCATGGTTGATGAGCATCTAATTCTAATAATCCTTTGCTGGTCTGTTTCATTATATGAGTGATGTTAAAACATTTACATTCTTGGCAACCAGTACATCGTTACATTTTTAGATACACTCATTTAAATAAAACTTTTTTATAAGCAACCCCCCTGATCATGCTGTATTTTTTTATATAATTAGATATTTGGTTGAAAATTGTAGAGTCTGACTGATGGTGCAGTAACTGGTAAACCCCACTTTATATCAGCAACTACAATATCACAACCACACACTGAGAATACAAAGCTAATTATTTTTTAAGTAAAAGAGCACCAAGGAGTGGTATATATATATATATATACTCTAGTCTGTGTGTCTCCCCAACAACTATCTTGCTGTTTAAATTTAAATAGACGAGAAAACAGCACTCACACAGATGAACTTGTTAGATTGCAGTTAGCAAACTCAACCACGAGGGGGCCCTTTTTGTAAATGGCAGCAGTAAAGTTTCTGGGAATACAAGCTCCGGGATACTTACATCAGCAGCAGACATGTCTGAGGGCTGAGCATTCTGGGAGTTGTAGCACTTTCCACAAAGTAGTTATTTATAATAATAAACCTGTAGATTGTACGCTGGGTTGAGCGGAGCCCTCCTCACCTGTTGTTTCCGTATGCCATCTTGTTATGTTATATACTAATTGTTATGTCCTGTCTACCCTTTGTGCCGCGCTATGGAATCTGATGGCGCTATATAAAACAATAAATAATACTACTACAACCATTATTACTTATTGGGAAAGGCTGGTACCCCAGAGCCTTTGGATACCTTGTTAGCGTGGCTGCCGTGGGATGTAGAATCCCCCTCCACCTATTGGCCAGTGCTGGGAATTCTCCTGGTTTGGCCCGGATCCTCCGGGTCGCGGGGTCCTGACACGCCCCACTCCCTGCCCATTTACCCCAGAGTCAGCGGGAACGCCCCGACGCCAGCAGGCAGTCCTGGTGGCGTCCCGCAAGGGTAGGCTCCGGGTAGCCGTGCTCATGACTAGATCACCATACAGGGCAGGGGGTGAGGTGAGCCCACCCCGGATTGGGTGCAAACATAGCTGCTAAACAGGGCTGGTCCCAGACCAAAGAGCCCCCCACTCAAGAAGCCTCTTTGTTGCCCTAAACCAATACCCTCCATGACGTCGCTGCAGACAGATCTCTTGTGCCCTCCTGCCTGGTACCAAACCTGCCTGGTATGATGTCATTTTCTGGCTCTACACTGGGGTATGATGTCACTCTCTGGCCCTGGTGACAATGATTGACGGTTTAACTGCTTGGTCCCGGTCTGTAGACACTGGTGTAAAAAAGCAGGACTTTCTAGATAAAACCCAGAGAGTCGGGTGGTGGTGACCTGGGTGAGGGACATTGTCGGTAAACACATCCGCTTGTGGCCAATACAGAATATATTAACAATTAACATGACTTATAGAAACAACCTCCCAGCATGCTGAGTGTATGTACATACTTATATATGAGAAATATAGCCATGTACTCTAGGGAATACAACTCCCATCATGCTCAGTGTATGTTATTTATATATTATTATTTATTGATTTATATAGCGCCATCATATTCCGTGGCGCTGTACAACGGGTAGACAGGACATAACAAAATGTTCTATGGACTACAACTCCCACCATGCCCAGTCAAGGTATGTAAATAATAACCCAATAACTCGACATTCACGACAATGTACCGAGCAAATAAAGTTTTGTTCCGTGAGCTGCAACTCCAACCAATCACAGGCGGCGGTGTAAACAGCGCTTTTCTGCGCTCCACAGACATGTCACCTGGCTGAGCATGATGGTGGTTGCAGTCAGCAGTAGCCGTGCTTGCTGCCCCCCCCCCCCGGCAAGGGGGAGGAGCCCGCCGGCAGCAGGAAGAGGAAATGGGGGAGTGCGCTCTCCGTGCACTGACTTCGCAAAGGGCTGTAGGAGCAGAGTAGTTGCTGCAGGGATGGACACCCAGATGCAGCTGCTGGTCTTTGCCAACTGGAGCACCCTGCTGGTGAGCATGGTGCTGAAATTCCCGCAGATCCTGTCTGTCATGGCGGCCAAGTCCGCGGAGGGGCTCAGCCTGAACAGTGTGCTGCTGGAGCTCAGCGGGTGAGAGTGGGCATGTGAAAGGGTTAAAGAGGGCACTGAATCTGTACCCCCCCCATGATCTGCACCCCCCCCATGATCTGCACCCCCCCCATGATCTGCACCCCCCCCATGATCTGCACCCCCCCCATGATCTGCACCCCCCCCATGATCTGTACCCCCCCCATGATCTGTACCCCCCCCATGATCTGTACCCCCCCATGATCTGTACCCCCCCATGATCTGTACCCCCCCAATGATCTGTACCCGGGGGGTGGGGGGGGTTGATTTCATCAACAGCCTGCGTCCTATTTACCAAGCCGTCCGTATTGTTACAGAACCCCTGCACCTGCGGCAGGCATTACGGTGGCTGGATGTCATGGGAGTTGCAGTTCACATTTTGTGCTTTGTGAATAATCCAGTGTTTCATCACAAAAACTTGCAGCCCAAATGTTGCAACTTACTTAACAGAGCCCTAATATCAGGGCAAATAACCGTTAATTATTATTATTATTATTAGTATTATTATCATCATTAAAGCCAGCACGGAATCACTGGGGCCACAAACTCTTCTCTTCTACCTGCGCGCTCTTCCGCATTATTTTATTTTATATAGAGCTGATCATCCACTTTTAGACTTGGTCCGATTGTATTATTGATGCAAATATTATTTACATTGTTATTATTAGTATTGTTTATCTTATTCATATAAATATATTATCTATTATTATTTATATTTTATTCATATGAATCAATTATTATTAGTAGTAGTGGTATTATTTATATTTTCCATATGAATATATTTAGTTGTTATAAATAATCTTTTATTGATATGAATAGATTATTAGTAGTATTGTTATTTATATTATTTTATTCATATGAATATATTAGTTATTATTATTAGTATTGTTATTTATATTATTTTATTCATATGAGTATATTAGTTATTATTATTATTAGTATTGTTATTTATATTATTCTATTCCTATGAATAGATTATTATTATTATTATATTCATATTAATAGTAATTTCTTTCTATTTATAGAGCAGCATCAGATTGCGTTGGGCTCTGGGAGGGAGAATACGTGGTTGGCAATAAGAATGGGTTGAGGGTCGGCTGTTAGACTCACGGCTCCCTACAAGCCGGTATTGTTCCGCAGGCGTGTGCCTTCCCGGGGCTTATTGTGTCCCGTCATTATATGGGGTCCGCACCACAGATTATTAGATAGTCCCCGCGTTAAAACGTTTGCTTAGAAGATGAAGGAGGGGGCTCGCTGGCTTTAATCTGACGTTTTTATTCCGCTAGATTCCTCGTGTTTCTGCGATATCAGATTTACTACGACTACCCCATGGAAACCTACCTGGAGTATCCTATGCTCATCGCGCAAGGTGTGTAAGGACTGCTGGCGGGTTTCTGATGAATACGGTTTCTTTTGGGGTTTTCTTGGGTTTTTATCGTTATTTTGTGTTTCAGATGCTGTTCTTTTACTGTTTATTTTTCACTTCAGTGGAAGCCTGAAGAGCGCGGTGACCTACGTGGGCATGTATCCTTTCTGTTATGGCAAGAGAGAGACTGTAGTAGAAGTTGATACTTTTTATTTGCTCAACTTAGAAAAAACCTGTTATAAAAATAAATATTAGGGAACTGGCGATGGCTGAGGATTCTACTTCTATTGTATTTCTATAGTATACATACAAACCATATACAGTATGCTGTATATATTGGCTACGTTCCTTTTACTCCTGGCCCTACGATGATCGGTGGTTCCTGTGTCGTCAGCCGTTGCTCTCTGTAAGTTTTGTAGATTGCTGCTCTTCCCGCCGGGGGGAGATTCAGTTCCTGGAAATGGATACTGCTGGGAAGTTAGAGAAGTTTGTAAAACCTTTCAAGGGAACAAGGAATCGATTCACTTCGCTTTCTGGTCTCCATAGACCCCTCTTCAGAAGTTGCGTTGAATGTGAGAGCGATAATAGAGAAAGAGCCCCTTCGGTGGAGTATATTCAGCCGGTGCAATGCAGACGGCAGCTTTAGCCAAACGGCCGCTTCGTATTCCCACGTTACTGAATCCCAGCCAGAGAACCGAAGAAGGGCTCGCTAAGTGCTGGCAGAAAGTTCGCTCTTACGGTTGGGTTTTATTGCTGGCCGGGTCTGATCTCTCTTATTATTTAGTAATAATTAGTATCGTACGTTTGATCCAGGAAAAACCTTATTGCTTTTGAAGTCAAGAAGTGAGCCCAACCCACAACTCCTGCAAACTCTCCCTTAAGTGAATAAACCCCTTTGTCTTTTTTTTCAACCTGAGTAACCATGAAACGTACATCCTAAAAGCTGCCGGTGCTGAGCGGTAGATTAGTTACGGGGTTCCGTAGAGTACTGCCGTGTATTAAACCCAGAGTAACTCGCAGACGTTATCTTTGTATCCTTCCGCATTTAATACAGTGTGACGGTAAGGATACCAGCTCCATACTAACAATTCCGCACGTTATTAAATATGCTTTTCAGGGGCGTGCCGTTGATGTTATCACCTTAACCTCAGATAAGGTTTGTGGCGTTATGGAACCTGCTGGTCCTGCGGAAATGGATGATTGACGTGGCGCTGGTGAGCTCCGTGTGAATGAGGACTTTAGCCGTTATATAGTTGTACTGAGTATCTACGCTGCGCCCCGCATGCGGTTTTAGGAGTCTAATAGTATTATTGGGATTTATAAACTGAAGGGCAGGTTAGAGATTGATCCTGGATCTCATTTTTGCTTCCTAATCTCCTTTGGCCAACTTGGGCTGTAAATTTGTAGCAGGCCGTTGGAGGCATTTATTGCACGGGCGTAACTCAGAGAGCTTTCCTTGCGTGTTGGTTCTGCACGGCTCTGGGCTAGCGAGGTTGTGGTCTTTATGGAATCATCTCGAGGACATCAAGCGTTAACTGCGCACAGTTAAGGCAATAATCCTTGGAAGATCTACGTTTAAAAAAAAACAAAAAAACACACCTTTTCTTCCAGCAAAAAAATTTGAATGAGACAAAGCGCTTCGATGAGTCTGGGAGTAGGAATGGTGTTGCTTATGTAGCAGACCCTGTTGCGTAGACCTCCATTGATGGTGCTTCAGGGTTTGTATCGAGAGAGAGTATGTCTTTTGAGATAGAAGAATTGCTCTGACCTCGTCATCCCCACCATTTAAACGTTTATGTTTGGGGGGGTAAGGCTAGAAGCTTTTTCCAAAGCTTTTTATGTGACCTGTTGACAGAAGAATAGTGTATTTTAGTTAAACGTTGTGCTTTCTGCTGTTTTTATACACATTGTTGTGAAATGTAAGAATATGGTGAAACGTTCATACATAAACACCCAGCAGCCGCCCTGAACTCCCGCAAAGGAGGGACTGTCCCACCAAGAGAAGGATACTTGTCAACATTTTGCCCATCCCTACTTGGTGTGCATTGCTCATTCTGGCTTTCATACGACACCCAAGCGGTTTATGTCTTTAAATTTGGGATTTTTACCCTTTTTTTGGTCACTAAAAATCTCTGTAACTTGGCTATCTCTGCAGTCATTTACTGGCGCCTGCTTGGTTTAAATTTCTGCCTCTGGCCTCGGCCGTCACTCAAATAATCCGCCCTCAAGTGGAATTTCTAGGGTAAGAGGTTTCCAAAATCTACTTTCAAAGTTCCCACGTCTGCTTCGCTGGCTAAACCGGTTCTAATACGGTGTGGGAGAGAATAAGAAGGCTTTCCGTCGCCCGAACTCCCTATTCCCACAAACCACTATCTGGCTTCAGATATGCCGGAATGTGCAACGGCCAGGCCTCTTCAAAGTCACCGCTCTACAAAGCTCGGGGGAGAAGAAAAGCTGCATTGTTTATAGATGATGGGGTTAATTCACTAAACAGTTGCGGTGACTGCTCATCTTACCACAAGTCATCGAAACCAGGTGTTCGGTGAACACATCTGATTGTGTGCATGGAAGCCGTGCGTTATTGTGAATTGTGTGGACATCGCAACTGTTACACATTAGTGAAGGTTATGAATCCAGCAAGTGTCAGGTGCTACAATCTCAGCAAAAAATGGAATGACATAATTTAAATATAAAATAGAGCACAATGCGGCCTCATACATACATACATACATACATTTATTCATTCATTCATTTATACATACATTTGTCTCGCACCTCTCCAGCACTTAAGAGGTCGTTAGTAACAAACTTGTTCAAACAGTATCATTAAGGTGAAAGCAAGTATGAACTTTAAACAGAGTTCCATGGGAGGTCCAATGAGCGCACCCCTATTTATTAAAGGTTGGAGCAATCCACCGCCCTGGGGGGCTGGCATCGCCCTAGACTAGGGGATTGGTGCCCGTCGCATTAATAATGTGTATTTAATAAAATTCTATTTATTTGAATGCTACCTGCTTAACTTGTTCTTTAGGGGATTATATATTATTCATGTTCCTTCCCAGAATCTATGTACGGTGATCAGCGCTTCAAGCAAAGTCCTTCAGCTCCAGTACCTGTGGAAGACTAAGGATTCGGGCCAGGCCAGTGCCCTGACGTGGGCTTTTGCCACATACACCAGCGCAAGTAAGAAACGTGGTCTAAAGCTACATTTTAACAAAGCTTTTTCTCAATGTGTAGCCATTCCGCATTATTTCCGCTTCTTAAATACCTTACGTTCTCACAGTATTTATTATTAATCGTTTTGGCTGTCAGTGGGTACATCCCTAATGCCGTAACTGTTTGTCTTCGCAGCTAGAATATTTACCACTTTGATGACCACAGGAGACAAGGCTGGTACGTGATACATTAAACTGATTCATATTCACACATTCCGCTCTGCCCCTGCTTAACGCGCGGCGATAAACCTTTTCAATTATCTTTAAGGTCCCAACCGACCATTACTGTCCTGCTTTATTCCGATGTATTGGGAATGAAGGAGATTCCGTATTAAATGCATTTTCCTCTGCAGTTCTGCTCCGGTTTGTCGTGGTGTTATTTCTGAACGCGTGGGTCACCCTGGTAATAATGAAATACAAGAAGAAGAAGAGCACCAAAGTCGAATAATCCCATTATTACGCCGCGGGTACGGCACCTCGGAAGCATTCCGCTCCCGTCATCTTTCGGTGTAGCAGCGCGTGATGGAGCAACGCTTGCATTTCTTGTCTGTACGTAGCGTTACATGCACACTGCGGCTTGCGGAGCTCTTCTGGTTTGGGTTAGAGCGAGGTTACGGGTGTATTTTATTTTTATATAATTACTATATTTTATATAACGCTTATTAGCCCGATCCCTGTCCCAGACTGCGGTGGATTTTGCTACCTTGCGCGTGTCCTGTTAAACTAAAGGCTAAAGAGAGGATCTTATTTTTGTAATGATTTTTATTAAGGTTTATGGGTAGGCTTAACCATACACGTCGCACCATTTATTACACAAAAACAGCAGAAAACAAGATTTTTTTTATTCTGTGGAATGTATTGTATGTAAAAAAATTAATACCAATAAAATGAAATGTGGAGAATGGTAATGGGCTGTTTTGCATTTAATGAACATACACCATAAATAAACCATACATTTTTAACCATTTAAGGACAGAGCTCTTTTTATTTTTTGTACTCTTCGTGACAATGGCTGTTAACATTTCTGTGCTGCTTGTGTTTAGCTGTAGTTTTCTTCTCTCATTTACTGAACCCACACAAGTTATATATTATTTTTCTTTTCAAGACAGTACATGTGGTACCTGCATTGGAAACTTCTTAAAATTTTAATGTGCCGCCATCTTGCTAGAGGCAAGGCCTCTCACTATGGCACTTAAGTCCCCATATTTCAACAGCACCGCTTGGGAGAAGAAATCGATCTTAAGTCATGATGTTCCAGGCATGTCGATTTTCATGCGACGTGCCTGGCATATTGATTCTCATCGAGGGGTTAATAGATTGTAACAATTACCAAGGATAGTTACTTCTCCCCCTCTATCCAGATCATAGCGATTACAGGAGCAGCTTCCCAATCAACCTAAATACTATAAACCATTTACAACGCCTTTTACTTGCATGCATTTAGCTTTACGTGTAGTAAATAGCTTATACATCGAGAAGGAAAATTGCCTTGTTATATTTATTATGTAAAATATTACTCTGGGTTAAATAACTGCATATAGTCGCTGGCAGGTGTAAGGAAAGCCACGTGTTCCTGATGAACGATATCTTATACCCAGCGCGAGTGTCATCGTTAGATGAAGGAAGGTCACTAGGAACAATAAAGTTTATTCAATCTGTAGAATACATCTCTGGTCGTTCTGGGACTTCACCACGAGCTTTACTTACGGGATGGGGCTTCATGGTCCCCGGGGGAGCGCCGGGTGATTCAGCCCTCGCCTTCTGCTCTTCGGAACCCGAATGCATTATTCTGACATGATGGAGAATTCACAAGATTTTTAACTGTCATCAATTCCTCCTTTAAAGTAAAAAAACTGCGACCCCTTATTTAGGATTTATAAATATGTTGGTGATTTTCTAGCTTTTACCATTCCTCCTACCACCGCTGTTGTCTATTATGCATTCATTTATGTTCAAGTACTGGAATATCTAGGTTTAATCTATCAGTATATACACTTTGGGTTTACAGTCAATACTATCAGTTGTCCAGAATGATATATGCCAGGGGCGTCCAACCTGCAGCCTTCCAGCTGCTGCAGGACTACATCTCCCATAATGCTAAGGGCTAGCAGAGGAGGATGGGAGATGTAGTCCTGCAGCAGCTGGAGGGCCGCAGGTTGGGCGCCCCTGATTTATGGAGTCACCGTCCCAATACTTACACGTCCATCCACATGCTGCAGGGCAACACGTTACTTCTCGTTAATACAGAATGTCAAAACATGGAATTTTATGGCAGATAAACATTCAGCTAATTACTCCTGCTATAAAAACTCCTAATCCTAATTCAGTCCTTGCTCTTGTCATACATTCAGCACAGCCTTACACGTCAGCATAAGATTAAGCAGTTAAGGGCTTGAAACATATAAGACATCGTTTCTTTCCACCAGGACAAGGCCTGTAAGTGGCGAAAAATAACTTTTTTTTGCATACGCCTCTGGTCGCCCTGCGTTTCATTTATGGTTGGCATGGAGGCATATCCTGGTTTTATATCCGCTAATGACCGGTGGGAGGAACGGTGACTACAGCCTAAAGTCAAAGAGGGGCTTGTGTTTTGGAATCCAAAGCAAGGTGGGAGCCGTTACACCTAACCCATGCGTTCTAAAATTCCCTCACTCTATTAACCTCTACAACACCTGCTGGTTGACCATTCCACTTATCTACCACCCTTTCAGTGAAGTGAAAATAATTCCATGCATTGTCTGGAGACTGAATCCAAGCTCCCAGACAGAGGGGAATTCTACCAGTGCTAAGTAAAAGTTGAAATCAGGACAAAAAAGACAAATGTGGTCAATTAGCCATGCAATAACTCACGGGGATAGTTGGAAATATTACATATCGACAGATCAAGTAACCAGAGAATAACCGGATGACTTCATTAAATCAAGACACAGGAACTGAAGGCTACATGTTATAGTTTATTGTCAATATGGTTAACATCTTATCATACTGTTTTCTGTATAAAACATGCAGTTTCAGGGATATTTATGAGTACAGAATGAAGGAGCCCACATAAATTATATATATTTATATTTTTTTATAAGACCATGTAAAAATAGTTCAAAGCAAGTGCCTCTCAGGGGGCCTTACTTTTTTTTTTCCATTTCATCCCAACTACACATTTTCCAAAATGCCGTGTTTGAAATGTCTCTGAATACCCAGAGAAAACGTTCCCAAATATTAAAATACATCTACAGCAGGGGTTGGCAATTTGCGGCTCCGCCGACAAAAACGAGCTGCAACTCCCGTGGTCCTCCGCTAGCCAAGCTCTCGTCTCGGCGGGGCCTTGAGGGGGATCATGGGAGTTGTAGTCCATAAGTGGCCGGAGGGCCGCATTCGGTTAACTCCTTCCTGATATACAGTATGAATGAAGCTTGTGAAAGCCCTTGTATGTGCGTGTGCAAGGAACACTTAAAAAAATATATATAAATCACAGATGCGCCTTTGTTGTAAGAAATAAAAACATACCTAGAATGCTAAAGAAGGCCAAAACGGGTCGTAGCACTTAATGAAGAGAATTAAAGAACAAAGTGAATCGCAAGGAGGTCTTTTTGGGATTAAGGTGTAAGAACCGAAAGAGACGTTGGCTCCGATCCATTCTGTTTACATGTTTTCAAACACTTTCAGCGTCTCTAAGATGACTTGACTACATTCAGAAGAAGACAGTGATCTGGTACGTCTGCAAATAACGCGCTGCCTCCTCCCGGCTGGAAACAAGCGTTGGAATGGTCAAAAAAATTAAAAGTTTGACGTCTTTAAGGCAGCCGGAGAGTTCATGGAAGATAACGGTTTTCAATAATAAGAAGAAAAGGTTTCTCAGGGTCTATTAAATCTTAGACAAGATGCTCAGCACTTGCATGCAATTTATTTTTTTTGTGTCCCCGTACAAAAGGACCAATAATGATCGGACTCTATGGCTTCGTACATGTGCATAGTTACAACCGCGGCGGGTAACGGTATCTCAGTCAACGAGTACAAAAATAAAGTATGCCGTTCTCACCAAGCCCCTCGCGGTGTAGTACAACAGAACTATATACACGGTAGAATGGCCGCTCCGTCGGGTGCTCTTTGCTTGGCCGCTGTTGAAATATCGGTGGGCGACGGATCTGTACAGAGCACCGACACGCTACGGATCCGTCGGTTGTGATCTTTGCACCGAGTAATCCATCCGTTCCAACGTAGTGTAGAATTTTCGACCAGAGGAGAGGCGTTTGTAGGGCTGGAGTTACGCCTCATCGCTACCCAAGAAAAAGATGGCGTCTCCAACTAAAACCGCTGGGTCTCCTTCGGCGCTGGAAGCACCTTCCGTACATACGTTGCTTACGCTCCGCGGCGTGCTGGAAGGAGAATGAAGAGCTCGGAAGCCGAAAAAGGGAAAATCCTTGTTATGATTCTAAGTATCCCAGTGTGAATGCTGACCATCCGCAGGATCCAAAGCCACTGGTCAGATAACATTATTTCTATATATTTATATATTGCAGCAACAATTGTGTAAACCTCTGATATATATAGCACAGTCTCTTAGGAAAAAATATATATATATAGTTTTGTTTTTTTTTGTCTGATTTCGGGATGCTCAGTCTTATTTACTTAAACTGGAAGAAAACCGTCTTGAAGTGAGCCTGCATTCACGGAAGGCAGTTAGCTGAAAAAGAAATAAAAACAAAGACAAAAAGTCAGAGACAGAATAAAGGGGCATCCACCGTTTTCACATCGTCAAAGCTTTCGGTAATCGCCTACAGCAGCAATATCTAGCGTTACCCCCCAGGCAACAATGCTGCCTTTAAAATGTGATATTACATTAAATGCACAAAATGTGGGGGTCTGTAAGGTGAGATATCTGGTTTTACAACGCAAGGCCATAATGCTTAATCCCTTAATGACGGGCTCAAATTGCATTGTTTTCAATGGGTTCCCATTATCCTTAAGGGGTTAAATATCCCTTTGGTTTTGTATTTTTTATCATGTTTTGTGTATATTTTATGTTTCATAACCTGTAGCAGTGACCCGATTCAATTTCAATCTGTACGCTTGTATCTGTGCTTTATTCATCACGTTCCTTTAAAGAATAACCCTGTGAGGGGGTCAGAATTTCTTACACCAGTACCCAATAGATGGCACAAATACTACACAAACTGCCGGTGTTGTGTATTATTGTGCTATTTCACACACACACTGGGGTGCTTTTGTCACATTATCATTCAGCGGCTGCATTAGACACAACGGAAAAACCACAAGCATGCGGCAAACGACAAAACTTACCTGTGAAGAATGAAAACACCTGGAATAAAGAAGTCTACAGGCCAGAGGAAAGCGGACACGAGGGACGCAGCGCGATACGCACACACTTACTTCTTATTCATTGATATTTAATGTGCTTTATGCTTTGGCAAAGCTTCTAGGTCGGAAAACAATCATTTAAAAATAAACGTGTCAAAATCTTTAACCTGTTCTGTAATAATATAGTATTGTAGCTCTGAAAGATGTATCCCGGTTGGCTGCGCATGTAACAGCGGGGTAACGCTTGGTAACATTTTCTACCACGTGCAGAACACAGGAGAATGATTTAGAGGAATACCCAGAATGCTCCGTCTCGGAAAATGGGTAACAAAACTAGCATTTAACGTGAATTTTTCTAAGCGTTTTCCCCCCAATAGTTTATAGGTTCCCTCTGGCATTCCAGATAACAATAATGGCCGACGTATCAAGGAGCGGACTGGATGCGGCCCACATTGTAATGCACAACACTACAAACCCAAAGCAACACACACAACACACACCAAGTCACAACTCATGCTAATGATGATCTTTACAGACCCGTGTTGCAGGAGAAAAGGGAACTTTTAAGAAATCCTCTCAATTGAACTATGCATTATGCAGGGCTGCCACGGCCTCTCTCACAGGAGAGCCCTGCTGGCTTTTCATAAGGTAAAGCTGAGTTGGAGTGACAAAATATTGAAATATGCCTTTGACTCCCTGCTATAGCCGAAGGGCATGCGCAGCATACTCACCACCAGCCAGCTACAGCACTGGCTAGCACGAGTCCCTGATGAGACCCCTGCGCACACGCAGAATGCGCTCGGGGTGATTTCAATGAGAATGCTTTCCTGCCAGCCACAGGAGGTGCAAGATCCGAGAGCATGGCAGGGGCTACATCTTTACATTAATATGCTGCGGGGGGGCGTCTATATGGGACACTAAACTGCATCAATCACTGCATAAGCTATTAGCTGGCTGCGGGTAGCTGCTGGTTTGGAGTTTACAGTATTCATTGTAGAAATCAGGCAAAGTCATGCGCAGGATCACGGCCGACTAAAGAGTCTTCACTTTAGTAACACACCATACAAAACGCAGGCAGGCCACACTCAATGAGAGTGCACTCCGAGCGTGTGTTACCCAGCTTACGTCTTCAGAAATCAAACACATCCTCGTCGTCATCCTCTACATCATCCAGAGACCAATCCCAATCGTTAAATGCCAGATCAAGTAATCTGTAAAGGAGTTTGCGGTTCAGGAATTAGAGGACAGGGTTAGGCGCCCCGGTGTCTCAGGGCATCGATACAGGCGACACGGAGGAAAGGGGGGACGTTACTCGACACAACCGACACAGCGATCCTAACGTAATGTTCCCAGCTCTGAGGGATCATCAGCCACTCAGCCACGCAGTTCTTATCTACGGTGCTTTTATAGGGTAAGATTTTACAGAAGACTCTTTCACCAACAATGGCCGATGTCACCGCCTGCTCGTTACCATGGTGACGGGGCCAAACAGGAGTGAGACTGTAAGCTTTGCCGATAAAACACGAGGAGCTGGAGATAAGGTTGACGGCTGCGCTTCTTTCTTGTAGCACTTCCAGTGTCTGGCCCACGAGCCGCGGGTAGCAAAAATAACGGGCCACCAACTTCCCCGCCATCTATAAACCACAAACCATTGGACAGATGATGGATTGACACGGCATCAATTTGACTGAGCGAGGAGGAATTACAGCATATTTTCTCAAGGAACTCGTTTTACAAGAAGACGGAATGCTAACGAGACACAGTGTGCCAAGTCGTCCAATCACCATAACGACTGAAATGCCCCGGCGGATTCCGGCGGCTGCGGAGGTAATTAAGACCACCTGGCCAAGTATTCAATGTATACCGTACCGTTTCAGGAAGTCCGTGTTTCATCCGTGTATGTAAAAGCGGTTTGGTTAGCATGTTGTATAGCCGTGCCAAAGACGGGTCTCTAAAAGGTACTGATCCTCAGCAGATCTGACTTTGTGTTCTTTCAGTTTATACAGCAATAACTTTTTAGTGGCTTTCTTGTCTCGTCAATTAAGTGTTCCTGGCACAAAGTATGAATGAGACAACATATTGCCTCCTGAGGACACGGGGATAAAAACTACAAATATGGCCGAAGGGTGGGATGAGCGTTCACCAATGATATTTCCCGCGGGGACCTTTACGGTAAATCCACATTAATGGATTACGGGTCCAAGAGAACGAACTGGGACAGAGAACAGGCGGCCCAGTTACAGAGGTGTAAGTATCCACGGAGCGAAGCGTGCCGGGTTATCTCATAAGCAACAGACTACAGGGCACTAGAAAAAGCAACTCTTACTTACTGTTGCAAACGGAAATTGTTAGGGAAAACTATCAATGGAGTATGATCCGAAGAGCAGGACTGGCGCTAAGGACAAAAATTAGTATGAAGAGAGGACACAATGAGTACGGAGCCGTTGGATTACCCTCTCACCTAACAGCGGGGTAATGGAAGCTATTAACCTGTTGCAAAGCAGCACAGGTACGGGGATACTAACGGATTCCTGTACATTACGCACAAGCATGTATTCCGTGCAGCGAGCGGAGCGGATTACCTCGACCTCTTATGATCTACGATAAGAACCAAGTGTTATGAACAAGATCAGGGAGACGTCGGAGGACGGTGCAAGCACTCTCTTTGCAGACGGGGAGCTTCATTAGGCATTATGAGAACACTAAGGGTTAACCATGCTCCCAGCCAGCACTCCAACGCACATACATGTGTTTTCAGTGTCTTGGAAATGTATTTCCATCATAGTGATTCTATCACTGAAGTACAAAACGCACACTGAAATTTTGTTCTGCGTCGTATTATATTTAAAAATATTGGAACTATTTAGTGTAACGTTGGTTATATATCTATATCTCTAATAGGAATATAATCTATATAAAATAGGAAAATAAACTGTTGATTGAACCCCTAGGCATTAAAACTCTTTTTGGTGCAGTATCAGCTTTTTCGTGGGTCACTAATGAACCGGCAGGATTGACATTAAATCTTCGACTGGGTCGTTTTGGGACATTAACATTTTCACAGTCCTGCTGAAAGGTGAATTTCCTCCAAGTCTGCTACATCTATTCTTCGCTAGAGTTTTACCAAGTTGGCCCGCCCTTGCTGATGAGAAGTACCCCCAGCGTGACGCTGCCACCGTCGGGACGGTGTGCTTGGAGGCATGGGCAGCGGCACCACACGCAGCTCTTTCTCCACACCTCGGCTGGGGCACTTTCACAGATTCTCTGTATTCTCCTGGGTGCTGCCAAATGATACCGTTTTAAATACTGCCTTCTTTCTCTTTATATACTTTGCTGATGCCCAATAGCTCGATTCCCAACTATGTAGCTCCTTCCAGGCGATTGCTGCCCTCTACGTAGCGGCTCTTAAATTTCCCTATCTTTTCTTGCCAGTGCTTGAGCTACTTACACTCAAATATTATTTCATACAAATTTCCTAATATATGCACTTGTATAGTTATTAAGGGTCTTTATTTTAATATGATTTACACTTGGGGACACCAATGGTAAGGTAATTGACTCTGCTAGGACAACTTATTTCATCTGAGTAAATCATTCACTTTCCAATAATTAATTGTGAGTATCGGGATTTTAAAATAAGAATAGAAAAAAAAGAACAAAATTGCAGGGCATCATCAGCAGTGTATACGAGAGTGGGTACACGTGTCTATCTCTACTTGCACACAAACACTAATAGAAACAACTAAACACATAGATTGTAAACGTAGAATCTCTTGGTTGGAATGGAGTTACTTAAGATGCTTTTGTTTTTATCTCAGAAAATCTGTTTTCCTGACGCAGAATATGTAATCTGGACTTTCGGAGAGCTTGTAACAATATCTTAATGGAGATCGCCCACTGCCCATCTGTAATAAATTCCAGCACAGGCGGCGTGATGTAGTAAGACAGGGCAGCATCGTGTTATAACACACGGGGGGGACGTCTCGGTGGATGAAGCCATACCTGGGTTTGTTTGGAGGAAGCTGTCGGCTGGGTCGTCTCATGGACTGGTTCTGCTGTACCTTCATGGAAGTTCTCGGAGAGGATTTAGCAAAAGGATCAGGGGTCGGAGGCTTCTTGGGAATTTTTTTCACCAGCCGACTCACCCACTTCTGCTGCTCCTCTGTTGAGTTTGCTAGTAAGAGAAGGTTCTTTGCCGTAGAAATATCATAGTTTACTGGGGGAAAAAAATATTTAAAAATGAATGAATCTGCACATATATGAAGTGCATCAATTATTAACGTGTAACAGTCCATATATAGTCTATACTGGTTTTATACATCAGTCAGCCCACGCGGAAACAGTTCATATAACCGGGTTTCCATCGGACCTGCAATCACTTACACTTACATTTGCCTGTTCATCTTGGGCTATAAAACACGAGTAAATGACATACCTTTGCAAGGTGCTATTATCTCTTCTTTCTTATCCATGTGGTCTTTGTGGCATTTGATATGGCAGCGCCGGCACTCGAGCGCAGGAGGGGGTTTGAACATGTGCCACAGGGGCTTCATACATGCCTCGCAGCTGGTAGGGAAATGGTAGAGAGTGGGAATAAACTCGTGCCCTTTGTGACAAATGTAATTCGACTTCTCCAACGGATCAAGTGGGAATTCTTGCTCTTTTTTGCTTTCTCCTTCATTGGCGTATAAAATCTAGAAGAACGGAAAAATATTAACTTGTGCCTCCAAACAGGCAAATTCCCAACGAACCTGCACGGTAGCAAAGCATTTTGTTTCTAAGGGAGAACACTATTCTGTAATACAGTTAATGGTAAAAGGGTCCAGATATATTAATAATAAATTAACATTCAAAAAGGAAAACAAAACTATCAAACTTTTCTTCACCCTCGATAACTAAATACCGGCTCAATTATATGCCGCACCCTAAAAGTTTGGTGCTATTTTAAAGGGAGAAAAAAATGTTAAAGAAAAATATACACCTTAGTGGAATGGTAAACCAGTATTTTACCCAATGAACAGGAATACACGTATTGACGTAATGTAACATTTTTGGTATCTATTACGCAGTTAGTCAGCATAGGTTATATACAGAAATTTGGAAAGCCATTTTAAGGTCCCCCTTAATTCATAATGCACCTTACCTTTAGATATGCCACTCTGCCCCCTAGAAATGCCACTCTTACCAATGCATCCCCAGACTCCCTGGTGTTTAGCAGGGCCAGCCGGTGGACGTCTCCATGATGCGCGCAGACAACCTCCGCCAGGGCTTCTCCATCATAGAACCCCCGGGGTTGTCTGCGTGGAACGCAAGGACGTTCACTGATGACACAGACAACCTCTCTCTTCCACCGGGGCTTCTATGGTGGAGCAACGGATGGTTATGTCACACCGGCGCACCGTCATAGAAGCCCCGACGGAAGTGCCCGCAGCGGAGGTTCCACCGGCTGCCGGAGAGGAGGATCCAGGTCCCCTGCAGCGCAGCGGGAGATCTGGATCTTAACACCCGCCCGGAACTGCATATCTCGTGCGTCGGGAGATACTAATTGTGCTAAACCGCGATTATAGGCCGAACCCCCACTTTAAAGACTTAAAGGGGGGGGGCGACTATATTTGGGCCAATACGGTACTACTTCTCCCTTTATGTTCTGTCCCACGTCCATAACGTGTCACAGGGAAGGTCTGGACAACAAATGCTAATTACCTGGAATATCCGAGGAATTTCTTTGACATCAGCTCGATACACGTCTGTCTGGGTAACTGCCCGCACGTGGAATAATTTACTGTGAATACGAAGGATTCAAACTTTAGGTAACAATAATGAAACTATCGTTTAACAATAATAATTAACACCTACCGATCGAATAAAATTAAATTAAACGAATATACAAGCCTATATCATCCACAGTGTTAATTATTGAAGTACTGCACAGATACCCCGTCCCTGTCCTAGCATGACCGGTTCAGATCCAGTCCATACACAGACTTACATATAAAGAGGGGGAAATACGTGTCTTGGCTCAATGATTTTCAAACGTGACATCTTCCAAGGAAGGCATACAATAATAGAAAAGGACATCTTCTAGACGTGTCACATGAATTACATGTCTCGGCCTCTCTTCGCCATTAAAACCTCCAAAGAGAATGGGTTTGAGCACGCACCTGTTGTCAGACGTCTATAGAATCGAGTGCATTATCACGCGTGTCTCTTACCTACGCCAGCATGAGAGTAGAAAGTACTTACTCGATATCTAACACCATGTACGGGTTGGACTGTTCTTTATCCTGCTCGCTGTCGTAAAATAGGATCTTCTTGCTGCTCACCACCACGTACTATCACAAAGCAAAGCAGGAACGGTGAAGAACTGACTCTAAACAACGTATACCATTAACACCGTGCACGCTATGAAACAGTTACTGTAGGCAAATAAGATTATAAAAGGCGCCGTCGCATGAAGCCCATCACAAAATGTTCTGATCCGATTCTACCACGTAAACCCAGAGGTAAAGAAAAAGATCTTGGTTTTAAAAGTCTTGCAGACTTTCCTTAAGTATCCCACCTAAAGCAAAGTACAATAATGATTTCAACACGCATGTTATTGAACAGTTTGAGTTGAGACCATTTATTGGGCCAGTATAGAAAAAGAGGTAAAGTTACACAAACTTTCTGGAACCCAGAGGTCTCTTCTTCAGATGCAAACAGGAGACATCTGAGGTCCTGGAAGCTTATGTCAGTTTACATTTTTTTTACAAACGATTTTATTTTCTTTTATGCCAACACATCAAGATCCATTTTTCTCTAACTTACAAGGGGAAGAGCTTGCAGGGAGATACTAGACTCTGTAAAGTACCCCTTCCTTTTTGGAGAGGGACCTTAGTAGGATGAAGGGATGTAGGAGGACTTCCCGGACAAAATTGTTTGCCAACTTCTAAACCAAATTACACTAAAATAAATAAAATAAAGACTCTATGATATAGATAGAACTTACCTTTTTAATCCACCCAAACTTCTTTGTGTTGCGCACGGGGAGCGACAGCCACCCCTCCAGCCTGGACTCTGCAGGAGTGACAGATAACAAGTTACCCTCCAAGCGATTACCGGGGCATTTAACCTGCAGCTCATGGTCCTGTTCTTAGGACATATCAACCAATCAACACACTAGCAGCACGCAAACTCCAAGGCATAAGCGTACCAGGCAGGCGAACCCAAAGCGAGCTGGTGGCCCAATTTCAATTACTAGCAAACAAGGACTTATCAACTAAGCACTGCTGTGATACATCAAAAAAAACCCTGAAGGCGGCGTTCTTGTTTTCTAGTAATTGGAAATAACCGTTTATAAGAAAAATCCCCCAGATCCTGTAATCCCATATCGTGAGGCTTCTTGTTCTAACAGCGAAAACACGGCGTTGTGCGTATTAGTGTGAATGGTCAGCTGCTACGGATTTAAGCTCGTCATTCCAACCCATCCGGATACAACCTATACCAAGAGAGATAGCAACAAAGTTCATTGAAGTGAGAACGTGGACTCCTGTGAGTGTCCTTTCTCCAGTCCGTGACAAGCCCACATCCGCTATTCTGTAAGGAAAGACGTTCGCGCGGTCCAGTGCGTCTTCATGGAAGCTCGCTCAGAAGGATTTACATACGGGGTTAAACTGAATAAAGGGGATAACTGCACTCAACTACATTTTCCTTACCAATTATTAAGTGTTTATGACTCTTCCCATCGCACAACGCTCACCAGCCGGCACCCAACCTCTATGTTTGGATCTTCTACACCTGCTACGGACATTTCTTCTACTTGTAGGCCACCCTAACATTCACAAATACATCTAATACAAGCAACCGGCACGGAAGGACCCGGGGGAGCATCTACATATCAAACGCACACCTCCATGACATAAATGACTGGCTCATGAAGCCCCTTTGCCGCACACGATATTACCGATAAAATTGTGAGCGGAAAGCTCAGATGTAAATTTTCAGCCATAAAATCCAGATTGTGTACAGAGAGCATGCAGTCAGTAAGCATGCGATGCCTTGTCCAAAGGTGTAACAAGTGAAAACACGGGTGTTAAGTAGGGGGCAAGTAGGGGGCAAGGGGAGAACATCACACGGTGCGGCACACGGTTGCACAGCGATGTCACCTTCACCGCCATCGCTATCGGGCTCGGTAGGGGCTTGTGCGCAGGGGGATGGATCCTCCTCTGAGTCAGAATCAGAGTCGAGAAGCAAGCGAGAACGCGAGGGCTTAGTGGCAATGCTGACAGAAGTGGAGGAACGCTGGTAGGTGAAGGACATGGACTCCGTCGTACGGGACTGAGTGATGTGAACTGAAAACCCACAGTAGAACAGGAGGGAAAGTGCGGAAGAGAAGTTAAACTTTGTAAGTAGAGACGGGGAACAAAACAGAAGTTTGATTAAAAAGAAACAAATAGACGTGATCGCAGCCTCCGCGGCACAGAGTCACCGCGAGCCAATTTACATCTGAAGAGGTCGGCTTCAGTAAAGAAAGGACTGCGGAGAACAGGGAAAGGATGAGAATAGTAAACCCCGCGGCTTTCTATATCCCCACCATTTGTTGTATTGGAACTAAATGAAATTTGCCCCTCCGATCGGAAGCCTATTGCGCATGTGTTTGTGTACATACACATTACAGTTCTGGTATATCCAGGGTGGCAGATTCTGAGGCGTTCCAATGGAGCTCCCAATTCTATACAAGTGTTAGATTCTTTTTACGCTTTATAGAAAGACATGAAAATGGCAAGAAGTT
This sequence comes from Spea bombifrons, assembly GCF_027358695.1. Taxonomy (NCBI): domain Eukaryota; kingdom Metazoa; phylum Chordata; class Amphibia; order Anura; family Pelobatidae; genus Spea; species Spea bombifrons. Next base: position 109,188,791 of record NC_071089.1, read on the forward strand.
GCTACTCTATAGAGAAAATAAAAAAAAGATGTGCTGTTCTTGTAAGGCTTTTAGGCAGAAGATGTTTACACTTGGCCGGTTACCTGGAAATCCATCGTCTGCGTCGGTGTCGCCATGTCCGCTCCCAATGCTCGTGCTGTCAAGGCCTATGTGGATATTCTGCAGTTGGGAGCGGAGTTGCTCGATGTCGCTGTCCTTGCTGTCCAGCACCATCTGCAGCTCGATACGGACCTGGCTTTCATCTGCTATTTGCTGTTGGGGAAAGTGACGCAGGTTACACCGGGGACCTTTAATAACGCAGCGCTCAGACACGGTAATCGGTGCTGCCCGAACGTTAATGAATGTAGAAACCATTCCTTGCTTACCGCCTGCATTTCATTCATCTCTCTCTGGTATTTGATGACGAGCTGCGTCAGCTTCTCCCGCTCGGATTTCAGTTCCAGTTGGAGCTTCCGGTTCTCCTTCTCCTTCCTTCGCACATCATTGTCCGGACCGCTCTTGGTGGGAATCTTCCGATTCATTATCTCCGCCAGCTTGTTAACAGCCTGGGAATGGCGAACAATGACGGTTAGTGTGGGTCTGAAAAACGCATAACGTATCCCATTACGTTTCCACCCAGTTTACTCATAAAAAGAGGTCTAAATACACAAAAAATGAAAAACACAACATTAAAGAGAAATAAGCACCAAAGATCCTGAGACTGCAAAGCCATGTAACATATGGGGATAGTAACAGCTCATGGGGTATCTTTTTCACAAATGCAAAAAAACTAATTACTACTACTTATTGGGCATTTAACATGCCTGTATCTTTAACAAGATGAGACCAAGTACTGATTAAGGTCACAGTCTCTACATCAGGAAAAACGGGCCGACTGGACAGGTCTTATCTCTTGGCAAATTCTATGTTTCATTCGTTGCTATGTGATGAAACCTCTGCAGATACCTGAGTTTTCAGAGTCCTCTCATTAAGCAGCTGCTTCTCGAACTGTGTTTTGAGGATACCGACGCTAGATTCCTCCTCTTTCAGATGGTGAATTTCTGTAAAAACACATTTAAATATTATGCTCCTCAATTACATGCGGTAAATCGGTGCATTCATACGCAAAAAATCAGCATTCCTATGTGAAGTAAATTTCATTTTTATAATGCCACTGCTCTATGTAGTAATAGGGGGCCAGTCCTGCTGCTCTATGTAGTAACAGGGGCCAGTCCTGCTGCTCTATGTAGTAATAGGGGCCAGTCCTGCTGCTCTATGTAGTAATAGGGGGCCAGTCCTGCAGCCCTATGTAGTAATAGAGGGCCAGTCCTGCTGCTCTATGTAGTAATAGGGGCCAGTCCTGCTGCTCTATGTAGTAATAGGGGGCCTGTCCTGCTGCTCTATGTAGTAATAGGGGGCCAGTCCTGCTGCTCTATGTAGTAATAGGGGGCCAGTCCTGCTGCTCTATGTAGTAATAGGGGCCCAGTCCTGCTGCTCTATGTAGCAATAGCGGGCCAGTCCTGCTGCTCTATGTAGTAATAGGGGCCAGCCCCGCTGCTCTATGTAGTAATAGGGGCCAGTCCTGCTGCTCTATGTAGTAATAGGGGCCAGTCCTGCAGCTCTATGTAGTAATAGGGGCCAGTCCTGCTGACCTATGTAGTAATAGAGGGCCAGTCCTGCAGCTCTATGTAGTAATAGGGGCCAGTCCCGCTGCTCTATGTAGTAATAGAGGGCCAGTCCTGCTGCCCTATGTAGTAATAGAGGGCCAGTCCCGCTGCCCTATGTAGTAATAGAGGGCCAGTCCCGCTGCCCTATGTAGTAATAGAGGGCCAGTCCCGCTGCTCTATAAAGTAATAGAGGGCCAGTCCTGCTGCCCTATGTAGTAATAGAGGGCCAGTCCTGCTGCCCTATGTAGTAATAGAGGGCCAGTCCTGCTGCCCTATGTAGTAATAGGGGGCCAGTCCTGCTGCTCTATGTAGTAATAGGGGCCCAGTCCTGCTGCTCTATGTAGTAATAGGGGGCCAGTCCTGTCGCTCTATGTAGTAATAGGGGGCCAGTCCTGCTGCTCTATGTAGTAATAGGGGCCCAGTCCTGCTGCTCTATTTAGTAATAGGGGGCCAGATGCTGTAAACACACTTGCTTCTTTCCTCTCTTTCACTTAATGACTTACGTTCCTGAGCTTCCTTCAGTTTGTTGTTTAATTCTTCCTTCTCGTTAGCCAGATTGCCCACATCAATAGTCAGGGTCCTGTTGGCTTCTTCAAGCTGTGAGGAATGGTTTAAAAATGTGTTAGGAATTATACAAGAATATAGATCACAAGTTGTTTTAGAGAACACCCAGGGGTTGGGGAAATCTTCTGTGTTTAATAAAGTCAAAGTCAATTACTATTCTTTCGGCATTGAAATGAATGTTATATATTATGTATGACTAAATAATCCAGGGTTATTAACCATATATGTGAATTGTTAGCATGTGCTCTTGGATGTGAATGGAGTATTAATCCATGCATCAAGAAACACGGATTAAAACGCCCTCAAATGTGTCTGTTCTGTAGAAGATGCAGATGTAAAATCACGAAAGAGACTCGGTGTAAAGATAACCAGGCGGGGGCTACTCACAGATGATATGGTGGCGTATTTCTCTGCAAGCTCCTGCTTGTGACGAGCCATCATCTCCTTGATCTCCAGTTCTTTCATGATCTTCTCTTTCTCCAGGTCCGAGTACTGCTCCTCGGCAATGGAGCGGGCCAGCTGCTCAGAGTCTGCCTTTGTCAGGGTGATCTCCAGCTGGGCGGCCAAAGAGTCTCTGTAAAGTCAGATAATATTAAGTTTGCGCTCTCATCCTCTCAGAGCCGCACACGTCCTATTACTAAGGACCCATCGCTCATGTTTTCAATCACCCCCTGGGCTGACCATCTCTCGCACAGTGACCCAACAACCGATCTACCTACAGTATCAGTACCTCACTCCATCACACAGTTTGTAAGCATGACAAAGTGTGGATAAACCAGTCCTGGATGGTATGCAGCGCTTTTATTACACGACTAACCCCAAAGGCTAACAATATAACGCAAACAATGATATGAATGCTCACCGCTCATCTTGCAGCTCTTGCACCTTCTGCTGCATCTCCTTGCACAGCTTGGCCTTGTCCTCACACTCCTCTTTTAGCTCCCGCACCTGCGTCTTGTACAATGTCTGTTTAGGGGACGGTAAATGGCAATGTGTTACAATATACACAACGTCAATATAAACAACGGGTATTGGATGTGAGCTTCCTAAGATTTATGAGACATAAGCGAAATATATTAATGGGATCTTTTCATACAGAGACGCTCAACACTAGAACAAAGTCTGAATGGGGTTAAATGGGGTTTATACAACAAATCAATTTGCACAGGCAACTAGTTTTGTTCTTTATTTTGCTTCGGTGATCCCAGCTGCCCTAAGAATTGCCCAGAATCACTAATTATCATTTTCTATTTATTTTTATAGAAATTCTCATTAGCCATTAGTAAACAAGCCGGATATGTCTGGCAAATGGATCATGCGAGGCATCTTGAAACCGTATCTAAGATGACTTAAAGCCTACAGATAATGAAGAATAATTCTGCTCTCTCTCCCCCCACAGGACTAAATAAACTAGAATAGGATCAGAGCAAAGGCAGTCCTGACTCCAAGCCATAATTTAAACACAAATAAAAAGAAATTAAAATCAAGTAGCGTGAATGGGGGCACCGAAGCCTTATTTTTTGCCTGGGACAAAGCATTTCTGGACAAAAAGGTTATCATTCTGTGCGGAACCCTCTCTGAGCCAAAGCATTGCTTAATTCAAAGTTTTAAAGGGAGCGAGGACAGATGTATTCTGAAATCCAGGCATTAGCTTGTGGCATTTAAGATGACAGGAGTAAAAAAATGTGTAGTTTACCAAAAAAAAAAAAAAAGTTTTCGGATAAATACAAGAATTTTTAGTTTAAAATTTTTGAAAAATGCCTACAGAGAAATACTGCTCTGCCTCCAGCTGGTCTTGGAGTTCCTTCATTTGGCCATCTGCATCTTGACGTTCTCTGGAAAGTAATGTTGAAATGGTGAGAATTTTGACCCCTCTTTTTTTCAGTCACTTGATAACTTAGAAGGGGACATGCACAACGCTAATGGTACAAAGCTCTGACAAATCTAGTATGACGACCGTTTACTTGTAGTGGATTTTAAAACAGCCCAAAACCATAACATTTCACCGGAATAAACCCCAATCTGTAAACATCGGAACAAGACGCTCTAACTCGGGATGTTTGTCTCTTACTTGCGAAGCTCGTTGTTCTGCTTCTCCAGACTCAGTCTGATCTCCGTCAGGTGGTTGATCTCCTGCTTCAGCTGTTTCTCGGACATCTTCAGGCTGTTCACCTGCTGCAGCTGCATCTTCAGGTCGTTCTGCGTTAGGTTCCGCTTCTGTGTTTCTTGTTCGGTTTTCAACGTCAGGTTTTTTACCTAAAGACACAGAACCGCTCTGATACCACGCACAATTCCAGTGCTCTAGATAGACATCACAGAACCCACTCGGTTATTAATTATATTTTATATATTCCCAAATGCATTTAGGACTAAAGAGTAGATGTGGGCCAGAAAGCCGGGAAACGGAATGAAAATACAGATGTTGGATATGCTGTGAAGATCGGGCCACGGAGGGGTAAACGCTCCGGAGATACGTTTCATTGCCGAGGTCAGTACTTACATCCTCCGTCAGTTTGTCCTTCAGCGATTCCAGCTCGTTGATCTTCTGTTTGGCCTGTTTAAGGTCACAGTCCAACATGGAGCATTGCTTCTCGGCCTCCAGCAAACTGTTCTCCAGGCTTTGCTTGGCCACTCGTTCCTCCTGAAGCTTTCTTTCCATGTCTGGCAGAAACACACAATTCCTCGGGTTTAAGCAGTTGTAGAAATCTGCGTACGATTTCTACACCTACATGCCACAGACATGTTTTTCTGTTTAAGGCCAATGTAGGAGGCCAATCTTGAAACAAAATAACGTATGGACCGAGAATGCAGACGAGCCGACACATGTGATTGGCTGACTGCCCAATGTATTGCGCAACAGTATCCAACATAACGTTGTTATTTTCCCCCCATGTCTTAGAGCCGCTCTGGGCTTCAAGGTTTCAAATGTTACGTTAAATAAAAATCTAGGGGAAGGGTTGCATGTATGCAAGATTGAAACACAGACCATGCAAAACGCATACTTTAAAACTATCAAAGTCCACGATGTGTGTCTTTCATTCACCTGGGAAGTTGTGCCGTTTAGACTTAAGTATTAAAATGGGCAAACTGCTATTAAAGAGCAATAAAACAAAAAAGTGCCTAGAAGAAGAATACGATCTGAATGGGGTCATCGGTCCTGTGGAATCGGCTCCGTTCCACCGGTGTTACCTCCCTGGCGGTGACGACGCGGTGAGTTTACCTTGGCTTACAAACAGTTAAAAAATCTCTAACTCGTCTTACGTGGGGTCTTTTTGCGCCAGAGCCCCAGATAAAATCCTAAGTTTGCCTTGTAGGATGAGCCAAGCCCTGATGTCGTGCGACCTCCTGCCCCGTGCGGAATTGGATTCCTGTGGCGGAGTATCTCAATGATTCTAGTGATGGCATGCAGTGCGTCACGGGTTCGGCACGACAACCACCGGCAGCTTTTCCAAAGGAATGGACAAATTTTTAACTCTGTCACTTGCGGACAGGCTTGCGTGATATTCCTACAAACCTGTTCCTTGAGTATCTAGAACAAAATAAACTCCCGGAGACTGCTGGAGACACACCGGGATTTACAAATAATCCTTAGTGCCTGGAGCATGGCCCTCACGTTATATATATATATATATATATATATATATATATATATATATATATATATATATATATATATATATATATATATATATATATATATATATATATATATATATATATATATATATATATATATATATATATATATATATATATATAGATCTACCTTTCATGGCTTCCGACTTGGTCTCCTCAATGGACTGATAGATTTTATTCTTGTCGGCCAGCCGGGCCTTCGTAGCTTTGTGCTCAGCTTCTTCTTTCTCCACACTTTGTTGAAGGGCTTTCAGCCTGTACGTGAAATCTATTTCCATGTTACTTTTTTCCTACAAAAAAACAGAAATAAGAGGATCTAAGGAATGCAGAAACCTACAAAAAACAGGAGCGTGTGAACTACCGTGCTTTGTTAACAGGGTAATATTTACTAAACACCGTTCTGTCTAGAACTTGTTTTAGAAGAAGCACTGAAAACTTGTTACTATTCGTTAAACCTCTTTGTTTTTATATATTCCTCTCATCTGCAGAAATCAGGTGGTCTCCGACTAACCCCTTACCAGGCTTATCGAGCACATGTTGAATTTTGTTTACAAAAGGTATGTAGGGTCTCATTCTATAAGAACAAGCCTGCACTCTGACACAGGGAGCTGGGATTTTGGTTGGTAATGTGAAAGACGTCAGAACATATTTATTGTGATAAATATATTAAAATGAGACAGGTGAGCTTATGTATTCTGGCCCAACTGCGGCACTAAAGACTCATTTACTTAATGCGTATGTTTGCAGCTGTGTATTAGTGTATCGTGACACATCATACACAAACTGTATGAAGAATTATTCTAAGATCATTCATTTGTGTTGATGTACAAATGCTTTGCAGCTGAATTAAAAATGACTTCTCAGTAGACATATAGCACAATCACCTCCGTCTACCATAACAGTGGTTATTTATAATAGACTCCAGGACTTACAAGCAAAAACAGTGTGTGTGTGCAAGCAATCTAGGGTACCTTCTCTAAATGGGCCTGCCTCTCTTGAATCTGCCTCTTCTCGGCTTCTGCTTTCGCCAACAATTCTTTCCCTTTCTTTACGTCGTCTTCTAAGGCAGTTATGCGGCCTGTAAATAAATAAATACAACAATGCATGTGCGGCATCTTCCACAAAAAGAATTCTTCATAGTTACGCAGCGGATGTTACGGAACCGTACAGTATACGTTACGGACCTGCCAGAGTTCATACCCACTATCCTTTTCTCACCCAGAATGTGTTTGGATCTGATAATACATTAAAGCCACCCACATTGAGCGGAGCGGTCTCATTCTATACATATAAAAACCCTCCATGCTTTCAAATCTAATCAGGGCTCGCTGCTTGCACAGTGAGCTTTGGCCGCTTTGTAGTGAACTCCTTTAAAGTTGCGTTGGAGAAACAAAACTCCTCCATAAAAAGAGTTCATCAATGCATCGCTCACACCGAGGCGACCGCTTGAGTTCTGTGCAGCCTTAACGACACAACGAGCTGGACCAACAAGACCCAACCTGGGCATAGAAGTGAACTGATGTAAGTTTCACATCCAATGTTTCCCGCTATGGGCATCTGCAAAAGTTTCCTCAACTCAAAGGCTAAACTGATTCCTACTAAGGATCCCCCCCCAAAGCATCCATATTTCTCCAAGTCAAGCTTTTGAGGACAGTCCGCTCCAATGCCAGTGTATACTCAGTGGAAGAGTAAAGCTGGTCTGCAAATAGCGAGTTTGATTTTTGTTTTCACCTGATTAACGGTAACCCAACGTTAAACCAAGACCAGGCAGGCGCCCTACCCTGAAGGTCGCTAATGATTTCTGAGCCATGCGAGCGGTCCCTTCTCTCAGACTCCAGGGCTGACTGCAGGTTGATGAAGTCCTTTTCGAGCTTCAGCTTGGCATTCTCCAGCACGCAGGTTTTGTCCTGTAATTCACGGTTGTTTGCCTCCAACTGCTGGATCTGTTTAGACATCTCCGTCTGGGTTTTCCTCAGTCGGGCTGCCGTGTCGGACTCTGTGCGCAGTAAAGCGTTCGCTTCTTCAAGCTATACACAACGGGAGAGAAGTAAGAGAGGGGAAGATGAGCCACGGTGCTGCGGGGGGGGGATATCCTCGGTAAGTGTCCGATAACTTTGCTAGATTACCTGTCTTTGGAGCTGATTAATTTTCTCATTGGATATCTGCGAGTTTTGATTTCTCTTCTTTAGATCCTCAAGCTGGTCTTTCAAACTGTTCACTGCCAAGAAAAAACACAACAAGCTTTCAAACCACCTGCTACAAAGAACCAACGGCAACCCGATACGGATTACGTTTACCAGGATGACTACCAACACACTATACCTGCCTGCAGATCACTACCGTTGCTGGATATATATATATATATATATATATATATATATATATATATATATATATATATATATATATATATATATATATATATATATATATTCCTTAGCATATTCTATAAACAGCCATGCCGCACTTGTAACATGAAATCGACATAGTGTTTATTTTTTAAAGTAATGATGAGCATAAAATGATAAAAAAGGACAGAAAATCCTCTTTACCTTTTGCTTATGTAACTGAAATTCTACTTGTTATGTCCAGTTTACCCATTGTGAGGGGGCATAAATGAATGGATAATACTGCAACATGTTTTAAGGAATTCTGAAGCCTCTGCCATGACCTTTTCTCCATGATAATTCATGATGAATGGATGATAATTCATTATCCCGATCAGAACTCCTCTCCCCGCCACTGACTCCCCCCTGCCAGAAATTCTGCCAATAACGGGGTAGGTAAAACTCGACAAAAGTGTGGAGAATTTGCACATAAATCCACAGATGTCTCGTACCTACAGATTGATTACTTTTTAAGCTATGTTATGCATGTTTCTTTGATGTATAAACCTGTCAATGGCTCAGGGAAAGAGATTTACTGTATGAAAGAGGATGTGCTGTTACAGATGACGAGGGAATATTTGTCTGAACTGGGAGGCCTTTTTCAGATGCTATTTGCTTCCGGATCACACCATACGTTTAATGGGTCAGTATGATTTAAGCACTTTACCATTATATATATATATATATATGCAATCCAAAACCGTTGTTGCAAAGCATAACACCCGGCATCGCCATTACTAGCGTGCTCCCGTTGCATTATGCAGACGGGCGGCGGACAAACCTTCGTTTTCGAGGATCCGTTTCTTTTCCGCCTCATTCTCGGCTTTTCTTTGGTACTCCGCGTTCTTGTGCTGCAGCAAGGCCTTGTCACGCTCCATCTGTCTGGATGTGGATTCGAGATTCTTCCGAGAATTTGCCTAGAAAAGGTAAAGAGTAAAAAGGAAATTGAGCCAATTTTACATTGGTATAAAACCAAGAAATCTGAAAGTAAATAATTCCCTTCCAGAATCACACACACCTCTTCATCCAGCTCCTTCAGGGTCTTCTCCAAGCGAGCGTTTATGGACCTGGAAATAGAGCATGAGCTGCTATAATACGGGTCATCTTTTAAAGGGGCATTGGTGTTTCTCCTACTTTACACAACTAAATAGAACCTATTGCTGTATATTATTTGTTATACGAGTAAATACGATGGCGTTACCGGTATTTGTGCTCCAGCTCGTCCTTGGCCTGCATCTCATTTTGAAGCTGCTCCTCCAAGCGGTGCAGAGCTTTCTGGAACTCCGCCGACTGCTGCAAAGGGAAAAATTAAAGTGTTTGTAGATGCTGAGAAATGATCAGCGAGACACGAGTATTACGAGCAAGTGACAGGAAAGAGAAGCTACGTGTCATGAGTAAACCCTTGGACCAAATACGTCCTAGTGGTCCTCATCACACTACTAATAGACAGCACCTGGTCTACTATGTATCAGTAGGTAACATATCTAATTGCTATTCTTGCACGCTAGCCACTTTTCTTTTCAGCCGTCGTTGAGCCTCGTGACAGAAGATCGGGCTAGCTGTCACCGGACCCACTCAGCGACCTCAAAGCAGTTAGCCTGCAGGGGGGCAGTAGTGAGAGGCAGTGAGGGTATTAATACTGACCGCACGATAAGAATGACGTTGGGGAAAGGCAGTCCGCACGTCCATACCTCCCAAAGCCAACGACTACATTTTACTTGGTATAAAAGGACCCGATGAAAAATCACAGGCCACGGAGGCACCTGTATGACGCCTGCGCTCACCTCTTTCGTTGGCTGTACGGCGGGGCTGTTTTCATTCCCGTTCTTGTAAGGGTCGTTAAACAATCTGGATAAAATGTCAGAAGAAAGGGGGTAAGAAAAAAAAAAAAAGACATTAAACAGCTCCAGCCTCATAAAAATACTCGGCCAAAGAAAAGATTCCGGGACACTCTGCAGAACTCGGAGTATTTATACTATGTTTTAGCTTCTAAACAATGAACTCATGCGATAATACAGGGTGTATATAAACAGGGCCTGTTAATTCAGCTCAGGCTTTGTGATGTTTAATTCAGAGAAATACGGTCCCGGAAGCTTTAAGGAGGTGCGATGTGCTATTTGCCAGGGTGTGGGCAGCGAGTGGGATTTTACACCATGAGTGACAGTCACGTAGTAAAGTATGGGGTCTTAAATCCCCTTAAAGGGGCAGTCGTAGGATCTCTGGGGCCCTCTCCTGCCCGCCGTTCCATGTTAACATGCCGGGGGTGCCCTAACAGCATAAGGTGCGTTCATAAAACCGTATATCATGTTCCACTGAAATCACCTAACGCCACCACTTTACACAAAAACATCAAACGAGTTTCCCAAGAACAATTAGAAATGCTGTATGTGCGGCGTGCTATCGTCACGTGCGGAGTGCTATCGTCACGTGCGGAGTGCTATCGTCGCGTGCGGAGTGCTATCGTCGCGTGCGGCGTGCTATCGTCGCGTGCGGCAAAAAAACTGAATACAAGGTTTCAGTTCTCGCTGCATTTATCAACGCTTTCGTTCCATTCATTCCGGGAGGATTTATTTTAACGCATTATTGGTGTTAGGAATTGAATGCTTGGGCTGGAAATTGTAATGTAATAAAATGTAATAAGGTTGGACATTATTTGGGATAAAGACGAGGCACAAAACCATCACAGGACCACTTAAAACGGGGAACCCGATGTAAGCAGACATAAGATTAAGGAGTTATACCCTCCGATCTTTAAAACCGTCCCCTCATACACACTATTATGCATTTGTTAGCAGAGAGTAATGGGGGAGAATAATGCAAAATAAAATGTTCCATTCGGAATTGTTTGGCAAATCCTTACTTTTTCCCTAAACTGAAAAGTTGCATGAACGTGTTGGAAGTGAAAGGATTACACGCCAGCCCCCTGCCACGGAATCTGCTCTGGTCATTACTGGAATACGTACAGATTTTCGCGGTAGTAGGTGAAACCTATGAAAGGCAGCTGGTTCCCCGAAAACGCTTTAGGGATCGGAAACGTCTCCACATCTCTCTTGTCGTCTTCGATGTCATCAAAATTACTGCTGTCGATGTCACTGCTCAGCTCCGGCACGACGGGGGCAGCCGCTAAACGGACAAAGTGCCGCGGGGGTTAAAATCTTTTTATCGCGAGCATTTCAAAGGCAAACTCTCATGAATATTCAAACGTGTTCCTGGATCACAAAACGCGCCTGGGTTAGACATATGTCGCGGCTAAATGTATATGTCAATGTATGCTACTAGCCGGCGGCTTCTTCTAGAGGCACCGACACGAGCAGCACGAATAATTTATACGTAACAGACAGACCGTGATGTTTCAAAATGGGCAGACTAGACGGGCCGAATAATTCTCATCCGCTGTCAAATGTTATGATTCTAGAACTCATGTGTTTAACTTCATTAATACGTATTTCTTGCGGTTGGTAAATGCAAGGACATCAAACAAATGCCCAAAACAGAATTACTGCAACATACAAAAAGGTTAAAGATTTTGTGTATCATTTTTCGCCAGTTTTCAGTACAAGCCATAATACCATGAAATAAATTATATATATATATATATATATATATATATATATTATACATACACACATTTATATATTTTGAGGTCACTTAGATGTTTTAATAGAAAACAAGGACATCTCTAGCTGTAACAGAAGGGTTTTCTAACAATCAATTAGCCTTTTAAGCTTAAACTTAGATGTGCCATTGGAACACAGGAGTGATGGGAGTGATAAAGGGCCACTGGGACACAGGAGTGATTGGAGTGATAAAGGGCCATTGGAACACGGGAGTGATGGGAGTGATTAAGGGCCATTGGAACACAGGAGTGATGGGAGTGATAAAGGGCCATTGGAACACAGGAGTGATGGGAGTGATAAAGGGCCATTGGAACACGGGAGTGATGGGAGTGATTAAGGGGGCCTCGGTATCTCTGTGCTGTATCTCTGATCCATTTCACGTTACTTTAACGGACAAAATTTACCTTTCTTTCTAAAACAAGGACATTCCTAAGTGACCCCAAACTTTTGAACACGTTTACGTATTTCCATAAACACAATAATAGAACTAAAACAAATTAGATTTTAAAAAGATAATAAGCAAGGGGAAAAAACAGGTGTCAGAAAACATTTTCTATATGTGACTAGATATTTTAATCTAGATTGTATGCTTGTGAGCCCGGGCGCTCTTTACCTAAAGTATCGGTCTGTCTGTCAATCCTAGTTTATTCAGACCCTTTGAATGTATGTGCTGTAACAATCCCTGCGCAAATCAATAATACACACACATATACACATACTATAATATACACACACTATAATACACACACATATACACATACTATAATATACACACACTATAATACACACACATATACACATACTATAATATACACACACTATAATACACACACGTATACACACTATAATACACACACGCATATACACACACTATAATACACACACGCATATAGACACTATAATACACACACGCATATAGACACTATTATACACACACGCATATAGACACTATAATACACACACGCATACACACACTATAATACACATGCATACACACACTATAATACACACACATATACACACTATAATACACACACATATACACAAGCACATAACACACACACGTATAACACTTACTTTCTCGAATGCTATCCCACGTCCACTGATCATTCTTGAAAAATGGGTGCTGCTTAATTTCTCCTATTCCATTTCTCCCCAGCCGCACCTCCCTGTACATAGCAAAAAGCAATGAGATGTTACACCGAGAAGACACGCAGCCCCCCCTCTCCCCGACCCAGCGCGCAGCCAACTCTCTCCCCGACCCAGCGCGCAGCCCCCTCTCTCTCCCCGACCCAGCGCGCAGCCCCCTCTCTCCCCGACCCAGCGCGCAGCCCCCTCTCTCCCCGACCCAGCGCGCAGCCCAGCAGATGGACCAGAGAACTTCTCAACAAAGCCAGGTCTTGAAGTACCTGCTAACGCTGCAAAAGCCCCTACACCAGTCCTCAATGGACAGGCTTCAATCCACGTCTACCTGCAACGACTTTCATGCCACAGAGTAAAAGAGGGGGAAAAAAAAACGAGGCTCTTAAAATGCCACGTGTGGAATGAAGCCGGTTTCCAGCTCGATTCCGTACGCAGGGGGAAGTTCAGCAAACACTGGCCAGATTTTCAAACAAAAAAAAAAAAGGATCCTTTCGAATATGACTGCCAAACCGTATAGCACAGCATGCGCATGGAGGCTCCACGCAGGAACGGCACTGCTAATTAACCCCTTCAATCAAGCCCCCCACGCCGGTGTGGAAGCGGTTAAATAATAACGCAAGGTAAATAAACGTTGGACTGTACATTTCCAGGTATAGACTGACTGCCGGCTGCCGCACGGAGGTGTCGTGGGGCGCGAATGTTTACGTTGGCCGTGTCGGGTTCCCAGAACGATCCGAGGAACAGGCCGGGGGATTATCTGCGCGGCACGGAGGTGGGGAGCCTCCGACTCACACTGAATATCTCCTTTCTCACATGAAATATCTCCTTGTTCTCAAGTGCTTTTAGTACATTGAAACAACTTAGACATTCCTGGATTTAAGTAGTTAAAGCAAGTTTGGGCGTCCGTAAATCTTCAATAAATCACCAATACTGTACGCAAACATAAGAAGATTTTCATGGAATTCAATGAGTTTTTTGTTGTGATAATGACAGCATCCCAAATAAACAAAGTGTTAAATGTGGAGAAACAGCTGGGCTGTTCCTGCTGCCCCACAATCACAATGGGGCAATAGAATAATAAATAATAATAATAAATAATAATACTTTATATACATGCTCCAACTGACCTCCAGAGAGGCAGATAAGATCTGAATTCTTTACATGACAGATACCCTTCTGTGGCCATAAAGGGGATCTTTCTTTTAAAGGAAACAGAGTTACTTTTATTCTATAAATGAAACATGTGGGCATTCGGTGGGTAACGGTGACTTTAGCTGCGACTCCAAGGTCATGAGCACTTTGCCAAGGAGCAGCACAGACACGTTAATCTAAACATATATTTGTTGGGTTTTTTGGCTGTATGTGCTGTAAGAGGGGAAGGGCTCACGTAAAAACATACTAAATAAAAATAATTTTTTGAGTTAAAAGAGAAAAAAAAAACAAAAAAAAAAAACAGGAAGCCTAGAGGGCCGCGGGTCATCAACACACAGAGCCCCTTATCCTCCCGTAAAGCCGCGATCCTGAATGAAAGTGATTATACAGAAGTCTCCGTTCCTCCCGTCAATGCGAGCGATTCATTCGCGGCAGGCTGACCCCAACACACGACACAAACCTGTCTTTCTTAAGACAGGACCCACACCCAGCGGCGTGCTTTACGCCAGACACACACAGAGCTCGGTATTCACAGGCGGATGCCGAAACATCTGGAACGTGTCTGGGGGAAAACGATGCCTCTCTAAAACATTTGAGATATTCTAGTTATTTGTGGACAATCAAGGACCTTTATGAGAGGACCGCACGGTATAGTTTCATTGGCCATAAAGTACGTCAAAGCGTTCCACGTCTTTATAATTCATACAATGACTTTTTCAGAGCAATCTCAGTACAGCTTGAAAACCCCCAAAGAGTCTAAAAGAACCAACAAGTACAAAAATCATACAAACTATCACAGAAGAAAAAGGACGCCTTGAAAAAAGGCCACTTTCTAGCAGAGAATCACTGAACCAACAACATTCTCCATGATCCCAGGAGCCAGGTATTGGGGATCACAGATCCGCCGCTCCACTCCTTGGCTTCGTTAGGTCAAGGCCAGTGCCGTAGTATAAAAGCCACATTTCAGGGCTCTCTTACAAGAATATACACCAACAACACTCTTACAGGGCATCGGTTTTTAAACTACCACCTCTGAACTCCCCCCCCCCCCCACTGGGCTGCATGATTTCCCCCAAACAGTAGAGTTTTATTCCAAACGTTACCTTTCGGTTAAGAAGGCGCAGATGAGGTTCTTGGCCTCTCTTGATATTTCTACATCTTCGGGGAAGTTTAATGAGTTCTTGTGATCCATGATCTTACTGTATGTCCCCACAAGCGAGTCGGCATAAAACGGGGTGTCCCCTAAAAATAGAAGAAAATACTTAAAATGAACAATATATATTGCATTTAAGGTGACTGTTTTTAGATACGAGGACAAATCTTTAATCAAGAGATTATTCTTCGTGCGACGTATGACATCTGTGACTGCTCTACGGGCTGAGGAGCCATCAGACAGTACAGAGAATGGTTCCATCTTATATACGGGGTCGTCTTCTCAAATAGAGGTCTGACTACAAGACTGAGATCCAGATCCCCCTTCTCCGGCAGCTGGCACTTCCTCTGGGGCTTCTATGAAAGATCACTGGTGTGCTCATTCATAGAAGCCCCGGCGGAACTACCGGCAGCAGCGGAGGTTGTCTGCGCGCATCGCACAGACCTCCACCGGCTGCCCCCACTAGACAACAGGGAGTCTGAAGCACGGGGTCTAGGGATGCACTGGTAAGTTGGGGCATGTTAGGGTAAGGAAGAGTGGCAAGGGAGGGTATAATGGTTTTCTGGAGGCAGAGTAGCATGTGGGTGGTTAAAAGGCATATCAGAGATCAGAGTGGCATATAGGGGGTGTATAAGGCATATCTGGGGGGCAGAGTGGCATATAGGGGTGTATAAGGAATATCTGGGGTAGATTGGCAAATAGGGGGTAAAAAGGCATGTCAGGGAGGATGACTGGCAAATAGGGGGGTATAAGGCATATCTGGGGGCAGAATTACATTCAGGGGGGTAGAGTGCCAGGCCTGGGGGCAGATGTGCATAACTGGGAGGCAGGTTGGCAAATAAAAGGAAATAAAAACAAAAAAATATTTTTTTTCTCAGTTTTTATTAAATATGAAAAAATAGTCTACATGTGAATTCATATTTACTGGTAAAACTTTTTTTTTCCCCTATAGGGTCGTCTTATAATCAGGCTTTCTAATTTTTTTCCTAAATTAATATTCAAATTTTGGGGAGTTGTCTTATAATCAGCGTCTTCTTATAATCAAGCAAATACGGTATATAGAGTTTAACAAACAAATAAGGATTATAAGGATAAGAAAGGAAAAAGGTATGGGACTAAAGAACGTTAAGCAAACATGTCTCTGAGAAAAGGGAAATATCATTACATGGCTGGCCAGGGCGGGCAGAGACAGCGGGGCGATCCTGAACCTTACATTAAATATCACGATAAGAGAAGCTTTGAGACCGTTAGACTTTTTATTATCACACGATTGATACTGAAGACTGAATTCTGACGGGCTTTTAGAGATTTGCACCCAACCAGAAGTGGTCACTGAGCATTTAATAAATAAACGGCAGCTGCCGATCTAACAGATCCTATCACAGGTATTACAGGAGATCGAATGGAGCAAATTCAATTATCAAGAGCTATGGCGGAAGCCCTTCATTAACAAGTGAGGACCAATGTTACTACAGCTTTATGTGAACTCATCGTGGCGCGGTATGACAATTACTCGTCAGTACCCGAGATCACTACAAAGGATTTGCTGCGCATAGTAAGCCTAACCCCAATAACAGTGCCCCCTGTCACTTTACAAGATGGGTACACAGTGACCCCCAAACTGAAAAACAATATGCGCCAAAATATGCCAATAACATCATGTTATCCCCAATTTCTTGCAGCAAATAGAAAAGAAAAAAAATGTAAAACCAAAATATAGTACTAAAAATTTATAACGGGTTAAAAAATTTTTTAAAAATCAATCTGTGTTGCCTGGTTTTATAGGACAGATGGATAGAAATATTCCTTTGCACAATTTGAATTTATGTTACCGCTCATTTAATTGAATTCGGTTTGATATGGAAGTCAGGCCACAGATGTCATTAAGTTTTTATTTCCTGGAACTCTTTGGTTGGAAGCAGCAAATGGGAATTCCACAGAAAAAAAGGGTTCAAATATACGAAGCACTCTGTATGCGTGAGCAAATTATACCCGCTTCCCCCCACATCACTAAACTATGCGCGGGGCAGAAAATACTCACCAACCAGCATCTCGAACAGGAAGACCCCCACTGACCACCAGTCACACTCTCGCCCATAGTAACCGTCCCCTCCTTGAGATTTCAGGACTTCGGGGGATATGTAGTCGGGGGTCCCAACGGCCGTGTCACAGCGCACCATACCTGTCTAGGAGAAAGAACACATGAGGAACTTTCCAGAAACTCGTTCATTACCTAAGCATTGACGGCTACAGAAAAAAGTGTTCTATTATTTAACAAGGGACATGTATTTACGATAACCACTTGAGAGGCTAAAAATTGGTTAAAACAGTAGATTCACATGGATTAATTTTTGTTGGGGGGGAGGGGGTCCTTGATAGACTTTTATACAAATATCCTTTTTTGCTCCTGTGTAAGCGCACGTACATGTCTAATGTTCAGGAAACCCACATACATTGTTCAAATAACCTGTCTATGGCACACAATTGAAAAACGCAGGTGGAATCTTTCACTTGCTTGTGATGAGACAAGCGACAAATAAATAGCATTATATATATATATATTATATATATATATATACATACACATACACTTGTATTAAGCCAGACGCTCCTTCCAATGGTTGTTGCTTTATTAGTGCATCAGAATATTCCCGGTCGTTTGGAGTGAACACACTGCCGGGCACAGAGTATGTTATGCAGAAGATGCCCTCTTACAATACACACAATGAGCACTTAACAATTACATCACAAATTGGCATCAACACTTTCAACAAAACTTAAGTGGAATTGCACTGATGCCAACATTAACAATGTATCCAATGGCACCTACATTTATTTCACTGTCTCATAATAATACTAAAGCAGAACATTAATTCAGATACAAATTCTAAGGCCTAAAACTTGCATATGGCGTTTATTTTCCTGACTGACTGCACTTGTACAGTAAGTAGATCTATATCTATGTTACATAGCCCAGGATATGTGATCTACCCTATGCATATAGAAGAATGTATATTAAAGTACTCAGGTGAGTAACCCTAACCCTCTGAGTACTTTAATATGGGAAACACTTTCCTGGCAAAAATGAAATTAATGGGAGTATACCTAGTCACTGATTGACAACTTAAGCAGCCAAAGGGTGGCTATGAAAGCGGCTCTCACTGAAATCAACAGGAAGTCTTTTCACATGCGAACAGTGGTGAGAACTGCCCCAAAAACATCTACCCCCCAGTGTT
This sequence comes from Spea bombifrons, assembly GCF_027358695.1. NCBI lineage: Eukaryota > Metazoa > Chordata > Amphibia > Anura > Pelobatidae > Spea > Spea bombifrons. The sequence continues at coordinate 109,207,325 of NC_071089.1, forward strand.
CTCAGAGCAGCGCACATCGCATGCAATATGCATTCGGCTGAATGCATCCCCTGCAGGGCACTTAGCTGAGGGTGGGGAAAGGGGGCAAATGATTTCGAAGGGACTACTCAGCTATCACATGCAATAAAGTGTATATGACGCTAGAGTGCCCCCTTAATATGCCTACATATTTTTTCTGGATATCAGAACGAAGGCCGATAATAGAATGACAATGACACGGCGGCGTATCCATTTGGCTGTTATTTATGCTCTGCGTTTACTTCACTAACTCTCAAGCTGCTGTTGCTTATCAAAGGAATCTCACTAAAAGCCAAATCCCTTTCCTTATCTACCAACCCTCGCTGCCGCTTGATTGGCAGCATTTCATTATTGTGACAGCCGATCTTGCATTCATCTGCTTCATGTTCATCTTATCAGAGATTTCCATACTTTATCCTGTGTGTCGCAGCTCCATTTTTGGCTGTTTCTGTCATTCTGCTGCTAATTTCTGCCATTTTCCCGTCGCTGAACCCCCGTCTTATCAGTCTGTATGTTTGAGTGGAATGAGAGGATAATGGAACGTCACAGAAAATAACACGAAGGGAAGAGCGCGGGCTGCAAACCCTGCTGTTGTCGCATGAAGATTTTTTTCAATTGCGGGCAAAAAGCGCCTTAACCCTTTTATACGCTAAACTACCAGAGCAATTTCCTTACGTTTTGGTTACGTCTCGTTAACTCTTATTTCCCTTTCTCATACCAGCACACGGTTTTATTACTATTTTTTTTTTTTATTCATGACAAGTAGAGCTTTTAAAAAAAAAAAAAATTGACCCCCCCCCCCTCAACCTCTGCAGCAATGCTGGCAGCACTCACACGTCTACTTCCCAAAGACAACCTCTGCATATGACTGTGAGCGCATGCACTCAACTTCTTTGGTCGACCATGGCGATGCCTGTTCTGAGTGGAACCTGTCCTGTATGGTCCTGCCCACCGTGCTGCAGCTCAGGGTCTTGGTAGTCTTCTTATAGCTTCGGCCATCTTTATGTAGAGCAACAATTCTTTTTTCAGATCTTCAGAGAGTTCTTTGCCATGAGGTGCCACGCTGAACTTCCAGTGACCAGTATGAGAGAGTGTGAGAGCGATAACACCAAATCTAACACACCTGCTCCCCATTCACACTTGAGACCTTGTAACACCAAGTCACACGACACCGGGGAGGGGAATTTACAAAAATGTGAGGGGTGTACTCACTTTTGTGAGATACTGTAATTACCCTAACCCTTATCTAATGGGGGGGGGGGTTAAAAGCTAGGTCTTGGGAATAGCTTACTGATTACTGCCTCTCTCTAGATCAGGGGTGCCCAACCTGCGGCCCTCCAGCTACTGCAGGGCTACAAGTCCCATACTCCTCAGCCAGCCCCTTAGCTGAAAGAGCATTATGGGAGATGTAGTCCTGCAGCAGCTGGAGGGCCGCAGGTTGGACACCCCTGCTCTAGATTATGATCACACCGAGAAGAGAGACAGAGAACAGGAGATAATGACAATGCTTACAAGCACTGTCTGTCACAATCACAACCATGGAAGTGCCCCTTGATCTGCGTTGGGCAACTTTGTTTGCGAAGGGGTAATATACATTTATCATTGGCGGGGTTCTGTTACACAGGAGTATCCCTTTAAATATTTTCTGCTCCGAGGACACTCGCCAATGAATTGTGAAACCGCAGAGGCACGTCAGGGTGTGCGGGGATCACATCGAAGAAAAGATTACATTTCCAGAGCTCATCAAGTAAACCGGAAATAAACACGGGAAGCGTTTAGTAAGAGAACGCAGGAACAGACGAACGGTCGCAGATTCCCATCTAAAGCTCAGACTGTAATAAAGTACCGCTGGCGTAGACGTCCCCTCGGGCAGAAGAAAGTAGAGAGGAGGGGATCCTGGTGTACTCTGACGGCACATACATTCAGAAAATAATGAAAAATGCTTGTCGTTCACACATTGTCTGGTTTTTGTCGATTTATAAGATAATGCTGCCAGACTCCAGAGTCCTAACACCCGCAAAGTCATTATATTCTTGACTTTTAAGGATGTCATGGAGTACTGCTGCTCAATGTTACAGACTTCATTTTAAATATTTGTGTATTTGTTACTTATTTGTTAAAGTAAATTCTATTTAAAGTTTATTTGATTAAACTAAATAAGTATGATAAGCGAAGTGAATATTGTCCCTTTAACACACAAACTATGATGTAGTTATTACACAATGAAAACTAAGCTCAATCTAATAACATTTAAAAAGGACTGGATAGTAAGATCGCAAGAGCAGGGCTCTTCTCCTTTTGTTCAAGTTTGTTATTGTGCGACTTGAAATCATCCCACTGATTCTAAACCGCTCTACTGTATCTGCTGGCGCTATATGTAACAAAATGTAATTTGTTGGTTAAATAGCCACCTTTTACTTGATTTATTTTTTTATTTTTGTACCGGTAAGCATGGAGTGACTGGTTCCATTTACAACCGAGGAGATTATGCCACCCGTGGTCCAGGCTCTGGAGTAGTGGAAAGGAGTTTCCTAAAGTGATGGATCACACGTCGCCGCCTGGCAGATTTACAAACGGCTCTGCGTACGGCGAGAGAATACCACCTGCTTGCCTGCACTGTAGTTTGATGGAGGAGAAATATTGGTCAGGGTTTAGGCTCTTTGGGTCCATTGAAGGGACATCCCGTGCACCAGAAGCGGTCGGGCAGAACTGGTTTGTTGAGCCGACTCCAACCCCACTCATGCTCTAGAGACTGAATGGAAGCAAATGCTCCGAGCCATGTTCCAACATGTGGCGGGAACCCTTCCCAGCACCGAAAGCAGAGACCACATCCATACCAACGCTCAGGATTTTGGAATGAGATGCATAATGACAAGTGTTCACTTCTGGAACAACAACACTGAACAGAAATATCAGCCTTACAGCTTTAACACTTGTACAGAAATCAGCACTGCAAACATGTTTTATGCTGTCTGCCCCCCACTAAAAAAGCCTCAGCGCTTACAAAACTTTTTAGGAGTCACAAGCACCGCTAACACAAAGAAACATGGTTCCACAATCCCACAAGGTACACGACAAGGGCTGTAAAGGGGTTCTGCAGAGATTCACCACATTGACATTATGAAATATTTACTAAAACTAATCAGCGCAGACGTTATGCTGTGAGGTCAGTTAGGATTTCCAGAACCACAATTAATAATCTGCTTGTAGAGACCGTGAATGCACCACTAGGTGGCGCCACGTCAAGCAAAACAAACCCACGAGAAGAGCTTCTCATCCCACAATAAGTCATCAGTCCTCCTCCTTCCAGACGTGGAAACACGCTGGAGGTAAACACGCCGGTACATTGTGTGCATATCTGCTCCGTGTGCGTGTGAAAAGGTTATTTGAGGTACATCATGTGAGTAGGGGAACATTTCACCCATCCTTATTTCATACTTCACTGTGTACTGAACACCAGTATGTACAAAGCATTTGCTTAACGCACCGATCAACAAACGTACTTTAGTTCTACAAGATCAGCTTCTTACGTTATGTAACATGATGAGTGCGGTGCCCCGACTTCACACAATCACCATCGCCCCGTATTCACAGTATTCATTTAGTTCCTGTAGCCTATCCCAAAAAGTAGAGGCAGACAAGTCTACGGAGTTACACTTATTCAGCAAGCTGCATATCCGCTCTGCATTTAGATCCGCGTTAGAAAACCATTAATATGGTTCATTTCTAGCCTACATTTTAATGTCACAAGGACAGTCCGAGAAACCACGCGGTCAGACATTTAAAAACATCAGCTCTTCAGTGTTCATCTGCGAAGATATCCGTGTAACGCCGTGTCTTATGTGCTTTCCAGCCGGTGACCAAACCAGTTCTACCGGATACCTGACATGTCGTGCCTTACAGGACGAGCTCTGCACAACTTAACAGAACCTGCATACGCCAGCTATAATGTTTCGTGACAAAGTCTAAAAAAATAACAAATAAAAAAACACCAAAAAAACCCATTTTGTTTTTTTAACGAATGCATATACTAAACCGGATCAGGGCAAGTAGACTTTCTTTTAAAAACAAACACGTGGCACAATTATTATGACGCCAACATGTAAAGAAGCGATGCTGGCTTGCTTCGGGCCGGGGGGGGTCCAGGCAGCCTCATCTCCCTTGTAGCAGAAAAGGCACGGCACAGATTCCCCATTACGGGCATTTTGCTTATAAATTCTCCATCGGTGGGGCTGCATAGCGAACCAGAGCGTACTTTTAATGCTAAAGGAGTTGTCGGGATGTTCCAGGCTGCTGCCGCGTCAGGTTTAACGCATGTCATGTGAACCAAAAAGCACAATGTGTGACAAATATTCAGTTACAGAACCCGATTCCCACATTATTTATATAAACTTACTTCATCCATCTTCATACATGTGCCAAAGTCTGCCAGCTTGAGATGCCCATACTTGTCCAGAAGCATATTGTCGGGTTTCACGTCCCTGTGGATCAACCCCATGGAATGGATCGCGTCCAGGGCCAAGACCACTTCGGCAGTATAAAACTTTGCCCACTTCTCGGGCATGTCGTAGTTGCTCATAAGGTTTACGAGGTCGCCCCCGGGCATGTACTCCATAACCATGTAGAGGTATTTATCATCTTGAAAGGCACAATGCAGCTGTAAAGGGTGATGTAAAATCATATGAGATCCTTTGCAAAGTTCTGCTTAAAGTAGTAAAAGAATGAAAAAGACATCATGTAAATGTTCTGTAACACGGGTCGGTTTGCAACCAATGTACTAAAGCGCTAGTCCCGAGGCTGAACAAATCTAGGGCCGGTTTAGGAGACAAGTCACGTGGAACGATACAGATCAATCGATGAAAAAAAATAAGGCACTAGTAATAAATATGTTTGGGGTCATGGCTACCCGACTTGTGGGATTTGTCCAGCCCCGGTTGGGCAAATATCACTCAGCGACAGAGATTGCGGAGGTGACTCTACTAAATCAACACCGCACGGTAAAATTGTGCGCTAAGATTGGGGCAGCAGGAAGCCGGTGGGTCTAAACGTGATTTATGCCAAAGCAATTGAATGAAAACGCATACATTACCTGAACTACCCATGGACTGTTCGCAAAAGCCATGATGTCCCTTTCTTCCCAAAAGAAGGCAGAGTCGGATCTTTTAATCATTTCAAATTTACTAAGTAATTTCATGGCATACACCTTTTGTGTGGTTTTGTGACGGACCTGTTAGGGAGAATAAAAAAAAAAAAATACCCCAAGATTAACGTGCAGTATGCTCTGTAAAGCTATTGTGCAGAGGGTCCACATGATAGTTGAAGCATTGTACAGGGAGCGGCAGAGAAAGGGCTGGAGGAGAAAGGAAAAAGGGCGAGAGGAGAAAGAAATAGATTTTAGCTGAGGCATTTTCCCAGCAGCGGGTATAACCTCGAAAACTATCAAGCTTCTGCTGCCGCTGTGGTGGCAGAGAGGTTTATATTAATGTAATATGCAATATTAAAAAATAATGATGTCACCAGGTTGCTCAGAAAATACTTCTTTTAATAAAATGATTTTATGGTGAATAAACAGTTTTATGGAAAAGACTGGGATGGAGTCTAGACGAGATGACACACGGGCCCAACCTAGCAGCCTGCGGCAAACGACGGCAATTATCCCGGTACGACGGGTCAGACAAGGTACCGCTGTGATATAATACACAGAAAAACAACTGGGAAAACTAGATTCATATGAAGAGAAGTTTGGCCTGCGCAGGCTGGGGTATCTTTCATACTTTTATATAATCTGTATTTTAGTAAAAGAGCTTTTATTTATTATTATCAGAGAAAGACCACTACCATTCAACTGCAAGCGTTCAACAATGAAGTCCAATAGGAAATGTTTTTTTCCTTTGAGGATTAATTACATTGCGATATAAAAAGACTAATCCTAACCATTTAAAGGTGCTGTTCCACTTATATAAAGCATCAATTGCACCAACATGCTGAGCAAATATAGCTAAGCAGATATTTCATCTTATTCTTCCCTCTTAATTACAGTTTTGATTCTATGGTTATATATTATCTTCAATGCTACCTAACCCAAGGTAGAGTCGCCAAGTGCCCCTCCATCCCATCACCGTTACTCCTGAGCACCAAGCTATGATGCCGGTGTCGATAGGCCAGTGGGAGATCAGCGACCGTTTAACTGGCCAATAGAGCGGCGGCGCTACAGAGATCCTGGCTGCCTGAAAAGCTGACTGGCTCCTTGTTTTGTGGCAGATGGGCTGCTGATCCCCGGGAGCTGCCACGTTAGGCCTTGCCCAGAGCATGCTGCTGATCACAGCCTAGTGAAGGGGGCTTTAATGGGGGCTTCTAACACAACATTTTGTTACAACAGAATAGGTTGAACAGCTCTATAATCCGAACAAATTCTATGTTTCTCGCTGTCTGATGAGACCTTAACAGTTTTATCTAGCAGATAAAGGACTAAGGTCAGGGAAACACATGGTTAATAGTAAAATGAGGAAGGAATAACAAGTAAAAAAAATATATATATATTTTGATCTTCACAAACAAAAAGAAAAAGATCTAGGCAGAGCTCATGCGCAGCTAATTTTTAATCTTTCCACTGCTTAAAGGTCAAGGAGGCCTGATGTAAGATAATCATCCATAGCAAAACCGTTCTGCAAATAATAAAGGAAACATTTCTGAGGAACAGTCATGTTACCGATACAGTGGGAGAGAGACATAGGAAAGCATGGGGACGGAGGGGAGAGATTAAGGCAGAGGAAAAGGGGGATATGCTGGGGAGGAAGAAGCAAATGAGGTTATGAAGTATAAGAAAAAGGACAGTGTCTCGGCCGTAATGTCCAAGCCGGACACTCTAATTAGTCTAAGTCTATGGAAGAACATAGTGTTGCCATAAAGAAACTGCTCAGTGTGGTGTTTGAATGGAAAAGCCATCCAAAATATCACAACTGACAACAATGTCGGCCTCCAGGTCTGCAGATAAAGGGAGTTTTATTGGAAGACAAAGGAAAAAAATCTGTTATTAGTCAATGTTGGCCTACATTACTGTATACAGCGCTGGGGTTTATCCGCATAAAGAATACGTTTTTCTCTTTTGACTTCTCTTTTTGGTAAGTATAGTGTAGGGTAGATATACGGTTTGAATGACTCTTGGTATATTTTCACATGTTCACCCCATGGAACCGCGTTTCACCTCCCTTCATGCCCGAGAGACTGGAGAGGCTTTTATCTGAAGCTTCTCACGTTAGATTTGTGAGTTAAATGAGGATGCTGTAAAACCTATACTCTGTGCTTACCAACTGGACTTCACCGAAGGCTCCTCTCCCGATGACTTTCACAACATCGTAGTCTTCCGCTTTCATTTGCAGCTTGCGGACCTCGCTCACAATCTTTTCATCTAAAAGCAAAGCATTTATTCGTTTTACTAAACTTTCTTCAGTCACGCTTCCCTCTATACGCTTATATACCGTACTTCTCCAACGTTCTATTTAAAGGGAAGAAAATACCACCTTTGCCTCCAAACGAGTGCACGCAGAATGATTATAAAGCCAAACAAATATACCATTCAGCGATTAAAGGATAAAGTCTTATTTTACTATTAAAAACAGAATTCAGATACACGTACAATGACAGCGCTTTTGTTAAGAGGGTAATTATACCTCGGCATATGTTTATTGGGATTTAATAAACACAATAAAAGCGCACACGGTGTTAAGGACACAGCGGAGCAGTCAGCGAGTCTCTCGGCAGCAGTTAGTGGTTACGGCTGTGCCGAAGCAGAGCCAATCTGGGTAATTTAATATATACACGTCAGGTATCTGGTGGGCATTTGCTGAATTTGTCCCTCGGAATCCAAATAAGACAACTAATGGCTGGGAGTTTAGCTCTGGCCCCTTCCAGCCTCAATTTACTCCTAATTGTTGCCCAAAGTGCTGGCGTTTGATGACGGATTGGGGGATGCAGTCACCAAGCGCCCACCCCGGTTCTTCCACGTAGCAAGCAGAACATAAAATGTCATTCCGGGGCAAAGTATTGGTGGACCATCCTATTGGTTGCCATGGTGACAAGACCACTTTGACCCTGAACCACATCTTGTACATGCCTCCTAAGGAATAGCCACGTACCCCAAGCATTTTTGTAAATGTGCTAAACTTAAGACTCAAAAGCCGATTATTTGCATATAAAACTGTTACAACTACAGCAAAGTGCCGTTAAAGAAGGTATTTTCATGAAAGCCGAGGAATTCTGAGAAGCATTTCCCAGAGAGGTTTGAGAAGGAAAGAGACGGTCACTCAGAGTACTTCTGCCCCAAACTGATCAGTTTTTGATGGATGCGCATGCTGCTGATCAGCTAGGAGGTTCGTCCCGAAAGATACAAGGTATTTCCCCCTGAATTCCAGCTGTGTTGACAGGAATGGTTCATTTAAACGAATGGCACCCATTAACACGGCACCTGGACAGCGAGAAAAGGGAAGCGTCTGTAGAATACTTACATCTATTTAGAAAATTATCTATGTTCTTGTTTTTTCTAAGTGCAGGGAAATCCAGGTCAAGGACCAGAGAATTGAGGCCATCCTACAAAAGAAGAAACACACGTTTAGGAATTCCGAGGAATGGAACACAAACGGAACTGAATAAAAACAAGGGTCTGCGTGTCGGCTTCCACAAATATACATTTCACGTAATTAAAGACTGAGATGATGATAACGTGAGAGTGCATAGAGAGTACACACAGCGGGATCAGCACACTCTCCGGAACCGAGCCCTACAGAACCTCATCCGTTCTAACGCTCCATCTACTGGAAGGTGCAGAGCATCCATACTGAGTTTGTTAAATTACCCAGCCTGTTCACCATGCAAGAAAAGTTATTTTAAAATGTTGTTGACACGTTTTCTGTCAAGACTTAAAGAAGAGATATAACTGAGGGCCAAAATGCACAGTGCTGGCGATGGCCTGAGTGAAGTCACCACATAGCTATGGCCGATCGCAGCAGCAGCAGCAACAACAGCAACAACAACGTGCACTTGGTCTGGCCGGTCTCCAAGTAAATGTCGCGGCCTGCGGACACCACAGAGAGACCCAATAGGTGCGGATAAAAACCAGGATTAATAATCAACGTTCCTCACAAGCCACAAAAAATATTCAGATGACACCAGAACTACGAGCAGCCCCAGGAGCCACATCACTGGTGTTACTCTTTTGTTTAAGCTTCATTAGAGAAGGACGGAGTATAAGGTCTAATGTGAAAAGTCCTCCTTAGGTCAACGAAGGAATACTGTCATCATATGCTCCAGTAATCATAACATACGTTTAGGGTCAAGAGTCTGCATTCTGTTCTTCATACTGAAGACCCGTTTCTTAGCGGGATCGGCCTTCAGGTCGGGCTCCAATATAATTCTCTGAAACAGTATCGTGAGCTCGTTTCAGCAGGCCGCTCCTCAATATATATTAAGAATTTAATGTATAATATTTGTCCCGTCTACCCATTGTACAATGCTATGGAACATGACGGAGCTATACAAAAATATATATACAATATACAAATAGAGGAATTCATACTATTTTTTATTACTAGTACGGATTAAAAATACTTTTTCATATACACCCAACCGAGCATTTATCCCAGGGTGCCTTCTGAGCGGCTGGATGTGGTGGAATAAAAGCGAGATGCAGCCACCCGGCAGCTCCTGCCCCCGCCGCACAGATAAGCTGCCCCCGCCGCACAGATAAATTGCCCCCGCCAGGAAATCTGCTCCACAAATGATTCCACTCCCTGCTTCCTTTGCGGTGTGACAGGCCTACAAATACGTGAGCAACCGGACGCTTTCCTTCCATAGAAACAAACATTTTGTAAAATATTTACCAATTCCTCCAAATTCTGAAAGTGCAAGGAAAAAAAAACCTGCCTTAAAGGGACACCCCAGGCATCCCCGGAAGCTATTATTATTATTGTTTTGTATAGCGCCATCAAATTCCGCAGCGCTTACGGAGAAGCTGCAGGGCTGCAGTTTCACACCCCATCAATGGTCCGAGGGTTCTCACCTCTGATTAGTTTGCCGCAAACTAGTGGCAGACCTGCCATCGAAATGCTTTCTATGTATGCACACGGGGGGGGGTCTCAACAGACCCCCGCCCGCAGCATTCGCCAAACCAGGCACTATGTATATCGCATACATTACAAAATAGCAAAGGGGCAGAATGCATACGGGGGATACGGCAGAACCCCAACATTCAATTGCAAGGGGAACACAATATAAATATAAAAGGACCTCTTGGCTATCACATGCATTAATGGATGGAGTGTTCCTTTAAATTAGGGGTCTCTGAACTACGGCCCATGGGCCGCATCAGGCCTACCACACACACACACACATGCATACAGTTCTGTTAGTATACCTATTTTTTATTTTTTTTGGTTATAGGACAGGTGCGTCCAACATGCGGCCCACGGACCAAATGCGGCCCGCGAGACCTCGAGGTGCGGCCCGCGTAAGATCGGCAGCCAGGGCAACCGATCGTACGCGGGTCGCACCTCGAGCCCTGCTACTTACCAGTGGGAGGGTCTTTTGTACTGCAAAGAGGAAGCGGAACCCAGCAGAATTCACGTGACAACACATGACTCTGCTCCAGTCCTGCTTCCTCTGTTCATTACCAGAGAACGCAGAGGGAGGCCGCGCCCCCTGCTGAAGTCTGTGAACGGCATGGAGGAGCTGCAGTGCAGGTAAGGCGGTGGGGAGGGTGTTTGAATGAGTATGCGTGATTGAGGGAATTAATCTGTGAATGAATGAGTATATGAATGAATGAATGAGTGTGTGTGTGATAGCATGGATGTGTAAGTGCTGGAACCTAGGCATGATGGGACTGATTGCTGTTAGCAATCACACTCCTATCATGCCAAGTCAGCCAGTACATGCTGAAACCAAGCTAGCTGCCTCCCTTGTGTATTGATGCTGCCAGCAATATGGGGTCTGCTCATCACTTACAGCCACCCTGTACCAGCATGTACTGGCTGACTTGGCATGATAGGAGTGTGATTGCTAACAGCAAGCACAGTCCCATCATGCCTAGGTACCAGCATTTACTCGTTGCCTGGGTATGATAGGAGTGTGATTGCTGTTAATCACACTCCTATCATGCCAAGTCATTTGCTATTTTTTTTTGTCCAATTGTGGTGTGTTACCTACTTTTATTAAAAATGTGAGTTTTTATTATTATTTTTAACCCCTTAATGACAAAGCCCGTACATGTACGGGCTCAAAATGCATTGTTTTCAATGGGTTTAGGGACCGCCCATTGTCCTTAAGGGGTTAAAGGTGGGGGGGTCATTTTCGGTTTTGGCTAAGTGAATGTTTTGGTCCAGAAGTTAAATTTTGGTGCATCCCTAGAATAAATAGAACTATTTCATTTTTAATTATCCTGAATTTGTAGTCACAAAACTTTCTAGGCCCAGAAATCAGTGAGATCAAAAGTAAAGGTTTTGTGTCATTTACTTTATTTTAATCTGCGTATTTTATTAAAGGCCATATTTTCTCACAGTGAAAAATGAGTGCGGCCCGCGCACGTATACAATTCTGATGAAGTGGCCCACTGCAGAAAAAACTTGGACACCCCTGTCATAGGAGAACCCAGGGCAGGGTTTGCATGTGTTACACAGTTGATCTTTTCACTGTAACTGTTACATTTCTCTTTCATTCTGAATCATGTCATGCCGATTAGCCCAAAAAGATCCAAATACAACACATTCAGTAATTTATATAATAAAAATATAAATATTTTTTTTTCTTTGGCCCCACAAAAATGTGTAAACTATACAATCTGGCCCTCATGGTGAAATGTTCATAGACCCCTGCTTTAAATCAAGCATTACATATTGGCGTGAAAGGGCACAATCTCACTGCCTACAAAGGCAAACGTGCTAAATATAAATAAGAGTGAATTTGTTTCATTCGGTTTTGCTGTTTCATTCGGCAAAACCGAATGAAACAGCCCAGCGAAGGTGGAACGCCCTTCACACGCAAGGCTGCCGCTCAACACGCCATTGTATGTGTCCCGTTACTGGCATGACGCCAGCACGATCCCCCGTATAAACATTACAGAAGGCTACGCCGCCAGCGCCTTCGGGAATCTCCCAAAACGGCACGGCTGGCTATTGAAGGGCGCATCTCGCTTAATGTGGACGCGCTTTACCCTCAAGAATCGTGCAGGGGGTGTCTGTACCTTTAAAGAGGCAGATAAGATACTTAAAGTACGTGTCGGTCGCAGGCTAAACCTTTGTTTTTTCATGAAGCATGACATGCACCTGTTCTAACAAAATGTCAGGAGGAGCTTTCTATGGCGTGACCGTTCATCTACTTTATCACCAGCCAACTAACCAAGTAACCCGGCAAAGCAAGCTCTAAAAGACACAGACACTGCGAGAAGAACCAAGAGAAAAGATTGTTTTATTTATAAAGAGACATTTTGGTGCAAAGATTACAGGTGGCCTTAGCTTATAAGGTGGCCTTATATCCATAGCTATAACTAACGCAAGGTTCCTGCTGATAGGACTGTTCCACTGGTTGCCATGACAACGGGACCACTTTCAAAACTTTCTAGCATAACGGATTTTTATAGAACCCCATCACCCCACAGTATTTTAGTCTGGAAAGAAAAGACGTCAAGTTTAACCAAGCGTGTTGATTCGGAAAAAGGCAAAACTACCCACTTTAAAGTGATTTAAAAAAGGAAGGAAAAAAACTGCGCCCTCAGAAGGTATAATATTATAATTCCCCTCTAAAATGCCTTTTGGAAACAAATTCAGCCTCTCCAGGCTTTCTCCATAACTAAGGTATTTATTTTTTTTAGCTTTGTAGCAGTCTTACCATGAAGCATACTAAGTCCTGCTGAAGATGCCAATCAATGGACGGGCTAGATGGCCCAAACGGTTCTTAGTTGCCAACATCTTTCTTAACCCAATCATATGCCTGTGGTTGTCTTTGGCTAAGATCATGCTGGTTCCTGGGAGAGGGGGAAAGTTTTATCTGCTGGCCTCAAGGTATCTTGAAGGATGAAATGATTTTAAGCTTCGAGGGATGTCCACCTTCCATTGTCTGCTATGGTGGCGAGGTATAGCAACCACGTCATTAGGAAGTTGCTGGAAGGAGCACAGAATGGACTTTGGAGCCTTCATCTGCCCTAAACTTTTGGCTGGTAGAACGAAGAAAATATTCCTAATGCCAGCCAATGTACATATAGTCAGAATCACGCATACGCCAGCTGGAGAAGACTCTGCCATTCACATGTTTGGAGTCACTACCTTTCATTTGGTTATTTGTGCAAAGGTTTCGTTAGCAAATGTTTCCAGGACAAACAACTTATCTTTCTCACTGTGAAAATTAAACCAATGAATGTTTTAAAAACATACAGAAGTTGTATTAACAGCCATTGCAAAGGTGCTGCCCGGAGGCATCTCGGAAACCGGTCCTGAAAGTGATTACTGTTAATTCTGTACTAAACAAGTCTTCCCGCTATTACTATCAATAATACTGTATTCGCTTTAATATAACACAAGGTTTTTTTCAGAGCAAATGCTGCCCAGCACTTCTCCTGGGGCTCAGTCATAGAAGTTCCGGCGGAGATGCATTGATAAAGCTGAGGTGGCAGGGTGGCATATCGGGGGGGGGGGGGGGCAGGTTGGCAAATAAAAGGAAATAAAAACAAGAAATGCATTTTTCTCAATCATAGTTTTTATTAAATATGAAAAAATAGTTTACATGTGAATTAATATTTACTAGTAAAAAAGTTTCTTATAGGTTCATCTTATATTCAGGCTTTTTCTTTTTTTCCTAAATTAATATTCAAATGTTGGGGTGTTGTCTTATAATCGAGCAAATACGGTATTTCCGATATTCAAGCTGCTCAATCTCTTGACCTGTACATAACCTAAAAATAATACATTACAGGATTTACCAATCTACATCGTACAATGGCTCATTTTACAAACCTCTAGCCTGTGACGAGACAGCGAGATTAGAAAAATCCCCATATATCACACAACTCCAGGCTTCTGAAAACCTAAACCCATACTTCCCAAGCATCCCCCTTTCCTCCGATGTCCCTTTCTTCTAGGTCAGTGATGGCGAACGTTTTTTGGGGTGAGTGCCCAATTTTCTGCATGAAACCAAGTTGCATCAATTTGCCCATATAAATTATGTTTGTTTTTTACGCATAGAAAAATAGAATGTGTCATCAGATAACTATTTGGCCTATCTGCCCAAGCAGAAAATCACATGAAAAGAGGGTCGATTTTTTTAAATATTAGCATTTCCACTGAATTATTATCTCACTCATTCACACAATTTACACATTCATGAATGCATTTTCAAAAATCATTATCTCATTCACACACAATTCGGCGCTCGTGTCTTCACTGCTGTCATATTCCGGCGCTCAGCATGAAAAGCAGGCACCGCAACCAAGACAGAGGCATTGTGCTCCCACCGGTCAGGGCAGCATCGAGGTGGGTGGCGGCAGGGAGCGGAGGAAACAGAAGGGCGCTATGCGGTTGCTGAAAACTTTTTCATGAGCGTCCCTTCGGCGTCCCTCTCGCTCCTCCCACACACCCCAAAGGCCAGCCGTGTCAGTCGTCAAGCTGGCCGCGTGCCGGAACTGAAGGCTTAGGTTCGCCATCGCTGTTCTAGGCGCTCGGAATGTTTGCTGGGTATGAGGGCATCACAGGGTTCTACAACCCTGAAAGCCACCATAATGTGTATAAACAGCACAAAATTGGTTTACAGATTAAAAACGACGGGAATAAAATACATTATTCTTATTCTGTTACACCCACGCCTACCATTAAGTCCCAAAGTCACATCGCCTCAAAAGTTAACAAAACAAGGTACACAGATTAACTACCTGCGAAGCCATCAGAGGGTTACGTTTCTAAAACTAAACACGCACGCATGAATTTAGCTGTGAAAATGTTCTCTTCCCACATACTCCATATGGTGTTATGGGTTATTGTAGCAATCATTTCTAAAACTAGAAGTTTTAACATTAAAAGAAGCTTTTATGAAGTCATTTCAATGTAATAGAGACAGAACTGCAGCGGCGTCAGTAATAGATGTCCCAAAATCACTATGTGGGCCCTAGATTCCCGCGCTGACACCGACTAAAAGCCACGCTGCCCAGAAAAGCTGCACGTTGGCAGGGAAAGGCGACATCAGCCAGGTTACTGGCTTTGAAGCCCAGATCCTCCACACCAGAGAGGTGGGAACTGCGTGGATCTCAAACCACGAGCAGAAGGTGATTTGCTGATCTCTACGCGTTCTCCATGTGAAACGGAGGGATTTGCCCGGTCTGATCTTGGCCGCACTTAGGTCCATATTTAGTAAGCAGCGAGAAATGGCATTTATATGGAAGTGTTTAGTCTGTTGTTCAGGCTGCAGACACGGCCCTCCATAAATCTAGCAGGAGCAAACTGCACAGAGCTGGGGTCTTCAGAACTAGAAGAGAGCCGCTGCGGCTTTGCAGATTTTTCAGCATGTTCTTTAACGCAGTGGATGAGCATTCATGTAAAAATGATAAGAGGCAAAGCAACCTGTTCCCTTTAAAATAAGAAAAATTGGCAGCGAATTCCCCTTAAGCCTCAGAAAAGCCAGAAAAGCTTCGTTCCTCACGGCAGCGCACCTACAAAAATATCAGCATCCCATCCGGCGGATCAGATCCCGGGCTTTCCAGGTGTAATCTGATTCAGACAGAGTTCATGGAGCAGACACATCAACGATCAATCACAGAAACAAGGAGCGAGTCTATCAGGAAGCTGCGATCCAGAAGCCAAGCAGGGGAATACTCCGTTACTCCGATCAGGAAAGGGAAGCAACGTCAGGAGCAATGGGTCTCAGGCAAACAGGATTTTGCCGCATCGATCCCATATAAGACTAAGTACATAGGTGTGCGTGTTACATTATTGTAACGCTCAGAGCAAAACGTCACATTAGATAAAGACCTCAGAGGTCAGTTCTCAGCTGGAAAGGAAGGTCTGAGAAGCTGTGATCCTGCATCAGCTCGGGCTTCCTATCTGTCTGACCGCGCTGTGACCACCGAAACCAGCAGATTTTATATTAACACAGAAAAGAGCTAAATGACAGAGCTGAGAAAACCTAAAAACAAATAATCCTGCGAGCAGAAGCCATGTTTTCCTCCGCTGCTTCCTACACACATTACCTTTCAACAAACTCCCTTCCAGACGCGCGTTCCTTTTTGATCTTGGTCCAAGAAATGCTAACTATTTCCTTCATCATCCCAAAACCACCACGACTTCCAGCGCCAGGTCAGAGAGCTGCTTTTGTAGCCTCCGATACTCATCTGCTAACACTTGCGGTACGGACAGGGGGTCCGGGAGCCCCTCGCGCCCCAAACACAAGCTACCGGCCAAGTCCTCCTGGACCATCGAGTTACTTGGGCAGTTTCTTCAAAGTAAACAGTTAAGGAAAACGAGTTTCCCCGTCTGTAAGAGGCAGGCAGGGTCTCGGCATTTGTACCCCTCAAAAAAAAAAAAACAAGTCTCATAACTCCATTGAAACTCGTTCCATGCATCTTCTCAACGGAAGATTCCGGTCAAAGGAACAGACGATAAGCCCACGAGACCAGAGTCCTCCTCCAGCGACAGGTCTCACGTGTGTTAAGATAATCAATGTTACTGTTTACCAAAATGTAACATAGGAACCGGTTTTATATTTTTATATGTATTACTTTCCTTATTTTTGTGCCCTGTCAGGGATTCCCCGGGGAAATGACACGCTTTCATTATCAGCATATATTTCTATAGCACCAGCAATTCATATTATGATTTACATAATATGATGCACAACAAGCGCAATAGAAAAGAGGATCCCGGGGGCAAACCTCAAATTAAAGTTTTTAAAACCTCTACTGACCCAGTTTTTTTATTCAGCTTTCATACATTGAAACCAACGGGGGGATATTCCTAAAGCGACCGGCACACCAGCCCCCGCGATGCCAACCAGGCCATCAGCCCCCGCGATGCCAACCAGAACCATCAGCCCCCACGATGCCAACCAGAACCATCAGCCCCCGCGATGCCAACCACGCCATCAGTTTGGTGAGGGTAACTCATTTTTAAAGTAACCTTCAATAACCAATAGCACAGTTTACTCGTTTCTTGTACCTCCTATACCCAATACCGACACAGATTATTCCAACGGCCAAACATTTTTATTAAAACCCAACAAAATCTATAAGCACAACAACGTCTGGAAATCTCTCTCTCTTTAGCAGAAGTTCTGTATGTGGACAATCGTTCCACTTTTTCTGCGCTGAACTTGCATGAAAGGACCTGTGAGGCGGATCAGTCGAGGTTCACCAGAGTGTAATTATCGATCACACTGCGAGGCAAATGACCCAAATAACCCAGAAAATAAACACTAAAAAGTCTGGAATTGATACAACTGATCATGAAGCCAAACGGATCGGTTCTCCCTGCTGTTGGAGGCTCCGTACCAATCGCCCCTCTGCTATAAAATGTATTTATACGTAAAACTTAACCCTTCCAGGAACGGCGAGCTTCACACTTATTTCCATTACAGCGAGCATGCATAACTTTATTTTGGATTTATAAAGCTTGGACAACACACCCAGTATCTCTAAAGCTTCAAATGTCCTTAAAAGCACATTCCTTACGTTCCGTATTTATAACGGCGTTCTGATCACGAGACTGCCGTGGCTTCTTCCGGCAGCCATTGTTATTTAAACTCCCTTACGATTTATACTTGGAATAATCCCATCCATAGAGTTACACGTCTGCGTCTCCATGTGATGTTTCCCCGGGAAACATGGAGCCGTTCATTCTTTACGACTTACTAAGCGAGTCGGCTCCACACCTAAGCCTAATGTATACATCGTAGAAGCTTTTGCAGGTGATATGAGTATTATATGACTTATTAATAGCCATGCTGGACACGGAAGTGGGAGGCACGTGCCGGTTTGTGCCCAACTCAAAGTTTACAGTAAATCGGGGCCGCAATGCAATTATTTTCTCGGGGAACAGCCATTTCCAAGCTTCCCAGAACCGATGAAGCCGGCATGTCCCACATTTCCTTGTCATATGCTTTGTTGTTAAAGGAGTCAAACTGTCCAGAACACGTTCACACTGCCGGTAATTCCGCCCCGAATCCCTCGGCTTATAACGCGCAGGCACTTCTTCATTCACTCCTCTAAACAAAATAGCTAAAGCCACATGTATGAAAAATACGTGATTCAATAAATATTCGGCAGAAAGCTGCTCTTTGGGCGCACGGCTCCGTTCTGCGGGGTAACCGGAGGGTACCGGGAATGTTATTACTCAACAAGAGTAATAATAAAAAACATCAACAGCGCATACATGCCCAAAGGCTGTACAGGCTGTACCGTCTGACGGAGGCATTAATGGGACACAGATGATAAAGAGTATTTTATTACACATATAATCGCTCGCAAAGCCACTTTAGGGGAACCTTTTACGACAAACCAACCAGAAACCAAACCAGGATCATGTAGAGTTTGGGGGGAGAGTAAAGGGACAGCCATGGCCGAGACACGTGGAGAAGAATAAAAACCCAACCAAAGAGTGGATTAAAACAGCGCTCCCGATCCAGGCGCAGCCCCACCGCGGGTCCTGGTGAACCCCAATCACAGAATCGCAAAACACAGCGGTGGAGATCCAGGACACCAAGTCAATAGGAGAACGCGCCACGCGTACCAAAGCAACCACGCAGACTGCTCACCATCCCCTAAGGCCAGAACAGGTCGACACAGCCACGCGTCGGCTAATTAAGACAGACCACTGGCGTCACATAGTCACCTATACACCGCGACAGCCAAAGGGATAGAAAAAGGTAGAACGCCATTATAAGGCTTCAATCTAGGGCTGCAACTAACGATTATTTTAATAATCGATTAATCGGCCGATTATTTTTTCGATTAATCGATTAATCGGATAAAAAAAAACAATATGCAAATTTTTCGTTTATTTAAAAGAATTTAATGAACTGGATGTTAAAAAACAACTTAAAATTTACATTAACATTCTTATTTTGTTATGATGTAATAAAAAACAATATTTTCAAAGTACAAGAACCCAAACACAATATTTATGAAACAAAATAACCCCAAACATTCTGAAAAGAGGTGGACTATTACTGTTCAAGAAACTTTGCCCCAGCACTTTGCACTTTGCACCCAGCACTTTGCACCCAGCACTTTGCACCCAGCACTTTGCACCCAGCCCTGGCACTTTGCACCCAGCACTTTGCACCCAGCACTTTGCCCCAGCCCTGGCACTTTGCATCCAGCACTTTGCACCCAGCATTCAGCACTTTGCACTTTGCACCCAGCCCTGGCACTTTGCACCCAGCACTTTGCACCCAGCCCTGGCACTTTGCACCCAGCACTGGCACTTTGCACCCAGCACTTTGCACTGTGCCCCTGCACCCAGTCTCTAACTCTGCCCTGCACCCAGCCCTGCCCCCACATTCTGCCCTGCCCCCACACTCACACTCTGCCCTGCACCCACTCTGCCCTGCACCCACACTCACACCCTGCCCTGCATCCCCACCCCCACTCTGCCCTGCACCCAGTCTCCCACTCTGCTCTGCACCCACACTCACACCCTGCATCCCCACCCCCACTCTGCCCTGCACCCAGTCTCCTGCCCTGCACCCCCCACCCCCACTCTGCCCTGCACCCCCACCCCCACTCTGCCCTGCACCCCCACCCCCACTCTGCCCTGCACCCACACTCACGAACCGCTCTGTGCGAATGGAGCCACTCGCACAGAGCGAACCGCTCTGTGCGAATGGAGCCACTCGCACAGAGCGAACCGCTCTGTGCGAATGGAGCCACTCGCACAGAGCGAACCGCTCTGTGCGAATGGAGCCACTCGCACAGAGCGAACCGCTCTGTGCGAATGGAGCCACTCGCACAGAGCGAACCGCTCTGTGCGAATGGAGCCACTCGCACAGAGCGAACCGCTCTGTGCGAATGGAGCCACTCGCACAGAGCGAACCGCTCTGTGCGAATGGAGCCACTCGCACAGAGCGAACCGCTCTGTGCGAATGGAGCCACTCGCACAGAGCGAACCGCTCTGTGCGAGTGGAGCCACTCGCACAGAGCGAACCGCTCTGTGCGAGTGGAGCCACTCGCACAGAGCGAACCGCTCTGTGCGAGTGGAGCCACTCGCACAGAGCGAACCGCTCTGTGCGAGTGGAGCCACTCGCACAGAGCGAACCGCTCTGTGCGAGTGGAGCCACTCGCACAGAGCGAACCGCTCTGTGCGAGTGGAGCCACTCGCACAGAGCGAACCGCTCTGTGCGAGTGGAGCCACTCGCACAGAGCGAACCGCTCTGTGCGAGTGGAGCCACTCGCACAGAGCGAACCGCTCTGTGCGAGTGGCTCCATTCGCACAGAGCGATTCGCTCTGTGCGAGTGGCTCTGTGCGATCCGTGCACATAGACATTAAGAATACTTACCTCCGGAACGCGTCACATCCGTCACGTAGCTAGAAGGCGGAGACTGCAGAGCGTGTAGCAGAAGCGGGGAACGCTCGCGGAGGTAAGTAAAAGGAGCCGAGTGCTCCAACAACGAATTGATCACTCGATTAATCGATAACGGAAATCGTTATCGATGATTTCCGTTATCGATTATTATCGATTTTATCGATTCGTTGTTTCAGCTCTACTTCAATCCATATAATTCCTGACATATAGACATGAATGTGGCTGTGTCCCTTATTCCTCCCCACCGTGCCACCAAAAGCATTGCGTACTGTCATGCCTATGGCATTCTGGGAAGAAACAGGAGGCAGCGGGGGTTAGCGTGCGCGTGTGAGCTGAAGCGGGAACCCCCTAACATTTTATGTATGAGTTTGCTGGCAAGTTTGTAACCGCAGCGTACAGAAAGCGTCATACCTGCCTGCAGCGGACCCTCGGTGCACTTTAAGGGCCGGCGGCGAGAAACTAGCATTCATGTGCATCGTGGGCGCCCGGGGCACGGAGACGGCGGTTTATTCCCGTTTGGTCGCATTCTTT
Organism: Spea bombifrons; assembly: GCF_027358695.1. Taxonomy (NCBI): domain Eukaryota; kingdom Metazoa; phylum Chordata; class Amphibia; order Anura; family Pelobatidae; genus Spea; species Spea bombifrons. The sequence goes on from NC_071089.1 coordinate 109,228,418, forward strand.
CTGGTGCCCGGCCAGAAAGGGTTAACGGGATAAGACGTATGAACGAGGTGGTTTGGTGAAGAATGGGAGCTTTTGGTCAAAACACAGAAAGTAACGAGCTTCACCAGGGTACAAAAATATAAAACCGGTTCCTTATGTTACATTTTCGTTAACAGTAACATTGATATTTTGAGCGCTGATGAAAATATCACACAACTAATTCCCAACACAAATAGAGGGACAGAGGCTTAGATGTAATGTTTACTGAGAGGTGGTAAATAAATGGAGCTGTCTACCATCAGAGGTGGTAGAGGCTGATACAGTGAGATTCTTTAAACATGCATGGGATAGGTATAAAGCTATCAGGGATAACAGGCAGACAGGACGGGCCGCATGGTTCTCATCTGCCGGCAGATTCTCTGTTTCTATGTTACATCGTGACGGCGGATCTCTCTGGGGACGGGGTTGCTAAACGCCGCGTTGTTTGTGGAATGCACAGCCGTGTGTACAGAGGACACGGAGTCCTGTTTATCTAGATACGTGAACGCGTTATTATAAACATGTGGCCGGATTATCGGCCCGTTTAACCCGATGAGCCGGGCTTTGCGGTGCGTTCCACCTTTTTATAAGAGGCCGGTTTATTTGAGCGGTCACCGCAAGTACGGAAGAAGAAAAAAAACAAAAACTGCGTCTCAACAGCCGAGACAACAACTAACGCCTGTCTGGCAGCAGAATAATGAGTGTAACATAAAGCAGGCGCGGAGCGGTGCTCCCCTGGGGACTCTGTAGATGATACATAAAGCTAAAGCTGTAAGAATGAATGCAAAGGACTAAGAGCCCAATGAACCCGATATATGAACCCGATATATCTCCTCTGCCGGCCATAAACCACGGGCATCACGTGTAAAAGGTTCCTGGTGCAAAGTTTGAAACATGGCGTTATCACTATAGCAACCAACAGAGGGCTCTGCTCATCAGGCCTGATCCACTTGTTGCTAAGGTGATAAGACCACTTTGCACCAACATCATTTTGATAAAGATACTTTAGGTGGCTTTTTCATCACAAATGGGCAAAAAATGCAAATTAAACCATAAAACGGACCCTGCAGCCATCACATGTACTTTAATGCACATGATAGGTGTGTGTGGCCCCTTTACATTTTTGTGTGGTCCATTTCACCAATGGATGGGGGGATTCTGCAGATATTGCCCCTTTACCCATCCCCCAGCTGAACCCCCTGCAGAAAACACATTTGTCTGAACGCATCTCCCCGCGTGTGACGTGCTCGCCTCCGTGTCTTCTCATTGATTTCAGTCTCTTTCCTGCCGCTCGCGGTCTGTTTACGCGGTTAACTTTAATGTCAATGATGGACAGTTTCTAGCGACCAATCAGCGGCAAGAAATGTCCGGACACACAGCGCGCCTACAAACTTTGAAGATCAGATTTGAAGTTAAACTGGATAACAACATTATATATAATACATTATTATTATTATTATACGAGGTGATGTAGCTAGCCCCCTGCTACAGGGACAGAGTCATAGAGCCCAGAGCATTAATAAAAAGGTGTATTTATCCTATACATAAACTGTTTATTGTCTACGGGTTTTTCTTTCATTAAGCATTTAAAAAGAAGAGGAGGGCAGATGTACAGAAAGTAGATACGCAGTATATTATTGCGTCCGTACAGGCAGCGCGGCTCCCCCGCTCTTGGGATCTGTCCGCACCTGGCTCCCCCCCCATGGACACAACATAAGCCCCAGGGTGATAGTCTGTTGAGCATGCTGGGGCGCCATACTGGACGGGATGCCGCTTGGGAGAACGCACCGGAACGCAAGCACCAGAGCAAAGCTGCCGACCGCCAGCAGCCAACGCTGGACTAACACGATGGCAAGCGAAAAAAAGGGATCAAGCAAACTGATTGCATTACTGAACCCTGTAATACCGTCCCTTTATCACGAGGGACTGGAGAAACGACCCCCACAGGCCGCAAAACATCTAAATGTTTTAATTTCACAACTGACCATCGTCATCAGATTCCACGTTTTCCCCAAAAGTCCATGAATCCACAAGGGCCATTAATGCCATTCAAATAATTACTCAAATAGAAAATAGTCACTGGCGACAAACCCAAATCCCATTGAATACAGAAAATATGTAAAAATGTCATGTTTTGGCAACAAATGAGCTGCCATCTCTCTCTTGTGTACCTTTGTATTAGCCTCTGCAAACAAACCATTAACCGAGCCTATAAACCCCGTCATAAAGTTCAGAGCCCAACTCATGTTTACATATCTTGTATGTGAGCAGCTGGGACGAGGCTCTCGGGTGCTTTATAACTAAGCCACTTCGCCCAAAGTCTTCCGCTGACCTGAAGCCCGCCACGCCAAACCTCCCGGACCCCCCAGCACCGACAGCCATATTTACGAAGAGCTCTTAACCGCTACACCGGACTCATGACGGCAGCACCGCAGACCCTGGGCGCCGGGAAGTGGATTCTAGTCGTCATGGCGACCTGGTGTATTTGTTATGTATGGGTTAACTGCCCCATTTAGGTTGTACAGCGCTGGGTAATATGTTGGTGCTTAATAAATAAAGTAAGATATCTCCTTCCATCATTAACCTATAATTATAATAAAGTTTTCTTTAACCCCCTTATACCATGTAGAATTATTATTAGAATAATACAAACGCACCTTTAACTTACAGAGTTGTCCTCCTGGGTCTACAGAATAAAAATATGGTCAACAAAGTTGCCTTTTACATTACAGCATCATGTTCGATTAAAGGATACTTTGGTAAAATAATAATAAAAAAATAAAAAAATCAAAGAATAGCACGTGAATATTGTTTGGAAACAGGGGGAGCCTCCAAGTATTACGTCATAATGGAAAGATCTAATCCGCAGATAAAAGTTTATGGTAAAAGCATTACACAAAACACAAGCCACGCACGGGACTAAACCGCATTGGCCTTGCTGACCACAGCGGTGGCATCAACACCAATATCCCCAACCGCTGTCCGAAAGGACCACAGCTCAGTTCATTCGAGCCATGAAGCCTTCGCCATCGTCAAACCTTCAACTCAACTGGAAGACGGGTTTCCTTGTGCGATGGCACCCAAATATACAATTACCTTCAAAAAGTTAAAATGTAGCTAAAAGCCACGGCCAATTACCCAGAGCGGAGGAGCTCGGCAGGAGACCTACGCTGACCTACGCTGATGGATAATACGTAAATACGGATAATACGTAAAGATACCATGAGGGTTACGAATAAAGACGCTCCACGTGCCGGACACACAATGCCTAAGAGAATTATTTGATACCCCGCTGAGTAACAGACAATTCATTAATGGGTTATCAGGAGTAAATGTTTATAAATGTGTGCAATTATGTATAGTTTGGTACATTTTAATTCAGGATGGGGGGGGCTGCATCCATGTAATACGGTTACCCCTTTTTCTTTCTTCGCTCCTGGGAGTTGGTGAAGAAACAAAGAATAATAATACCCGTCTAGTCCTTGATAAAACCTCGAACTTTACATCTCTGAGTAAAATCCTAAAGCCGTGCGATTCCATGTATATCAGAAGCGGCTGGACTTTCTCTTAAGATTCTAACACCCCATAAAGAGAAGTCCCACATTTCCCAGTCATGTCCTCTGCAAGAAAGTAAGAAGCCCCGTCGACTTAGAACCATGGGAAAAATGCGAGCGACTCTCGGGGGTATAATACAGCGTGCGGAGAAATGTTTCAGCCTCATTCCTCATCAAGCTGCACTTCGGACTTCTTTCACTTTTCACTTTCTTGTCTGGCAGGAAAAATCGAGTGACTGCGGATAATTTTGTTTGGCTATGAATGCAATGAGTGTGTTGTGACAATTCTTTTTATAAGATGTACGCAGTGCTAGCATGGGTCTAAAGAGATGCCACCATCGTTCAGAAGTTTGGGGTCACTTAGCCATTTCCTTGTTTTGGAGAGAGAGAAAAAAATTGTCCAGCACAGACGGTGTTAATGTTATAAACTACTATTGCAGCTGGAAACAGCTGTCTTTTTTTTAATGGAATCTCTTCATAGGTGTACAGAAGCCCCTTATCACCCCCATCACTCCTGTGTCCCAATGGCCCTTTATCACTCCCATCACTCCTGTGTCCCAATAGCCCTTTATCACTCCCATCACTCCTGTGTCCCAATAGCCCTTTATCACTCCCATCACTCCTGTGTCCCAATAGCCCTTTATCACTCCCATCACTCCTGTGTCCCAATAGCCCTTTATCACTCCCATCACTCCTGTGTCCCAATGGCCCTTTATCACTCCCATCACTCCTGTGTCCCAATAGCCCTTTATGACTCCCATCACTCCTGTGTCCCAATGGCCCTTTATCACTCCCATCACTCCTGTGTCCCAATGGCCCTTTATCACTCCCGTGTCCCAATGGCCCTTTATCGCTCCCATCACTCCTGTGTCCCAATGGCCCTTTATCACTCCCATCACTCCTGTGTCCCAATGGCCCTTTATGACTCCCATCACTCCTGTGTCCCAATGGCCCTTTATCACTCCCATCACTCCTGTGTCCCAATGGCCCTTTATCACTCCCGTGTCCCAATGGCCCTTTATCGCTCCCATCACTCCTGTGTCCCAATGGCCCTTTATCACTCCCATCACTCCTGTGTCCCAATGGCCCTTTATCACTCCCATCACTCCTGTGTACCAATGGCCCTTTATCACTCCCATCACTCCTGTGTTCCAATGGCCCATTATCACTCCCATCACGCCTGTGTCCCAATGGCACGGTTTATTCGCTGATTCAAGTTTAAAAGGCTAATCGATCATTAGAAAACCCTTTTGCAATTATGTCAGGGCTAGAAAATTCATTGTTTTCCATGGAACCCGCTAAGTTAACCCAAACTTTTGAACTGTAGTCTACATTAACATTGCATCTCTCTCTTAGTAGGTACTTTTGGCCGACCCTAAGGGTCCCAGAGCCCAAGGTCATTTGTGTCTCCCTTTTGCATGCAGTTTTTTGTTAATACAGGCAGGTGATCCCCCTCCGCGGCCTGGTGCTCTGCCGGAACACGGCATACTCTTGATGAAGCTGTTATGTACTAGCCATACGGCGCATGAGGCAGATTATGGGCTACCCAAACCGGTATCTTAAACTGCGCCAACATAGAACTTGCACTCAACCAAGCAAGAGCCTCTGGATGGCGTCCCCATGCGACGAGGGAGATGGCAATGAATTACTTTCACACCTATGATAAAATTAGTCAGGGCAAAGAGCCCAGGCAAAAGAATACTTTCAAGGCACGTAGCCCTTAAAATAAACCGCGTCAAAAATCCCACTGGGATCCTCACCTCATTTTTTGTAAAAAGTCATGTTTCTTGGACGTGTTTGTCAATATCTCATTTCACAGCTTATACACTAGCGATACACAAGATATACACAATACAGCAAGACCCTAGTGCCCGCAGGGGGTACATTGTACGGCCTCATGTTTCGCCACATCCCACGTAATCAAAGAGTTAAGGAGAACATCTATTCTAGACTTCGCTTATATAAAAGGAATCCATCACACAGAGCGGAGAGTTTTTGTCAGACGTACGATTCATTCTCCGCTTGGCGAGGCTACCGCACAAACAGCTCTTCTCGCACTCCGCTTGTGGTTTTCAGATAGATTTGACTGCATTCCCTTCGCTAAAGGTAAAGTAACGATTAGTTTCCCCGTCCCATGCAAAAATGCCAACGGATTCCGTAGAAGAGCCATCACTAAAATGTTGCTATGACGATATCTCTTCTCCATGAGGACCATGGTTGCTTCCAGTGCTGCCCCATCACGCCTCAACGGCTTCTAATGGAGATCCACTTCCTATCCAGAAGATTCTAATTGTTGGGGAAACTTGAAAGGATAAGTAATGTATCCTGCATAGCCCATCGGGACAGCACACAGTAAATGCATTCGTATCAGTGCTTAGTACAGTAAATGGACATTATATCTTCGCAGAGATGTAACGGGACATTGAGGTTTTCCTGGCTCCCTCAAGAACCGATAACCTTCATCAAACGTGAAAAAGCTACTCATAAAAGTGAAAGATGTTACCAAGTGAATTCAGCACCTGCACTGAAACCCTCGCCAACACCATGAACTTGTTAAACCAGGTGAGCAATACAACACCTTAGGTACCTTTTCATACAGAATCGCCGCGTAAGACCCCAACGTGAACAGAAAGGCAGTAATTCGATTTCCACTAAACCGGCCTTAAAGGAACGCGGCCATTCCTTGCAAAGTAAACCTTAAACTGGCAGTAAATGAAACCAAATCTGAGTTCTGGGAGTCCTTTCCCAACCAGAGGCGCTCCTCCTAAAGCAAGTCAATCCGAACCTCAACGCTTTCATATGATAATATAATAATGATATAAGGAATAGTAAGTTACCCATAAAACGTCCCTGTGGGTTCTGTTACATGGACTTCCTCCACACGGCACCAATATCTACAGGTTTCTGAGGTTTCGTAAATATTACCATATTCTAATTAGAAGTTTGAGGTCGTAGGAGGTCAGCGTCTGTGCAAAGATGCCCCAAAAACAAAAATGCTTTTATAGCTTCCAACTTGGTTGTGCAAGACTGATTCTTGAGAAACGTAACACACATTTACACCGCGGTTTCTATTTTTATGACCCAAACAAACCCATCTGCTCATCACGAGAAACAAAAACATCTTTAGCGCCGACAGATTTATGCTGAAAAGATACTCAAGACAAGGGCGACACAGACATCTTTCCACAAACAAACAAAACATCCAGCACAAAGCCCGAGAGACAAACAGAAACCCGCAGGCCGTGTTACGGCCACGCAAAGCATCAGTAATCTTCTATATGGTAATTCCACAATATAATAATATAATCCCCTCCCCATACAGAAATGTTTATAATATTATATATATATATATATATATATATATATATATACATATACATATACACACACACACCGTATATATAGCGGCAACAGATTCCATGCTGCTACACAATGAATCATACAGACAACACAACCAAGCAGAGACCAAACATATGGAGCATCCTGGTCCTGCCGCAGGACTAGTATAACAGATAACTTAACATGAAATAGTTATGACATTATATATATATAAATGATCTATAGGCGTGTGAGTGACATGGTAGCACCTGCCAGAAAGTGCTTCCAGGGTTACGTTATTTCAGTTTTCCCAAATCCATCACCTGTCTAATTCTGACAGCTCTCTCTTCTTTTTATCCCGACGCAGCTCAGGCGCGTTATAAATGTGACCTTAACGTTCTGCTCGCTCTCGGTGATCGAGTGTTTTCGCAGCTGCTGCTGTTACTGCCTTGGCAGCGAGGAGCGAGGATCTGCCCGACCCAGAATGACCCGGCCGGCACGGGCAGCGGAGGAGACCCTCGCACTACTCCTGGGGTATCTCTCAAACCCTACTGGGGGCTCTCAAACGTGTTAAAGAACGACTGAATTCAGTGAGTCAAAGAAACAGAGCCCGGTATAACAAATGAGTCAACAAAACACTGCAGGGTTCTTTACTAAACTCAAACATTTCAGCTCAACGACTAAACAATGCTTTACAAAAAGGCCCAAAACCGGCCAGCTCGCCGACACGAGGGAGTTAAAAAGCGCAACTCATCTACAAACTCTCCCTTAATAAACCCCTCTGTTCTCTACAACAAGCGACTGGTTTGTTTGTTTGGGGGGGGTATGTGTTTGTTTATTTTTTTAAATTCAGTTTTGTGGAAAAAAAATAAAAATCGAGCATTTAAAAGTGATCTACGAGTATAATATTACTGACGAAGAAGGTAAAACCGGAGCGTGCGTATATGCGTATATATATTATATATATATATATACATATACATATACATATACATACACCTATACACACACACACACGGCACAGAATCCTCAAGCAAAGAAACACATTAACTGGAATTTCCTCTAACCTCGGGTTCCGAGCAGACATTTGGATTTATGTATTTAGAACGTATTAGTCCTATTTCATCAGAACAGGGCTGGATAAATACTCACTTGTAGGTTTATTTTATTCAAAGTCAATCCGTTATAAATAATCATCAGATTTTTCAATATTCAGCTAAACAAGGTGAGATTATATTAGATTATGATAATAATAAAACCCTATTATACCAATCATCTTCAAATGAACAGGTGGGAAAATAACATCATTACTGCTCATTTAATGAAAAGGGATTAAACGAGTATCGCTAAGTGATAGAACCAGTTTAAATGTGTCTTTGGCTCTATACATCAGTTCAGAAAAAAAAATATCAGAGATTATATATATATATATATATATATATATATATATATATATATATATTTATATATATTTATTTATATTATAGTAAAAAAAAGGAAAATCTATTTTTTTGCATCTACAACATGGGTGAAAAGCCAAAGTACGAATTAGAATTAAACCAGCATGTGTTTGCGTCGTGTCCTTTTGGATCTTTCACCCAGGAATATAATATCTCAAAGATCATACGGCAGCGTCAAAAATAAAGAGCCAAGGCCGCGACGTCCCTGAAATGTTTCCAGCCCTACTCCATTTCACGCGTAAAGGGCGACAACGGCCTAAACTCTGCAAGGGTCAGAATCGGGTATCACGACGACGTAATTCCAGGAACCGTAAGGATTCCCTTGAGCGGCTCGACAGAAATAGCCAACCCTTTCAGAGATACACGCCGCACAGCTGTCAGATCCATGAACCGGCTGACCGGCAGAGGCGGCAGCAGCATGCACACGCCACATTCACAACCCAGCAAGGGAAAAGGATACCGCATCGTGCGCCCAAGGGGATAAAAGTCTTACCGGCTGCCCTGGGGAAAGATTTAAAGTCATGTAGGCTTTTGGGGGTCTCTCCTTCCGATAGAGCGGCACCTTCAGCTATACAAGAAAGTTAACGGCAGAAAGCATATGTGATCTTATACGGCGGCCCGATAAAACGTTCCAACTATTAGAAAACAGTGCAGCACAGAGCACATCACAGGACATTTTTTTATTATTATTATTTTATTAAATGTCTTTTTCCCAGGGAAACACGCAGACGCTCAACAGCCTCTTTACTATCAAAATTATGGAATGATACATTTTAGAAACCCAAATTCCGCCCGGTGGTCTTTTAACGAGCTCTGAGCCCCCATTTCTAAGCCCCCCAGGGTTTTCGTGCGGATCTGGCCGTAGGATCTCGCCTGGGGCAGCAATAACATTATTTGTGATGGAAACACGTCGCCTTTGTGTACAAGTTACATAAGTTTCTTATTACTCCGTTTGACCTGGAATGGTATGTCGCTGTATAGCAACCTGCCTAAAATGTATATTTGGAGCGTCCGTTTCCATTCGTTTAAAGATAATGTTTAGTTTATCGTAATCCCGCACTATAAAAATCGTCCGTGGAGTCCGAGGCATGCGCTCGTTCCTAGAAAGTCTTCGACGAGGGATTGTGGAGCTGATAATTAGCTACTAGATGGACTTCCTAATCCCCTTTTCTACTTCTTACAGTTTATCCTTAATACCGAGCGTGCCAAGCGTACCAAAAACATTGAATAAGAGAGCGTCTGGAAAACGTTCCCGCTGGTGTTGATGAAGACAGCGTTCGGGGCTCTTTTGCAACGATGAACACAAACTGTCACAAGACTTAGCTGCTTCAAGTAACTCAACTTTTTCCTCTCTAACCAATCGGCCCATTTTTCCTGATGAGGAGACTCGGAGCTTAATCACTCCTTGGTCTTGTCTTACATTCAGGATAGCTTTACGTCTATCCCATGCGTGTTTATTAACCTATACTATGTCGGATGGAGGCTGTTCCATTTACCCCCCCCCCCCAACCTCTTGGTTCCATGTATCGCCCTCTCGGACCCTAGAGAAAAAGTCCTGTTAGCCCTAATGTTGTACAGCATGTTTCTTTGTGTAACACGATTACAGATGTTGGTCGTGCAGGCCAGTACAGATCATGGTCGGGGAAGGAGAGATTGGGTAGGTGCCACGTAGTGCCGCGTGTCAGCTGCTGGATGAGAATGAGAAGCGGGCTGCTGGTGGAGAATGAGAAGCGGGCTGCTGGTGGAGAATGAGAAGCGGGCTGCTGGTGGAGAATGAGAAGCGGGCTGCTGGTGGAGAATGAGAAGCGGGCTGCTGGAGGACATATAATAAAGGGGTAATCGATATACAGATATGTGGCGGGGCGTTTCATACACTTTTTTCATCCCAAAGTGTTTGGTTATGGTCCAATATTGTCAAGACCACAAAAACCAATCATGCTCCTCGGCCACCTTCCTAAATTCAAGAAAGTATCAGGACCAGGACTTAATTAATGAGGTTATGATTAAAAAGTTCACTGAACAGCTTTCATGAGTCAACTTGACGCACCCTTCCGAGTCAGTTTTTACATGACCATTCTGTAAGAGATGACTGCAGTGCCGGCAATCTTTCCCATGCCACGATAGGAAAATCATGAAGGCTGGAACGATGGATCCGCAACATAGAAGGGAATTCCTCAAATGCTAAAACATTCTAGCCTTCCTCATTTATTGCTCAATGGGAACCAAGTCAGGAATGTGAGACGTAAAGAAGGACCTATTCCTTAACCCTGGTCTGACTTAAGGATGTGATCTATCTGATTAATCCCCCCCCCCCAGGGAGCTAGACGGGATTAATGTTATCACATGTATTTAAGACATGCGTCGCCATGGACAGTGATAGCTAAAACTAAACTTGGCAACATCTTAGCACTAAACGAGTTTTAGTCAGCAACCGCGGCATTAACTGGTAATTCATACAGATGTCAAATATTTACACAAGCCTAGGTGTCTTATTGATAAACTTAAGGAATATAAAATTGTTCATGAGAGAAGCAGCCATGTATGACCACGAAGCGGACGAACCACCATTCCCAAGACCTTCTACTGACCTACAAGCGGCAGGTTAGCAGCTACACACCCAGCTGCACTCACACCTTATGAGTGGCATGTAGGTGTTAGCGTGTGTTAGCGTGTGTTACAGCGTCTCTACAAGCTACATTCTTAGAATAAAAGTCCCCGTGTATTTAGGCGACAGCTAGTAATCATCTGAACGTAGATGCTGAAAATAAAAATCGAGCTCCCTCTAAAGTGCATTCTGTTAAACATAAACCAGAAATGACAGCAAATGACGGCGATACCGACGGGAACGTTTACGTGCTAGGGGTGTAGTATAGAAAAGGTAGGCAGGGGTCAGCAGGGTAATAAGCCAACTTCCGGTGATACTGTGGCTTTGTGGTCTCTAATAGCCACTTTGTAGACTATTAATCAATCAATGAACGCTTACAGACTGCATTAACGCATTACGGTCCTGTGGTTGGAGCAGCTCTACAGCGCCTCTGGAACTACAACTCCTAGAAGGCTGGGTAACCATCACGAGAGGGGCTGTGACGACAAACTACACGTGAAACACACAAAATTAATAAAATAGAAGATAAAAGCCTTGCACGGGACAGCACACAGTCTGGATAAATCAGACACCCCCAATAAAGCAGCCATTCCCTTGCGGTCGGGTTAGTGACAGCCAGCAACTGCAAGCGTAACCATAGGCAGACTCTGCGGGCAAATCACCTTCACACTATGAAAAGAGTAAGGCGAAGGCATCCCAGACTAATTATTTCCACCCAAAAGGAATGTTGCCAGGCGACCGACAGGTCTTTAATCCTCCATATTTCTTTATGGCTTTACTCTTCGTTAAAGATTGTGCCACTCGGTTCAGTATAATCCTTTCCCAACGGATCACAGCCCATGTGTCGGCCATCCATGATAATACTCACTGGGCTATGGACGGCCAACATACGTCTGGCTGAAGATGATTGTGGTTAGCGGCGCCTGGCAGCGCTATAGGCTGTATACACCATAGAAGAAGCGACCCGACAATTATTATACAAAGAACCCATCAGCATGAAACATACAATACAGAGAAAGGGAATTGTAACCGGGATGCCTTTCCGGAGCTCCACTAGCCACGCAGTCCGTTTATTCAACGCACGCAATAAACATTCACAGGATGAATAATGGAAAGAATCATAAAGCTTTAACTTGCTGCGGAACTGCACATTTAAATAAGTAATTCCGCCCCGGCTCTCATTCTCCAGCCACAGAAACAAACACATCATTAGCAACATTTAGCAGAATGCTCTAAATTCCAGCTATGACGGGATTAACCCCACGTGTACCACGGCTGTCACTGCAGGGAACCCCAAACACATTTACAGGTAAGGAGGAGCCGCCCGGCAAACGTTTTATTCACCTAACCAGGGAATAAAGCGGCCACCGAGCACAACGATTAAAAACACTGCGATCGACACAGACCTTTATTACTCGTTATCCGCATATTATACAGAATTAAACGCAGCTCATCAAACCTTCACCGCGAAGCCAACCCCGGAAAATCTCTCCGCAACTCACTTATTAGTGAATGGGGGACAGAATAAGTCAGGCGGGGGGTCCGGACACATTCGTTATATTTAGCAGGGCGGGTTGAGCTGTTCACGCATGCCTCTCTACAGCCCCTATTTGCACTTTATCGCACTTGAGGGCCGGGTGTTCCTAATATTTAATGCTGCTTTTCTGGCATTCATTTTTCAGAAACCCCGTACCCCCAGATTTCCCTTACGAGACCCCCGCTCTCCATTCGTGCGCATTTGCTTCTCCCACTGAGTTCTAGAAGAACACTCCTGACTGATCAGTTGTTTTTAACAGACGGAACTGGCGTAAATTATGCAGAGTTGAGCACGCCCTGTATAAAGCATAACTAAACAGCTAAAGAGACTCAAAGAGAAAAAAATCTTGTTGCTTTAACTATACATGACACAGGGCCGGCCAAGCACTTCCTGCTACAAAGCTGGGGCCAGCCCTTTATGATGTATAGTAAAGCGGATGGGTTGAAACCACCACCCTCCTGCAAACGCTCCCTTTAGTGAATAAATCCACGCAACTTTAATACAATATTAAGGGCCAATCCAGTGAAAAGCTGCAGGAGGCGCTTGGACGACCCTGTACAAAGCATAGTTGAATCAGTAAGTATTCCGCCACGCGAGTCTGATCTTCAGACGCACGCAAACTTGTCAGGAATGGGGACAACGCGGACGAGGAGCGTCGTGAAGCCCACCGACCCCGTAACACATATAAAAAGCATAGTTTGCATTTTTTTTAAAGCCACATAAATATACCATATTTGCTCGATTATAAGACTAGGTTTTTTTCAGAGCAAATGCTCTGAAAAATACCCCTCGTCTTATAATCGGGGTCAATTTATAATCAGACCTCAAATAGGTCTGACTATGACACTAAGATCCAGATCCCCCTCAGCGCTGCAGGGGACCTGGATCCTCCTGCCCCCCCCCCAAAACTTACCGGTGCTTCTGAGTCCCCAGTGTGTAGCTGGGGCAGCGTGTAGATGTCTACGCGATTCGCGTACACAACTTCCGCTGCAGCCGGAAGGAGGTGCGGTTAGCAGCGGGGGTTGTCTGCGTCCATCGCACAGACCTTCCCCGCCCGGCTGTCAGAGATCAGAGTGCAGAGTGGCACATAGGGGGTCAAAAGGCATATCATGGGGCACAGTGGCATATCATGGGGCACAGTGGCATATCATGGGGCACAGTGGCATATAGGGGGTTTAAGGCATTTATGGGGCAGAGTGACAAGCCTGGGGGCAGATGTGCATAACTGGGGGGCAGGTTGGAAAATAAAAGGAATTAAAAACAGAATATTTTAATCAATCACAGCTTTTATTAAAAAAAAAAAAAAAGTTTACATGAATTAACATTTACTGGTTAAACTTTTTTCCTATAGGGTCGTCTTATATTCAGGCTTTTTTTTCCCTAAATTAATATTCAGATTTTGGGGGGTCGTCTTATAATCGAGCAAATACGATATTATTGTAAGAATTCCCTATTTGGTGGGATGGTTATCTGCGCAGGACAATTTACAGCTGGGGGGCCTTCATAATCATTTCTGCATCATCAGCGGAAACAAGAGGGAGGTTGTCAGCGCTCAGAAATCAGGCTTCGTTGTAAATAGTGATAAAATATATATTTTTATGGTCGGTATCCCATAAAATCAATTCAACATGTAGAAAAAATAATATATGTAAATAATCCTGATAGCAGGCAGGGCTTTATCAGACGGAAGGCCCCGAGTGCATCTCACGTATTCATCCTGCCATCAGGCGACACCGGGGGCGCTGCCGGCCCACCGCTCTTGGTTCTGGAAAGTCCGGTCACTAAGGGCAGAGCTGCCAGGTAGGTTGTGCTTTCCACTCACACACCTCACAATCCATTATGAAGGGCCAAATTCTCCCGCAAAGTAGGGCTGAGTTGGCCGCGCGTAATGTATAATTAAGGGTGGAGAAACTGAAGAAGCCTCACTGATTTAACCATACATTATACAGGGCCATCCGAGCTCTCCTTGGAGCAGAAGCTCCCTGGGTCTTCATAGCGTATCGAGAAGACAAGGAGACGAAACCACTGCTTTCCTATCAACTCTCCCCTTAGTGAATAGACCCCGACAGCTATTTACTATTTAAACACACAGTGAATGATCACTCCCAGTTTGTGGCCCCCAGGGCTTGCCAAAAACATGCGCGGTACTGTTTGTTCTTAAAATCACACATACCCCGTGCGGTAAAGCTGAGCCCCAACAGTGCATTTGGGAGAAACGCAGAAAAAGAGATAAAAAAACAGATTTTTATTCATAAGTATATAATGTGAATTAGTACAGTAGAAAAAATAAGGAAAACAGTTAATCAACATGCATAACAATTGTTTTGGTCCTGTGGAAAAAAAAATCCCTGCTCTGAAAGAGTTAAATGCTCGAGCAGGCAAGAGGAAGTGATGTCATAGGCTAGGGTGGAGTAGTCCCAGATCCGCCACCAGCCAAAAAAACAAGGGGGTTCTATCACATCACATAGGGGGGCGATGCTGCGCATAACGTTAACCCTTTAAGGAGCAGGGCTGGTTTACACCACAGGAGCACACACAGCAGGGCTTTCCTTTCACATCACGTTCAGATATTTAACTAAAATAACAGTTTAGCAGCACGGATCCCGACGCTAAAGACAATCCCGCTTTATTCTCCGCAACACAAGAGACGTTAGGAGCACTTTTTATATTTAACCTTTAAAAATGTCGTGTATATTCAGCAATATTTTATTCAATTTCAAAGAAACGGAATCTGAGAGACCACAGTTACTTTGTAACACCTCTGCATGTAATATACAGGTTGGGGAACTGCTCTGTGACTACAATGCTCAGGATCCACGAGGGCCAGCGTTAAAGAATGCCTATTCCGGCAACGCGGTCTCTGCGGTCACGCGGCGGGACGCCCCAACGCCAGCGTGCTGTCAAAGCGTCACACTGTGAAAACTTTAGGGACTTCTACGGATCCTTCAGGGCGTCTGCTGCTATTTTTATCTCCCTTTCTGGCCGCAGGTCAAAGTTCTGCCGGTGAAATGGTGTACGGCTGGGAGCGAAGCCCAGAGGCAGACAGACCCACCCAGCGCAAAGTCTGACTGTTCCAAGACTTGTCGTCATTACCGGAGAAACACGGCTCGTGACATAAACAGTCTGAGGCGGAAAAGGCCAAGAAGAGCCATGACTTCTTTAGTGGGGGCTTTGCTTTCACAGCAGCTGCCATCGCCTCCTATATGGTTACTCGCAGTTACGGTTACGTTTATACGCGGTTCTGGGAAAAACGCTGCTGATCGGCGAGTCCAGAACACAACTTCCCCTCACTGATGGAAGTCAGGAGCCGAGCAACCACACAGAAGGCAAGAGAAACACAAAGTGACCAGCGACGGATCGGTCCGAATTTCACTCGGCCACCATACACACTTTAACACAAACAGGAGCTTACATTTCCATGTGCCTCCCCCGGCAAACGTACTGCAAGAACCCCCCCCCCCCCGTAAATATATTTGCCGTCATGCATCTAATGCCATGTCATCTCCAGCGCTGGTGTTCCAGGGTGGGGGCCAAGTAGACCCCTGCGCTCAAACAAGCGCTGCCTATTAGCGCAAAACATCAGACTTTTTTTGTGACGGGGACAGCAGACTCAAGGTGACAGCAAGGTACGTCCGCAAGGAAGAAAAAAATCACCGTTTATCCTGTTCTTAAAGAATGCATCAAAAACACCGCCTTAAATGCCCTGTAACAAAATACCGACGGCAGTATTTATATAACGAGCCGTTGGCCCGGAGCCTGTAGGTGGCCAAAAACATCACTTAAGAGAAAAATGTAAAGGGAGGGAAGAAAGAATTTGGTCACAGACATTTCTTTAGCATGAATCAGAGCAACTGCTAAAGAAAGAGCGGCGAGAGCGTGGCCAGCGCTGTGTGCCGTAACACAGACACATCTTTCCTCGCCAGGCATTTCATCCGTCCTCCTCCTTCCCCGACTTCCTGCAATTCACTGTGATGTCACAGAAATACAGAACGCGAGTGTGCGCTCTGCAACAGATGAAGATGTTCTCTCTTTTAACTGATCAAATAAAATATACTCAAGAAAGAAAAGCAGTTAAAACATAACCAGGCTGAGATTGAGATCTTTGTCTCTGGTGACTAAAGTCTCCCCGGGATAATAATTCTGTAAGATAATGAGGTGCAAAGTAACTAAACGAAGATCTAATATTACAAAAATAAATAAAAACTCTCTCTTCCAGTCTCTTTTGGGGTTGTGGGCTCTTTCTATGGCTAACACGGTACCGCTCTATACCTTACTCATCTGAACAACAGACCTGTGAGGTTTCAAAAGTTCATGTTTTCTCATTTGTATGAACGTCGACTGAAGACCTGCCCTTAAACGTGAATACAGACAGATAAAGCCAGATAACGGCGATATAAAATGCCCTGTAGGTATATAAAGATAATCTGGTTTCGTCACAGTAATGGATGGGTTCAGTCAAAGCGCCGCACCCTGAAATCGTCCCTCTCGGGGAGAACGCCTTATCGAGCAGCATTACCGATACACATTCCCGCCATTCAAACACATTCACACTGCCTAAATCACTTGCGGTTTGCGCCAAAGGAATATTTTACCAACCCGGACTGCGCATGCACCATTTAGAAGACAGCAACGGTGGTGAGGAACTAGTTACATCAAATATCAGAACCTTCAGACCTTTAACTGCACAACCAAACGTAACACAACCAACAGTAAGATATAACTGCTGTAACAGGTGCCGCTGCGGAAAACCACGGAAATATCGCCACAAATAGATGCTTTCTACCCCAAAAACGAATAAATGATTCATCTATACATCTTGCTTACTATCCAGAAACCGCTTGATGTGTTTTGCGAGAACAGAACATAAACGGTTTAGTTGAAGGGAAACCAACGACGAGCTTTAAAGTCACCCAAACGTAACACAAAACATCCTAAAGTTCATAAGAAGCTGCCGGATTCTCTGGACACGGAGCCGCAGCAGGACGATCCTTCAGTGAAAAATTACATTTACAGGGACCCCCCAGCCTTCATGTGCATCTCTCTGTGACGCACGCGATAGTCCCCACCCCGCGATAGACAGTCCCTTTAACGTGCAGCAAAACCACAAGCGGCTAATAGAAAGTCCATTAACAGGGAGAATCAATCGGCGTTTCTTCTAGACCGCTTCCAGTTGCTTTAATTACATTCAGGAAAGTCAATGCGCTAAAGATGACACCTTTATTGGCTATCTGACATATGATAGATCGCAAGCTTTCGAGACTACCTAGGGTCATTAAAGTCCATTAACAGGGAGAACCAATCGACATGTCTTCCATTCACCATTACGCCATCGGTTCTCCAAGGACTTTCTCCGTTTTCTGCAAATGCTGCCACTTTCTGCCATTCGGGCGGCAGCACATTCACCCAGCTAAACCCATTCTCCCACACACACACACACACATATACACCCAGCTAAACCCATCCCCCCACACACACACATATACACCCAGCTAAACCCATTCTCTCACACACACAAATACACCCAGCTAAACCCATTCTCTCACACACACACAAATACACCCAGCTAAACCCATTCTCCCCCACACACATATACACCCAGCTAAACCCATTCTCCCCCACACACACACACATATATACACCTAGCTAAACCCATTCTCCCACACACACACACACATATACACCCAGCTAAACCCATTCTCTCACACACACAAATACACCCAGCTAAACCCATTCTCCCACACACACACACACATATACACCCAGCTAAACCCATTCTCTCACACACACAAATACACCCAGCTAAACCCATTCTCCCACACACACACACACACATATACACCCAGCTAAACCCATTCTCTCACACACACAAATACACCCAGCTAAACCCATTCTCCCACACACACACACACACACACACACACACACACATATACACCCAGCTAAACCCATTCTCCCACACACACAAATACACCCAGCTAAACCCATTCTCACACACACACACACACACACACACCTAGCTAAACCCATTCTCCCACACAAATACACCCAGCTAAACCCATTCTCCCACACACACACAACCCTAGCTAAACCCATTCTCCCACACACACACAACCCTAGCTAAACCCATTCTCCCACACACACACACAACCCTAGCTAAACCCATTCTCCCACACACACACACACACACACACACACACACACAAATACACCCAGCTAAACCCATTCTCCCACACACACACACACACACACACACACACAAATACACCCAGCTAAACCCATTCTTCCACACACACATACACCCAGCTAAACCCATTCTCCCACACACGCATGTGGATTATTAGCCTCTGTTCACACGCGCCGTCTACACAACACCTGCACTTCAATCAGGAGCTTCAGAAAGTCACTAAATGAGATCGCACAGGACGCAGAAGTCCAAGCCGGCGGCTTCACGTGAAACATCTGTGTTACAGAACACTTTGCAGTAGTGCTGCCAAAAAGGACGATCACCACCCGTTTGTCACCTACAATACAAGAGCCGGGTCATGGGGATTATGAACAATTCTGAACAACATGAGCGAGCCATAATATTATTTATGGATTTGCACAGAGCCATCATATTCCGTAGCTTGCGCACCACTTAGCAATCGGGACCTCTAAAAAAGCAAAAAAAAAAAAAATAGAGCGCTGGTGAAGAAAACACAGAGGATGCTAGCATTCCTCACTACAGATATAAAGTCTTTTTTCTCCCTCCTGTAGATCTATTAATGCCTCAGGTCAATAATTCAAAACCATCGGCTAAAGTATTTCCTCCTGGAGACTTTGCGCACCGTTCTGCATGCCGGCTTGCTCCGGGTCACATAATAAAAAGCAAATGTTAAGTTTATCGGACGTTACAAGGGAGTTTACAACTTAACAGCATTACAGAGAAAGCGTCTTCCGTAAAAAGAACATTTATCATTTTCATCAGACAGCCACGATTAATACGAGCCAAGCTTTGGCCCAATCGGATCTCTCTCCGCGAATCGCAGACCCCGGATGATGAGGCAGCTGCCGGTATTATCACCGTAATTATTCCGACAAAATTAATCACAAACCCACTAATATTCATGTCTGGGTTTCCCTCCCGTGCCCCAGCAGCCCCTCACCTCCGTCTTCCCATGATATACAGCATGATATACCGCCCCGGCCGTGCAATTCTCGCTGCTAACACATGCCTTTATCGTGAGATCACATCGTCTTAATGAAATAATAGACTGTTTTTTCTCCGGGGTGTCAGGAACACAGAGCTACTCTCTATAAAGGACCTTCCGATATACCGCGGCATTCACGTGGCACATACATAACGCTTGTGTTCTATTCATGGCGGTATAATGTATACATCTCTCAAGACTCCCCTGCAGCTGAAGACCAAGGCGACAGCATCGGCCGGACGGGAAGCAAAGGGTTCAAAACTCACAGGATACAGACTTCTATCGATCATAACAGATAAGAGACAGCGTTTGGGGCAGAAACAATTGGAACACCTTTTACTATATAACATCTGTTTTGTGACTTAATTACAGCCTTTCCTAGTTCCGGTCGTGTTTAATCTGACTTTCTTCCGGCTCTTCCCGTGTTTAGTGGCCACTAGAGCGGGCTCTTTGGATACCGGCCAGGACTGCCGGGTAGTGCGACAAAAGCCCCGTCACCAGGACAGCCCCAACAGCTCAAAACTACCGGCAAGAACGCTCGTGGCCGGTGAACGCGGACCCAAAAACCAGCACAATTTAGATAACAAAAACAGAATCGCGCTGTTAAAAGCAGCATAAAAGACGACACAAGGAACCAGCCAAGAATTTAGGGCTTTCCACGGGAGGCTGCGATGCAAGTGTTAGCTTCGCTTTCCCCTTTTGTCTACAAAAGTAATTATAGAGCCATTAACGTTGAGACAGATAAACATTAGTAGCTGATCCACTTGAAGCAAAGTAAATCCTATCTTAAGGAGAAAGAAAATCAATTAGGCTGCCAGTTACCGGCGACCCACGCAGCATTCTTGGCAGGGGCAGAAATCATGCAATAATCAAGCTGTTAATGGACTTTATTAAACACCCTTTCCCCGGGCTGGTTAAAGGTGAAAGCGCTCGAACCCCAAAATTAAGGAAAACACAAGAGGTTAATTCACTCAACATCGAGCCTCGGAGAAATACATCAGCTCATCTTATTAATTATGCATTATCCAGGGCTAAAACTGCAGCTTCAAGAAGGGACTCAATTAGACAACGACTGTAAGGAGATTAAACTTCTCATTATTTGCAACTCGGGGTTTTAGTAAAATATGCAGATGACAAACGGTCGCAAGATTTCGGTAGCAAATCTGATTTTTATTTTTTCAGGAGGCAGAAAAGTAGAAATCGATCGAGACTCGTAGAAAAGACACTAAACGGCTAAGCGATCGTTTACTGCGGTTCTGGATCACGGATGAATCAGACCGGCCAGGAAGGGTTTGAGCGCTTTGGAAGGTTCTCTCTGTACTTTTCCCCGGGATTTAGGAAGCAGCAAAGAGAAGCGGGCTCCAGGATCTACTCATAAGAACGCAGCGAGAGAAGCATAGAGAGCGGGGCAGACGGCTGCCGATGCGACTAAAGGAAAGTGTCATCGCCGGCGTAGAAGAACAAGCATGGGAAATTGTGCCGTTGCTGTGCGGTCTGGAGGCGAGGGAAGTTGGCTCGCAGAGACTTGGCAGCAGCAAACACGTTTAACTCGTTGACTTTCAGATCGGCCGTAACACGTTACTTTGGAAGGAAGAAGCGACGTCACGGAGGGAAACTTCTCTCACGTTCGCCGCTGTTTTATACCCCGACGTATGGACTGTGTCCTCAGATCGGATCTAACGGACGTAATTGGACATCTTAATAAATAACTGACACAGAACCTCTTTTGTGATACACTTTAACCTCTTCCCTGATACACTTTAACAGAGAGACAAACATGCTTTATGTAAATATCAGAGAAACAATTATAAAGGCAGCAGAAGTAAAATTTAGATTCAGCCTTACGCCCCTTTCTATGAATACTTTGAAAGGGGACACAGCAGCCGCTCCTCGCCTCCTCTAACACATGAGAGGAGCATGAGAGAGAATCGCTCTGAGGAAGCAACCAGACGAGCGATAAAAAGGCTTTTGGAAAATACGCAGAGCTGGTCACCGACGGGACAATCCAAATGTTCCACGCTGTAAACACAAGTGACGTTCCTGCCTCGGACACAGTCACGAAATAAAATCTTACAGATTCTTAGTATAAAGAAACTTGTCACTACTCATGAACCTCGACGACATTCACAAAGAGCGCTAAACGTGCTCCGACCGGCGACGTACTCCGCGGCACGGAACCCGGCCAACTCACTAAAGTGCAACAGCACGCGGTAAGCGGCCCCCCACGACGGCCACCTATACCGGCAGGAGCTGCGCTCGGTTTACACCAATGCTCTGGGGAAACCTTACACGTTCTACAGGACACAAGCACTTAGTGTTCTTACACATCATATAATTATCACCATCAGAACTTTTTACGTTTGCCTTGTTAAATGGCTGCACGGCGGAATTTGTTGGTACTTCGAGGGGAAAAAAACTAATCTGTTCACAGAAAACCCATTGCCAGATGATCGTACGATTATTAGCATTTTATTATCACGCTTAACATTAAAACTCCATTGTGTGCCAAACTTCCCTTCATACCTACATGTAAGAAATCCAGAAAGTGGTCTAAAAACAATCCGAGAATTTATGGATAGCAGAGGTCATTCGGAATAAAGAAAAACAACTTTGTAGCAAAAATACAGACTGCGGTGTCAAAAAAACAAAAAAACAAAAAAACACATAATCCTCATAAACGTCAATCCAGTTACTGCCTTTCTAACCAACACCTAGAAGGATACAACCTACAGCACCGAGCTTCTCAACCGGGACCTCCGGCCTAAGCCATACCCAACATGAGACCCCAAAAACCTTATGACAGACACCTAATTATCAGGGCAAATAGTCTTTGGTGGATCAAATAATAAACAAGTTCCGCAAACTAAAGAATAACCACAGATGTATTACTTTCTTCGGAATTATTGACTCAATCTCGCAGCCCGAGCACCTTGACATGTCACGGCTATTATAGCGCGTTACGCCACCGGTTTAATAAACCAGTTAGACCGTTCACTATGATTGGCACATGGGCTCACTTTCTCCGTAAGCTACTTTTAAGGACGTAAACTATTTGCACAGACTGACAGCGCCGCCGAACAATGCATCCGGATGCACACAGATAATCGGTGTATTAAAGCGCATGATAAGGGAGGAACAGAGAAGAGGAACAACCCATGCAGCACGAGGCCTTATATGGCTCATTTGTCATCAAAAAATATAATTACACAACGGGAGAGCTGCGTAAACAGCTTTAAAACGGGATCTTATCCAGAATTCAATCCAGGATGATGTCTGAGCGGGTGTCATAAACACCCCCCCCCAAAAAAAAAAGGGATTGTCGGAAATCACATTCCCTCTGTAGTTGGGTTACCGGGTCAGGATTTCTCTACCAAATGAATAAATCAGCCTATGATTGAGAATTACCCCCAAAGAGAGGGGCAGTTATTTTGCATTTTAGGGACAATGCCCCCTATCATGGTATACAGTGAATCAACTGATACATTAACCTTCCACATAGAAATATAGAGAGTGCGGCGCACGCATTAAACTTTCTGTCCCAGCTTTATGATCTTAGAAGCTGCAGCTCTGGTTCTTTTCAGAGAAGGGCCCCTTGTCTTAAAGTGAAGCAAACTTTGCTGAGTATCTGCAGCCTGTGGGATGCCTCCTGTGCCCTGCCCCTGGGGCAGTTAAAAAGCCAGTACGCTGCCACAAGCACTGATGCATGCATCCTGACACATGATAGGTGTCAGCGAACTCCCACACTCACCAGCAGACTCTCCACATTGATGGGGGAGCGCGGATTCCTTAGGATAGCCTCCAGCTTCTGCTGCCGGGCGGTCATGCACAGTCCAGGGGAGGCAGACATCTTTGCAGAAGGGAGGAGGTCAGAAAAGTCCTCTCCTCGGTGTCAATGTCCTTAAAAAGGCCTTACTCCTCTAGCCTTATTTGGAAAGTCCCACCAGGGTCGCCGGGAGCCACTTTACCCCCAGTATGAGAACGGAATATGCGCTAAAGGTGCCATGAGGGCCCCGCCAGAGCATGCACAGAAGTACCACACGCTTCCCAACTTAGTCCAGCGTTGCGTATACCATGATAACGCCCCTCGTGCGGCGAGCTTACTGCATACCCCTCAGCTCCTGTGAGCGAAGCCTCCGGCTCTTCCCTTCCTGTTCGGGATGCCGTGCGGCGGCAGCCGGTGCGCATGCGCGAGGAGGGAAGGCGCCCCCTGTAGGCTAAGTGCGCACGCGCCGCCAAGAGGCTGTTCCCGTGACGCGAACGAGCGCGCGCCGGCAGAAGGCGGGGCCCACCAACCACAGGCCGGGGAGGGGCTGTTCAACATGAATCGGATTCTGGCGCCAAAACGGCCGGTCCCTGCCCTTCGTGCGCGTACACGAGTGGGGGTCCCACGGAAGCGCGAGTGAAGAAGATTCTCTTCTTTACTTTACCCTGCCTCGCGGGGGGGTAGTTACTAAAGAGGGAGTTTTGCAGCTACATCTGCTTTACTGTGTGTTATGAAGGGCCTGAAGAAGACCTAAGGTGGTTCTGTATAATGTGGGTCAGGGGGTGGGGATAAACGTTAAAGTGGACCAGTCATCCCAAAATAAGTCTGGATGATAAGGGCCACTGCTGCTAAGTAAGTATAACGGATATATATATATATATATATATATATATATATCCATGTACACATGCATGCTGGTGAAGTTCCTAGGAAATGTGTATGTAACCCAAGAATCCACAAAAACTCTGGTTCATTCACTTATCATTTCCCGTCTTGACTACAGAAACACGGTTCTGGTTTGCATTCCACAGTCTCGACTCTCTCCTCTACAGTCTGTCCTAAATGCTGCTGCTAGGCTTATGTTCCTTGCGCGCCACTCCTCTTCTGCTTCCCCACTCTGTGAAACCCTCCGCTGGCTCCCTATTACTTTTAGAATTAAATTTAAAAGCCTGGTACTAACATACAGGACCCTCCATAACACTGCACACCCCCCCCCCCATAACACTGCCCCTCCATACATTTTTGCCCTCATAAGCAAATACTCTCCGACCCGATCCTTACGTTCTTCTCATGGGCTAAGGCTCTCCTCCTCTCACTCGGGCTGTCCCATATCTTTGGTATCTACTCCCAACTAACCTTCAGCTTTCACGCTCCCAACATCGAGGAAACATCTCAACTCACTTCTTCAGAGAAGCTGCGCCATCTTAGCTGCTACAACTTCCCTGTCACCCTTATGTTTGTCACCCCATTCCCTCAAGATTGTAAGCTTGCGAGCCGGGCTCGCTCCACCTAATGTATCGGCTTGTCTTGGTCTGTCAATTCTCGTCTTCTCATACCCCTTGAATTATATTAAGCATTGCATAAATTGTTGGTGCTATATAAATAAAAGATAATAATAAAAAGTCATGCTTACCTGAGGAATTCCAATATGGCTGCCTGGATACTGTATATGCATACTCCTTTAGACTTTTAGAATATTGTATACAATAGCGCCTGCAGTGTTGGATTGCTCTTTTGCGCAGCCGACCCACTTGCTATATTTCACTATATTTCATTTTTACCTCGATGCTGTGGAATATGGCACTTCTGTATTCATTCCTACCATTTGTGATGTAAGCCTGTCCCTTATCCACCAATGCGTTCAATTCTTAACTAGAACGTGCACAAAATAATACCGTCTGGGCAAACATCCCAGTTATCGGTGATGTCGCCGTGACTGAATCTGCTGCGAAAGAGGCATCATAATACTCTGCATCATGGATCGTTGTGTGATGTCTTGTATACCGGGAAAGGACGTGTGATTTGCAGCCGATAAGGATTTAGGAACGCACTGCTGCCTGGATGGACTCTTATGCATCTTCAAGCTCATTGACAGGCCTTTGGTTTACAAATCTCATTAAATAGGCGCATCTCTCGCACTAGATCTATCCTGATCCCGTAATAGCTATAGGGTTTATTTACTAAAGGGGGAGTTTCAGTTTCAATTCACTGACTTCATAATGCATAATTAATTATTAATGCTAGATTCAAGGAGAAAGTGAGGTGCGGAAATGCTTCTCTTTCTCCGTGAATCTGTCTTCATTTGTCTGGGCTGCCAGTGAACGGGGGTGAGTGCCTAGAGAACGTGAGTGAGCGTGAAAGCATGAGAGTGAGTGACCATGAATTTCTGAATGTAAAACACCCTCCGAGGTTCATCCGAACCCAAAGGGCAGGAAACAAAAAAATCATCGTTCATTTTTGGTCCGTTTGCATGAGTCTAATAAACACCATTACAGGTGGTATTATTTAGAGCACGTGCTTCACATCACCTTGTCAAACATTATTTTTCATTTTATTCCTACTCAGGGCAGTGTCAGGTCATACACTTTGTGTGGGATGTGTGCTAGACAAATTTACATTACTCTGAGTAAACAGTAGTAACACTTGTTTAGTGAATATTTACTTTATCCTTTCTGTACCCTTTGTGACTTTAATATTAAACGCACCTATCCTATCCAATGGAAATTTGCCAAAACGTACTCCATAAAAGGAGCACAGAAAGGATAGTGTCAGGGTGTAATTGGTTATTGCCTTTATTTCATATAGCATGTCGAGCATTTTTGTGAACCTGTTATGTTGTATATTGTTGCAGTGCATGTTGTCACGTTATAATTATTAGTAAAATGATGACTTTGAATGCTTTTAAGTTGTCATTCCGCTGTAACGTGAAATACGTTGTCAATCTCTAAACTATTATTGTGTGGGCTAAAAACTTTTCTACCACCAACCAGCAGCTCTTATTTCTGACGCCTACTTATGATTTCGCTTGGGAACAGATGTATTTTAGTCTGTAGTTCGGAAGACACGATGAAAAGCAATCACTTGACTTATTTCAATCTTTTGCAACCGCATTGGCCGGCCGTGCTGAATCAATACTCTTTAAGTTAATGCATGTGCTGGGATTAGGTTTATAATGCGTAGGAGAGTGCGTACCTAATTAGGGGTTTTGTGGTCTTCCATTTACAGCACAATTCATTTCTAATGTTCAGCTGGGAATAATATGAAATTAAAAGCCCGCTCTCTGGGAAAACATTGATCTTCATAACATTCCAGTATTGCTATTATTAGATGGCGCTGTTTGAATGTAGGTTCTGTAGACTTAATGTTGTGATGATGAGAATGAGTGGTTTATTTACTAAAGCTGGAGTTTGCAGGAGAAATTACTTTGCATTAAGGGCCAATCCCAGTGATCTCCTATAGGAAAACCTACAATTGGCCCCAAAATTCAGCCTCTGGTAGAGCCCCTTCCTATGAGTTTTATATACCACCTTGGGGAGATTTTATTAAAATGTACCTGGAGGCATCACGTTTATCCTTTTATTATAATAGTGCATCGTTATTTTGCATTGCTTTAGGAGGGTTTTCTGATGATTCGTTTGTTCAACCCTAGTAACAGCTAAACTCCGTTTGTTATTATTCATTATTAAGTGTTAACATTCCACAGCATTGCACAATTTAAATATGGGGTGGTCAACGCAGAACATAAATGCTTACGCACAGATACATCAGCAGGTGAGGACACTGGTTGTGAGCTTGCCTTCGAGCCTTATGGCACATTCATACAAAGTTCAGGGCAAGAATAGTGGCCTTCAGAGCTTACAATCTGAAAGGAATTAAATTAGTAACTGAGACAAATGCAGGGGTAAAAGAGAGTGCAGGTTTCACCAGATTTCCTTCTAAGTTCTTAAAATAAAGAAGAGTTATTTCTGAGCTCTTGAGATCCTACTAGGGTGAAAGCTGATTCAAGGCCAGCGAGCGATACAGAAGGCAATGGAACTCAGAAGAAGCTGTACTTGCACTTAGAACTACACTTTGTGGACAAAAGTATTGGGGCACCTGACCATTACATCAACAGGGACTTTGATTACATCACATTCTACATAGACTTTAATATGTAATTGGTCCCCCTTTGTAGCTATAACAGCTTCATCTCTTCTGGGAAAGTTTTCCACAAGATTTTGGAGTGGTTCTGTGGGAATTTTTGCCCATTCATTCAGTAGAGCATTTGTGAGGTCAGACACTGATGTTGGACGAGAAGGCCTGGATTGCAATCTCCGTTCCAGTTCATCCCAAAGGTGTTCGATGGGGTTGAGGTCAGGGCTCTGTGCGGGCCGGTCAACTCATCCAACCATGTCTTTATGGGCCTTGCTTTGTGCGCTGGGCCGCAGTCATGCTGGAATAGAAAAATGTCTTCCCCAAACTGTTCCCACAAAGCTGGAAGCAGAGCATTGTCCAAAAATATTGTGGTATGCTGAAGAATTACATCATAAAGTATATACCGTAGTTGGTGTAATGTTCAGATGTCCCAAAACTTTTATCGATATAGTGTAGTTTTGTATGAACTCAATATGGTCTCAGTCAGCTCTGTAGGAGGGTTATTTTATTTATTTACTGTTTGAAGGGACACTCCAGCCTTGTTTTTATGTTAAATGCACATTAGAGTCCATTTGCAGTTTGGTGCAGTCTTCTGTCATGCATGTATTTATGTGTACCCTTTAACTTCTTCCCCAATCTGCCTCTAGTGTAAGTGTGTATTTGTGAGTATTGTTACATGTGCTCAGTAGAACTCCCATTGTAATTCATTCTAGCTGAACTCTCTTAGAAATCAATGGTAATAGCAGCAGCCAATTAGATGTTTGCTATCTGGACACTGGTTTGTTAGCACACATGCGATTAGCTGCTGCTATTCACTGATCTCTGCGGGAGCTCAATAGGAATGCCAGGAAGTGAACAAACTAATGCTTCCTGGTACCGGCGGACGGCAGGCAGGGGAATGGTTAATTAAGACAGAAAACTAATTTGGTAGCTCTAATAATTCAGACACCAATGCGCATGCAGGATGCCCCCTTTAAATTGTGCAGCGCTGCGTAATTTGTTGGTCCTTTATAAATAAAAGATAATAATAATAATGCAGTAAAAACATGATAAACATAATAAATATAGTCGCAGACACACATTAAAAATAAAAATACAATTTTGGGGACTAGACGGCCTTTTTAATTGGGCGTTCTACAAATTGGGTTCTCGTGGACATTGCAAAGTTTTGTGAACACGCGGTCCCTGCCCTCATATAGTAAAGGAAGTCATGATCCACAATACGTGAGCAACCATGACCAGAGAAGAGAGGTGACGGAAGGGAGCTGCTATGCGGGTGGAGTAACGGACGGTACGCAGTCATCGGCCCGCTCTGTGCGTCACTCGTCAGCTTTTTTTTTCTGGTGACTCTGTTCTCTGAACTCGTCTCTTTTCCTGTCCCAGCGCAGCCGAGGGATGCAGTTCTGCTCTATTTTTAGCTCCGATTCCCAACACTCCGCATTCTTTTCCCCTTTCAAGAGAGGAATTCTGCATTATTCAGCTCTCTGCAAAAGCAGTTGTGCCACTTAGCAATAATATTTTTATAATGATGATGCAATAATGTGAAAGCGCCAGAACGCTCGGTGATTTTTCTGCTGGCAGCAATAACGTTCGGAAATGATGACCTCGGCCTATCGATTATCTTTTTATTGCAGTGTTTATAGAGCACTTGTTTAATGGTAGCATACAAAGAAGGATCAGCAGCAATGTCTGCCAACCCATTATGTGATCCTACCGGTTAGTGGCAGCGGGTTTAGACCAGTAATACGTATGCCGTTGGCTATTATGTGGCTAGCAGACCTCAGCGGTTGTCTAATTAGAACACCCATAAAATAAGTATACAGATCAGTGGAATACATTCTGGAATCAGATTTTCTTTTTATTCTCTTGATGGCATGATACCATGTGGCCATATTAGGCTGCCCGCACCATGCACCAATTGGATTTGTATTCCTTAAATCAGTCGAACGAGGAGCTGCTGATCAGTCACTGACCAAGAGGACCATTGTAAAAAATAGTCTTAGGTAAAATGATGTTATATTCTAGATCTGTTCTTACTCCACTTGCCTGCAGACCCTGGAAACTGGGTATGGAGGCGATGGTGTATTTCTGGCTTAGCCACAGTCTGCCACCAATCGCGGTTTCCATGATGTAAAATAGTCCCTTACATGCAGCGGCACTTTCTGCTCCAGGGCCTTTACTTACTTGCTAACAATAGTATAACAGCGTGCTGGCGGGCTTAATGCTGAACCTAAGAAAATAAACTCTGGATCTACACACCGATTGCTAGATTTACAAAAATTATCGATAAGAAAAACTTGTCCATGGAAGAACACAAGAGAAAATACAGCCGACGCCGCAGCAGAATATGATTACATTCCTTAATGCTGAACCATGTTGCAAGGGGGAAAGCACCAAGATCACCTGAACCCGCTCGCCGCATGCAAGCAAACAAGCACTGAGTACACGCAGCCAAACTACCAGGCAGCAATTCCATAGAAAGAAATATACGTGTTTTTTCCCCTGTAAAATTGTCAATCGTAATGAAGAGATGATAAATGAACCTTTGTGCTGTTCTTAGCAGCCGTGATAGTGTTTGTGTGGTTTCTAGGTGGAACGGGCTATTAACACATCTCATATTCATTACTGGATAACGGCGAGGCAGACGCTGACCGAGCTACAGCGGAGAAATTTAACAGGAGGGACGGGGAACGTGATCGCGGACAAACTAGAGGGGCCAAACGGGTCTTGACCACCATCGAATTCGGTCAGTATGTCTTGCTTGCAGTTCCGCAGGTAACTGACAGAACTCACACGGTAGCTTGTGCTTTCCTGTGCTTATTATTTGTTTTATTTATATGGCACCAATAATTTACACGCCGCTTCTTACGGGCTCGGCTCGCACGCTTACTTATATGCACCTTATAGTTTACACGTAAATGACACTGCGTCATTTATTCAGGTTGCTGAAACTCGAGGTCCTTGCTTAAGACGTCCAGTAAATTTGCACAGCTGTTGGCACTTTTAACGTACTAGTTATAAATAAACAAGTCAGCAGTTCCAGGAATGACTTTCACCATGCGCAACGGTTGGTCTTTCTCTGTGTCAGAGACAACTAGTTAACACATGTGCTGGGTGAATATGTCATCTATCCAAAAATAACCGAGGGCTCCATTTTTTTTTTATATATATTCCTGTAGTAGGACCCATTTATATACACAGCATCTTCGAGATCATAAGGTTCCGCAGACCAATCCTCAAGCTTTAACCCTTTCAGTACTGGGGGGGGGTCATATCTTGAAGCCCGGAGATTTTTTATTTTCTTTGTAATTTTACTGTAAGATGCCTTTATACACAGCGCTGAGCACCAGTCAGGGTTGGAATTGCATAGACCAGACAGGTCCTCCTACAAACAGCGATTTTATTTGTGTCTCTTCACCTAAGATTCCTAAAGGGCACTGAAAAAAAAACACATAACTGCCGTTTATCTGGCTGTCCTGTGAAGGTGTTATATTTTATTATATAATATATATAAATATTTAAAAGGTGTGCATACAAGTACATAATGCACAAAATCACAAGAAAGGTCTTTAGAAACCAAATTCACGGGAGTGCGTCGGTGCATCAAGCCAGCTATTTGTAGGGGATGGTTTATATTAAAAATTTGGCGATTTTGAGAAACTATCCACTAAGAGTTGTCCACAACCGAAGCACCAATATACTCTTCTGTACAGCTTCACATTATGCAGATCTAAGGCATGTAACCACTCCGTAGTAAAGATATAGCAGAACGTCTCTAGACCTGATTGGTGAAACCGATTTTCAGTTTCACGAGAAACAGGAAACAAAAATGGCATCAATTTATACCTGAATTTGGATAAAATGTTTTATTACCAGTAATTGAGACTTTGTGTGAAATAATTACATAGAACGTAGTGGAACAGTTGTGAGAAAAAAAGGAAACAGATGTTCTTTTTTTAAATTAATTTTAATAGAGATTACAAAAACATACATTTGTACAAAGGCTGTGTAAAACAAAACAAATCACACGCTCTGTGGTCTCCTTCAGCCAACGATCACAACAAAAACAAGAACTCTACGTATGTTAATGGTGCGTTTTACATCCACTATGTACATTAACCATATGATTGCCAACCAGTGCCTATGTATTCACCGATAAAGAAACTTGGGGTAGAGGGGAGGGTTAATTCCATTATCTCACTCTATATTACGAGAGGGGCCGCGATGTCCTGTATAATGCAAAGGGTCAATTTGTTGTAGGTTAGTAAATACATCCCAAAGCAATAAGACCCATGCGCAAATTACAACACATCGAGCTCAAGTCATTTACTAAGTGTTAGTGACCTTCTGGTCATTAAATCAATATCCAGTGCTGTATAGAGTAGCCCAAGTTACAAAAACCTGTTTTTTTCGCTCTTTGTTCTTATAAACGTTCTTTAAAAGGCTGGTTATTGCCCGGGTGGCTCCTTTCAGCACGCCATCGTCATTTATCCTTTCATGATACACAACAGGCCAAGCAAACCAGTAAGAGAAACTAACAGAACCCAAGAAAGCATTCACAGAAGGCTGATGAGGTCCAAAAATACTCCAAATGAAAGCCCGCCGCGTGATTCCCTCAAAGCTGCACGTCATTCAGCGCACGCAGACATCTATAGACTATTTTACATATATACACAATGCTATTCATGATCAGCTTCACAATTGGGATTCATACCTTCCCAGCAGACAGCAAATTAGACTTCTGCCCATATATACATAACTAAATGTGCATACCATATTAAAATCCAGAGCAACTGACTTATATTAACAGTAATTTAGGGCCCGTAGTGCGGTCTCTTCTGGGTAAACGGGCACCGGACAGAATGGCTTGGAGAGCAAATAGGTTGATCATCAAAAAAATAGAAGAACCAAAAACTCAACATGATCAACAGATGAAAACCAATGAATTACTGAGTTCAAACAGGTAGATCATACTTAATGGATTTTTGAAGTGCTTTTAAGCTTAAAAAAAAAAAATTTGTCCGGTGTTAAAAAAAAAACAAAAAAAAAAAAACCACAAAACAATAAAAACCAAAATGTATTCTGCAACTGGAAACAAAGTTAGGAGAGTGATAAGCCCGTGGAACCTGTTAGGGAACACAATATGTCGGAACTGGGCCTTAAATTGTTGTGCCACAGGTAACGCCGCTAAAGCAAATCACCACTTTTTTGGTACAGATTGGAAAAAATTGCGGTGGCCACCAAGCCACGTTGCCCAGTTGTCCACAGCCTCAGCCCGACTTTGTAGCCAATATGCCAAACGTTGTGTCTATACATAGATGGAAAGTTCTCTTTTCTTGGCTTGATTAGGGACACAATACACTAAGGGGTGCTCTGCATTCTTAAAAAACAAACACAAAGCTCAGAGGTATTTGGCTGCAATGAATGAAACCGTGCGTCCAGGAAAGTCCATCAAGGTGTCTTCTGTAACAAGCAGTTCTGTTCCTCCCCCGTCACCCTGCAGAATAAAGGACACACGTCTCAGTAACGATATTAATAGTCCGTAATAGAAAAGACATTCTATGCAAACTGCTTATGGAGACTTCTTTTAGGAAAATTTTCCTTTCGGTATAGTCTAACGACTTCGCTTTTTTTTTTAATGCCAAGTCCCATGGATAAAAAAATTAAAAAAAAAATACAAAAATAAAAACTCCTTGAATATAAAACTCAGTACACAGTAATGTTGGTAGTCACCGACCAAAACCTGGTTTCATCTAAGTTTGTCTCAATAAACTTATTTTATCTGCAGACCGCCATTGTTGTCAGTCATGTGATATTTTGGGTGCCTTTCCCTCCTCAACCCCACACTGAGCTGATGCTTTAAGGCAATGCTAATGAAGTCCGCTCCTCCATAGACTTTTATTAGGCCGAGTAACTAAGACTGATTTATTATTTCATTTACCACAGGTCATACAATAAGGAGTCGGTGTTAGTTACTGAAATATATTAACGGTTTTACAGTTTGGGAACCAGTTTGAATACCGGGCCAACAAGAGGAAAAGATGTAGAGGACATTTTTAGGAGGTCTCTTCAAGTGCCCCATACTCCCTCAGCTTGTGTTCACACGTTTTAAAAATACTACCGTATTCCAGATTCAGGTTACATTGGCCAGCACGCAGTTTAGTGAATTTTACAATAAAAGGATTGTTGGTATCAGACAGTAAAAGTTACTTACTATTTATTGGTATTTGATCTGTCTATGCCGTGACAGTATTGCTCAGGGGTTCAAAAGATTGCTCCTCTGCGCTTTCCTGTTCCACCTCACACAAATACACGTCAATGGGTCCTTTTGTGCTCTTTATGTGAATTTGTATGCAATTCTATAAAACAAAAGTTTATTCAGATATTTATCCCCAGTGAGCGCTCGTACAGCGCACACCTTTCAACCTCCGCCAACCTCCTTCCCTCCCGAACCTTGCAATGTCTGAAAGTGAACCTGTTCTCGGGTACAATAGCATCATGTAGGTTATGCGGTCAACTTTTTACGAGACTTGGAGTTGGCTATCTGGTTGTAATACATTACAAAAGACAGAAGCCTCGGAACAATCACTGAATGACAGAGTCAGGCTATGAAGTTAGCTTCAGTCTCGTTATCCAAGAGCATGCTTGCAAGATCTTCTCGGATGAGGCGAGGTGGATCAATCTGATGAGCAATTGAATAAAAGCTAGGAAGCTGTGCTATAAAAGGAGCGACAGCGGTAGCCTTCTAGCCCACAAACAATGAGCCCCACACCCGCTAAGTGACTACGCGGCGAGGTCAGACCCAGAACAGTACCTACTTCATTAGGAGCTGGGACTTCCAACTTGGTTTCTTCTGGAGCTTTGACAGCAATGACAATCTGTTCATGGTATGCGTCGATGCTGTGAATATCTTTATAAGTCACATAAGCAAACGTTAGCTAATTAAGGAGCGTAAGAAAGCCAGTGGTATACGTTTGTTTAGAGGTATATGATATAGTAACCCACTTTTAGCGAACATGTAATTGGTTACATACTTTAGCTGCGCAATAATGTATTTCCTTGAGTTAAAAATAAGCCCTAACGCTGTATTAGTAAAGCCTGATGAATGCTTTCTGAACATAGGACTGGAAACTTCTCGTGTGTTTGAACCATCTGCTAACCGTGAACGGATGGCCAGAAGGTGACCCTTGGAGGTATTTACTAAAGTCTTGGAGTTTGCAGAAGAGTTAAGCCCCCATGCATTCCTTAACCCTCTGAGTGCCAGGAAGTCGGACACAATCCCATTGGGAGCCCAGCAGATTTTTTCATATATACATATGAAACCTATGTATGCATGTGTGCATATACAGTATGTACACACACAAATCCAAGTTTAAGGGCAAATTGTAGATTAAATGCATGATTTAAAAAACCTTCAAATGAAAAAGTAAAATAAAATACTTCTACAAGCATTCCCACCCTTATTTAATATACACTATATGGACAAAAGCATTTGGGAGGTCAGGCAATGATATTTGGGAGCCGGGCGTCTCGTCCATCTCCGGTCCAGTTTATCCCAAAGTTCTTCAATGGGGTTGAGGTCAGGGCTCTGTGCGGCCGGTCAAGTTCTTTCATACCAAAATCATCCAACCATGTCTTTATGGACCTTGCTTTATGCGCTGGGACACAGTGATGCTGGAAGCATAGCATCGTCCAGAATGTCTTAAGATTTCTTTTCACTGGAAGGGGCCCAACGAGTTGCTGCTGTTCCTAAACGCCTCTACTTTCTAATAACAACCTTTACAGACGGCCGTGGAATATCTATCAAGGATGAAATTTCACGAACTGACTTATTGCAAAGGTGGCGTCCTATCTCAGTACCTCGAGTGAATACAGTGAGCTCTTCAGCACGACATGCAGACGGCAATGGGTCTGATTGAAACCCCTAAATTCAATATTTTGTCCATATGGTGCATACATGCAGATGTAAATGAACGTACACAACATATTGCAGCATCGCCCACATAAATAGTTAAATATCATAATTACACTAAAGAAACAATGTATGTGTCGAATACCTTCACAAGTATGGTACTATTTTTGTGCCGCCAGCATTGTTTTGTTTAGGTTGGATGATTTTTTTCTCCCCTCACAATGCATAATGTAAAATTATCTTCCTCGTGACTGCAAGCTCATCATTTAGTGATTAACCTGAGTTGGATCAATAATTCTGTAACAGCTACGTATAAATTATGTACACTCATCCGCTAAGTTTTTAAAAAAGGTCCGAACAATAAAGTAAGCTCTGCGCTGGTAACATACCCGACAGGGCGTGATAACAATACTCAACACCCTAATCCCAAAGGATATTTCTTGTTTGACTTGTCTTCTGTTAGGGTAAATAGCTGGTGCGCACAGTCCTTTATCAAGTTGTCCAGCGCTTCCTCCATAGCCGTAAGATCACTTATATCGTTTCGAAGCCGCTGCTGCTGCGGGATCTCTGTGCCCGTGTGATTCAGGTCAGTCCCTCTGCAAATGAGCGCATGTTACAGTCTCCATACATACGGGGAAGAAATACTAGGTCGTAGAACTATTTATGAGGCTGAACCCAAACAGAAACAATGGGGCGATCGGCTTGGAATTGCATAGTGAACGCGTTCTTCAATGGAACACAGAAATCAAGTTAGGTATGGTGGGGGGTGTGATGGAAAACCCCAACGTTAAGAATTAGGCAATAGCGGGCATTATTAAACACTCGTCAACAGCCACCACACAAGCCACAGAGATCTTGCTGTGCTACCAATGCAAGGGATTCTGGGTAGGTACAGGCAAACGCGGTTAACAATGATCAGAGGAGTGTTTAATAATTCCTGCTATTACTTCATTGAATGGAACACAGAATTTAGACAAGAACCATTAACCAGATCTAGTTTGCTCATTATCCCCGATGTAATGAATCAGACCTTAATTACTCCTCTTTGGTCTTGTCTTCGATGCAGGATAACCGTCTATCCCGTGCATGTTAAAAGTATCTGACCGTGTTAGCCTCGATCGCTTCAGCAGTAAAGTAAAGCTATTCATTCACTATGAACGTGTGACACAGTGCATGGTTTGTATTACTTATTTGAGTGAATTTAACATGGGAGACAAAATATGCTTATTTGCTGAAACGATCTACACTTCTGCACTATGCAGCGGCACAAAAAAGATCTATCTGCTAAAAGCAGCAGCAATACAAACTACCAGACTGGGAATAAATAGACATTTCAAAACATAAACAATGAAAACTCGGTGTAAGAAAGTTGTAAAGGTAAAAAACTGCAATTGATGTATTATTCACTGTCACTACAGCAGGAACACGATCACATCCTTTACAAGCGGCACGATAGATTATAATATATACGCACACACTTATTTTTATATATATATATATATATATATATATATATATATATATATATGTTTTGCAATGCACAATACTTTACACAGAAAGAGTGCATTATATGCAGGAAAGTATACTTACACCCACTGGACTAAATTCTTGGACCTCTTCTGGATGAGCTGGATGCCGTCCAGGACGTTGGTGATATCATAAACCCGTCTCTTCCTCACCCCTAGAAGTTTGGCCACATCATTTAGATCCACAATGCCATCTGGGGCGGCTTTGATGACGTCCATGAACTTGCGGGTCAGGTAGAATAAAGACACGTCGAAGCGAGGCTTTGGTAACCTCATCGACTCTGCAAAGTGGAATAGCATACATTTAATCAAACAGATGGCATGTTATTATAAAATACACCCAGTTACCACTTTCTACAAGCGAAGATATTACCGTCCATTTATCTTCCCCCTTGTAGGAGACAAATACATTTTACCGAACAAGTTACGCTTTATTGGGGAACGCGACACAAATGCTGCTGTGACCTTCTTGGCCAGAGATGGTGGTCAAGTAACCCCCTTAAACTCTCCGAGTGCAGAAACATATTGTACCCTGTCATTAAAACTTGGCCTGGGGACACGTGCTACATGTCAAAAATTAAACAAAATAGAATACAGACATTGCAAGCCCCCCCCCATCCCCAATTAACGCCAGTATAGTAAATCTACATCTCTAGCGCGTCCGCCACGTACACAGGACTTACTTCTCATGGTCTTCTGGAATTCATCAGGGATAGCCTTCTTTGGCTGAAAACGGAATATGACATCAGCATAAAGTTAAAAAATGACTCGTAAAACGTCATGATGCGATTAAATAAATAGAAACGTGAGCTAACCCCCCTGATAACATAGTACGCTTTGGAGCAGGAGTAATAAATAAAGAAAACATGCAAACCCCCGAAAGTATTTGATGAAATTCACTATATGATAGTCGGGCTAGGAACAGAATACACACTCGCTACATCATCACTAACACGTCACTGCTCGG
The DNA here is from genome assembly GCF_027358695.1 of Spea bombifrons. Taxonomy (NCBI): domain Eukaryota; kingdom Metazoa; phylum Chordata; class Amphibia; order Anura; family Pelobatidae; genus Spea; species Spea bombifrons. Next base: position 109,266,402 of record NC_071089.1, read on the forward strand.
TCCACACGCTTCATACAACCGCAATCACGGGGGAAATAAAAAAACGGCTTTCATTACATCACAATTCCTAAAAGTAAGAAAGTAACCCAAAAACGCAAACACTGCCGGTCTGTTATTCCAATATAAGATAGAAGAGGCTCCACGCACTCAAGTAATCAGATGATTACCGCCACCCGTATTTACTATGAAGCTCCCCAGATGGAACGTGCCAACCACCCAGGGCTATGCGTCCCTTTAACAACATGCCTGCTTCCAGCTTTCCGCCCCATTCCGTTTGTATATTCACGTTCCCGTTATCTGGGTTTTACGTATTTGAATATTTGAAGTTAGAACGCGAGACATCCTTAATAACGGAGAATCCGCCTTCCGTAATGCGAGTGACATAATAATGCATTATACATGCCCCCGCTGCCAGCCAAACCTGCCCTGAAGCCAATACATTCTGCCCCCCTCCCGGAAAGCTGTATACAGCCCTAGTCCGCAGCAGCCATGCGTAACCTATAGAGCCGAGCCCCGATGGATCCTCCCCCAGCGTGCGCATCCAAACAAGGCCCCGTGATTCCTTTCAGCCCCGCACCTACCAGGCTCACCAAACGCGCCCCATCATCGCCATCGCGCAGCGTGTACACAACATGGGCATACGACTCCGGATACGACATGTTTCCAGCACGGCCTGGAGGCCCACCAAGATGCCTAGCGGGAAAAACACAGGGTCGCGGACACTTCCGGTCCCGCTGCAGGGCCTCTGGCGTCAGCGGGTCATGTGACTCGCGGTCACGTGATACAAAGAGCTGCAGAAATCAGCGGACGCTTTCGCTACTTCCTGAATCCATTACGATTAGTTCAGATCAGGGCACTGGATACTTATATATGATATATATATAAAATATATAAAATAAATGTAATTAACACAACACATCTGTATATACACATATATAAATATATAATAAAGATAAACGACAGGGGTGGGGTTATTCGGGAAAATATCACTTCCTTCTAGAATGCAGGTTTTTCTTTACCATATAGCTGGATAACCGCGGAAGTGGTATTCGGCATTTAGTGTCCATTTCCATTTACGATAATTTTAACCATCAGATTGCTGAGAGGTGGGTTGTGTACTTGCTCATTTGGCACTTAAATGGTTAACATTGCATTATTTTTATCGCTGATTCGCTTCAATTGGTTTTTACCCAATTACATGATTTTTAGCATTAAAATAGTGCCCGGTTTGGGAAATCTGCTCAGCTTAATACCCGTACGTTTTGCACAAGAGTTTACTAAACAGGTTTTACTGTAAGATGTAGGTAATAAGTAAATTACTTCTAATGCCACGCAGAGGCAGGCGGGAGGTGGGATGTGTGTACGTGTTTGTATGTATGTATGTATGTATGTGAGCATGGATGTGTTATTATGGATGTGTAAGTGGGTGAGATGGAGTGTGTGTTGCAATTAATTTGTGTAAGTGTGTAATTTTGTGTGTTTACATACGTGTGTATGAGAGTGTATGTTGGAAGAATGGGCAAAGGCACAGATAAGATGTTTGGGGACAATGATGGCACACGCCAGCTGTAAAGTATAAAAATGTATTTTAAGCAAATTCAGCCAGTAGCAATGTACATGATTACAAAACGTGTTCTGATTACTTTCTTACATACAGTAATTAGAATTCTTCTACATAGAGTGTATAGGACGTAGACTTCACAGATTCTATAGGTACCTCTCCTTAGCCCCCATACTCTATGAATTACATTTAACCCCTTAAGGACAATGGGCGGTCCCTAAACCCATTGAAAACAATGCATTTTGAGCCCGTACATGTAAGGGGTTAAAGATACTGTAGACAAAGCAAGAAAGAGACAACAGAGGTGAAAAAGGTGATAAGAGTGTGTGACGGCTCCGATTCATTCTCCTCGCCACTTCAGAGAACTTTCCATCCTGATTCCTCCCCAGTACAGGAGCGCCCTCTATCTAAAATGTGACCTTATGGAATGTGGCAGTTTCCTCTAAATCAGTGGTTCTTAACCTTGTTGGAGGTACTGACCCCCACCAGTTTCATATGCGCATTCACTGAACCCTTCTTAATTTGAAAAGTTAGTATGAAGGGATTAAAATATTAAGAAAGAAATCACATGACGTACCATCACGACAGTTACAATTCGACTACTGGGTGCACCAAATTCCCTGCAGCACAGATAGGCCGCCAAGCGATGTGGCGTTATCACCTGCAGCCAATGATGGACAAGTGGGGCGTGTCATCACGAATCATATGAGTCGGGTGTGTGTCTTGACCTCCGCCGAACCCACAAGACTGACTCACCGAACCCCTGGTGTTCGATCGAACCCAGGTTAAGAACCACTGCTCTAAATATTATTTTACACAGTGTGTAGAAAACTTCCAGACAAGGCAGGATTTTGTTTATCTTTCTCCTTCCATTTTCACATGAGTACATACTCTGGTGGCACGAGTGAGGGCCAGGTCGGAAGGGCCCTTTTTTACACAATTTTGAACCGGTACGAGGAGACAGGAACAAGGGTTCCCAGGGGTAGTTATGCCAGTGCCCCAGCAAAAAGGCTGGCAATATAAAAAATATAGCCGGGGAGGAAAAATAAAAAGTGCATGGGGGGCTCCAAGTGCTTTGAGGACACTTACCATTGTTGTCAAACAAAAGTGTATACCGTGTGCCTCACCGGTACACCAATGTGAATATAATCTTCCCCAGGACCCCGGAATCACGTTGGGCTTCCTACATTTTCAGCCTTGAGGTCAGAAGATCATGTGTTTCCCTCTCTCATAATTATTACACCCGATCTTACCCAAAATCCCGAGAAGGGATAACACGGCGAAGAGGCAAGTGGAGCAATCATAGTCAGAGACCCCAGGGGTCAGGATGCTGCGACGCTCTCCTATCCGTGATAATCGCTTATGGTGAAGGGGCTCCAGGCAGAGATTGGGGGGGGTGTAGGAAGGGCACTGCTGAACGCAAAGTGTCTCCCTAAACCCTCCAGAAGGAGATTCAGACAAGATTCTTCTCTTTTCTGTTATTACCTCTTCCCACTCGCATATTCAGGATCTTACACCTGCTGTACCCCTTCTACCGCTTTCTGTCAGACCCTCCACTACTTACTCTAATTTCAAACACTCATTAAAACCCACCTATTCCGAGAAGCTCAGAACCTTCCCTCCTAATACTCAGCATCCTAAAAAAGCCCCCCCGCTCTGGCATGTACTGTGGTCAGATGAGAAGATGACTTCACTGCCCCATTCTCTTGGGCAGAATCAACTCATCCAAGCAGTCCTCTCCTACTATCTCACTTCCCCTCAACCACCTAATAGATTGCAAGCTCATAGGAGCAGGGCCCTCGTCTCCAGTATGTTTTAACATTGGTGAATGATGTCTACAGTAAATTGTCTTGATTTTCTCCGTCCTCTATTGTAACAGCGCTATGGAATCTGCTGGCGCTATATAAGTAAAAGTTATATGTAATGAGGCACGGATGGGGACAGGACTTTATCGATGTAATGCATTTAGTCATATTTTATTTCAAAGGCTAATTTCTAAGCACTCTTTCTACACATATTCAGGTTTTAGAACGCTGTGATAACCTCATACCCAGCAAACATTCTGAGCTCCTAGAGAAGAGGGACATCACGGAGGAAAGAGGCACAGAGGGATTTGGGTCTTTCACATATCTAACTGTCGCATAGCAAATATCAATGAGTAGAACTGGGGAGGGGGGCAATTGCCCTCCCGGGCTGGTCCAAAATTCTGGTCCAAAACATGGTTTGCGAGAAGTTAGAAAGGGGGTCTCTGGGCAAGGTAAGGCTGTTTTGTGGAAAGTGTGAGGGAGAGGGGTGAGAGGTGTGTAGGATGTGTGAGTGTGTATGTGTAAGTCTGTGATTGTGTTATCGTGAGTGTGTATGTGTGCTAGTGTGTAAGTTTGTGGGTGTGTTAGCGTGAGTGTCTGAGTGAATATGTATTCCTAAATGTGGTAGCATGAGAGCGTGAGTGAGTGTATTCTACAGGGGAGGCACTCAGCTTTACCTGCCCCTGGGCCAAAAGGTGCCAGCCCTCCCCTGGGTAAAACAATGCAACATTCTGCGAAAGGTTTGGATTGTGTTCACCTGTTATATGACATTTCACATGTTTACCAGCAGATGGCGCTGCTGCAACTCTCCATATCCATTCAGGATTTTGAGTACGTGGGGTTTTTATTTCTTCTATCTGTTCCTTATTTTCAAGAACCATAAGAAGAAAGAAAATGCTTTTCCTTTAATATTTTAAATATAAATAATATATTTTTCACATACAAAATTTTTTGCTAAATTTATTATTATTGATTTATGTAGCACCATCATACTCTGCAGCGCTGTACAATGGGTAAACAGCAACATAACACATAATACTTTGGGCTTACAGAAACAAAAGGTAACGAGGGTGCCTACACACAACTTTCCTACAGGTCATCAAATTACTGTTTTTCTCATCATTTCCATATTCTTACATTATTCATATTCTCTATACAAAAAACTTTAATACATTTTGCTGCTCTCAGTAAGGAGACATATAATATTCTTGCATTCACTACTCCTGGATTTTTTTGTTATCGTTTGTTAATTAATATGGGTTTTGTCTGTGGGTGATGAGAGTGATGCTGCTATGCATAATAATACAACCTTGGAACCTGAAGCTGCAACTTTCCTGAAAATTCAGACTTTAGTGAATAAAATCACCATCTAAGTCACGTAGACATCAGTGTAAAATGATTGCCTCCATGGTACAAACACAATGTGTGTTTCTGATTTTTTAATCCGTGAACACCATTACATGTGTTTATTTATTGTATAGAAGGGTAAAATATAACAAGATTTGTAGAAGTCTTTTAGACTTCTTTATAGAAGGGATTTATTCAGGGATTAAAAATGTCCCTGTAACTTTAAGGCCAGTGGTCATTATTGGAGACAAGCTGCCACAAACTAATTAGCCATCACCCGCACACTAATAGGATCTGCTGCATGAGTGGCGATGAAGGTACGTGTGAGGTGCCATTGGGCACTGGCCCACGGGGCATATGCCTGGTTTACCCGATGGCTAGTCCGGGGTACACTAGTAATGCACATGCAATGTTATCCAGATGAAATCTGATGAAAGAACACATTGGCCACTTGGACTATCTTTACCATCAGGCCACCATCATCGGTGTACCCCGTCCAGCGATAGACTAGATGTCTCAGATAACGCTCCGCATCTCTAATGCACCTTTAGAACCTGGTCACACAGTTGGGGGTCCATAAAGCAACCATGATCCAGATTACGGTCTTATCACTATGGCGGCCAATGAAATGGGCATGGGACCCATCACCGGTGAATGAATTCAGATTTCTGCTCTTTTACTGAGAATGAGATGTCAGCTGTCTAGAATCCATGCATTGGGCTGTCTGTCTGTTCTCAGGCCACTTCAGGACGCAGACCCTAGAGTGCTGACCTCGTCCCCTTTCCATGTGAAGCCAGGTGGTCACTTTATACATATCCTCTTTTTTTAATGACACCCTCTTGTTGGAGGCTTTTTCCCCCTCCAGCTTTCTAATGGTGGGAATAGCTGTGGTGTCTGGCATTATCCTCTGAGTGCTATTGTCACACAGTGGGATCTGTCAGAGCCTCTGTGACCCCTGCCTGCCAGGTCCCAGCCTGCCCCTGGGGGCCGCCCTGTCCTGGCCTCTTGCTTTATCCCTTTTTACACCTTTCCACCACCAGCCCCCACCCTCCCCTCCTCTCCCCTTGAGAACTACTGAATCTAAAAGCAAACAGGCCTGGTAATTGGGGAAGGGGGGTAGATCCTGAACAGGAGGGGTGTCTGAGAAGGAGCAGTGGGGCAGGGGGAGGGGAAGCAGGCAGCAGGAGCACTGGAGGCAGGCAGGCAGCAGCCAGCATCCAGTTTAGCAGCAGCTCTCATCACATCTGTATGCCAGTTTGGGATCCAGACATCTAAAGTTCTCCAGAAGGGATCAGACCAGCTAGGATCCCCCAGAGGTAAGTGTCCCCACCATTCATTGATAGTATTGATAAATAAACTTTAGAAGAGAAGTAGTATTTGCAGTGAGGCACTTGGTCAGTGAAGGTCTGCCTGCCTCAGCCCCTGTGCTGGAGGCAGCATGTGTTTCCCTTGTGTTTAGTTAAGTGTCACAATGTAGGCACATCCTGCACATGGTGTCTACACACAACTTTCCTACAGGTTATCAAATTACTGTTACTCTCATCATTTCCATATTCTTACATTATTCATATTCTCTATACAAAAACTTTAATACATTTCACTGATTTCAGCAGTTTTTTTTTGGGGGGGGGGGGGTTGTACTGTTGATTGCAAGCTCTTCTGCCCAGTCCATATTTGACATTAGAGAATTAGAGTATTTCAATTATTTTCTTACTCTCATCCCCCTTCAATCAGTTTTATGAATGAACTTTTGATGACCCAAAAAAAAAACAAATCAAAATTCAGTTTAAAAAAATAGCAACAATTAACAGGAAAATAATTCAATGAACATGTTTTCTTTTCTGTGCAAGGCTTAGATTAATTCTCAGGCTCTGTAAAGGATAGATGGAGCGCCACGAACACACAAAGGGTTAAATTCCAAAACCTAGAAACTGTAATTTATTCAGACTTTCACATACTGGTGTATTTTGTCTATTGTCACCCAGATAAGGGGAATTTAAACCCAGAGTTATGACCTTCCATAAAGCAGCTTCCCAAAGGCTGTCTGATTGCTGCTCCTTTCTCCCACACGCTAGAAGAAGCCATTCTATTCAAACAGGCAAGAAAACCCCTTTTTAAGCTTCAAGGGGTTAATCTTTTTTTTTTTTTTTTTTTTAAACTAATTTTTCTCTTTTGAATATGGACAGTCCTGAGCACTGGCAAAATATTTAACAATTATCAAATAATGTTACAGATTTGATATTTTGTAACAGAAAACGTTCTAACAGTATATTTTTTGTCCCCATTAGAGGAATCGGTGTATTGTTATTAGTAAACAAGTTTGGAAAATGTCATTTTTTGATTTCCAAAATTCCAAAATGAATTTCCCAGGACTATTTGCTGATCACATCACTACATGACGACTAGATGTTCTAAGCATTGGGCGCTAGGTTTCTAGTCTTCTTAAGCCTACGTATCTTCCTTTTTTTATATCACTTTTTCACTGTATAAATTACACGAGAATCTCGGAAATATTGTGAAATCACCCGTTCATTGTTCATAAGTCAAATGTGCAATTTGGGAACAAAAGTGACTTTGGGGGTTTGCACAGGATTACCTTAAAGCTAATAATCCCCATAATTGTTTCTGCGATGGACTGCCTGGACAGTCCTGAGAAGTCAGGGGCTGTTGGCATGTGTCATATCAAGAAAGTAACTTTAAAGTTACAGGGAGGATGCAGATATCAAAATTCTGTTTAGAAACCATGGCTGGATAGCCTTTTGTGTCCTATGGCCGGTTCAAGCATGTGGCAAATATTTAGTGAAAAGAAAGACAATATATATATATATACCTATATATATATATATATATATATATATATATATATATATATATATATATATATATATATATATAGCGCCTGCAGATTCTGTAGCGCTGGGCACAGGTAACTGGGTACTGCTGGCTGCCCAGACCTCATACCACCAAACTATTTGCATATTCATTATAAGCTTATGATTTAACTTTTTTTTATATTAATCTGTGAAATCATATAACATCATTCTAGCCCTTCGTGGTCATCAAAGGTGGCATTAGAATAGAAACATTGCTATTGTATTTTATATAAGATATATATTTTATATTATATTTAATATTTTTTACGCTTTTAGTTTATATAATATGTTTTTTAGTCTCCTATCACATGGGTACGGACCCCTTACACATCTCCCTAGCTAAGCATTCAGAGAGGTGCGTGGTTTATAATGTACCTTCCAGTGGAATTATTCTAAGCTTACTGGGCTTACAAAAGGTTTCTCATAAAATAGTGAATGTAAAGTGATCTATTTGCCCTTTTCTGAACTAAATGTGATATCCAGTGATTCACCGCGTGTTTTTATTCATGGCTATTAATAATAGTACATTAATAATATTTTTATTCCTGGGAAAACACATGATTTTTCTTTGTTTTTTTAAAAAAAAATATTTAAAAAAATGTCAGAGTAACATTTTATTCCTTATTTCTATTCCTATGAGTCCTCTGTCGTTTCCACTAACGCCGGCACGATGTCCCTTTAATGTTATGTTTTTTTTTTTACTGGAAATAAGTTTTTCTAGTATAATATAATTGTGGTGATTATATAGTTCAGTTTTTTTAAAATATTTAAACTTTTGTACTGAGAAAAAATGAAGGTCAAAATAAAAGAGAAATTTGCAGGGAATTTTGGGTGTAAATTAGAATGTCTAATTTTCTCTTTACATTGACTTTTTATCTTTTGTTCCTGATTTTGATTCTGATAACATGATATCAATGAACTCTAGGAGTATTAATAGAAGAGCTGAGAGTGATGGCATTTAGACCCCCATCGATGAACGCTGTTCCGCCAGCCGCTTTCACTTGTCCAAATAAATCCAGGACCCATGACTTACCGCTTAATTCCAGGATATATGGTATAAGTAGTTGACATTTTGCTCAGAAACAGTTAAACACAATGGGAAATTGTATTAGTTCAGTGGAAAAATGTTTAAAAAAACATATGTATTGGAGCCTTTATTTCGGCTTCCAATTGGGCCACCGCTCAATGGGCCGGTTGTCTCCCGTGTAACCAGCCCATATGCCCCGCTTCTCCAGCACAGGTCTCTGTCATGTATTTTCCTTGTTTTGCATGAACATTTATGAGAAGGCGCTGCAGAGTGTAAGTGTGTAAGCATGTGAGCCGGGCCCTCTATATAATAATAATAATAAATAATTAATTATTATTATTTTTTACTATTCTTCTTCTTATTATTATATTATTATTATTATTATTATTTTGCCTAGCAGGAATGGACTACAAAGCCAGCGGCTAATAATTCACGGACCTCTACTTGTCTCCCCCAGCTCGTCCTATAGGAAGACTAAGCAGGGCATGGGGAGGCTGGGAGACCTCCTTTATAAATAAAATAAAAGGAAATGGTTAAAACATCATTTTTTTTAATTACAAAAGCTCAAAATTGTGAAAAAAAAATGGGAAGCTCCCACGTCTTTCTATGCGATGCGTCTTGAGACTGGACCCCGCATCACTAGTTTGACAGCTTCCTGTGGAATGTTGTGTTGCTTCCTGTGGAATGTTGTGTTACTTCCTGTGTGTAGCCTGGGCCTGGGCTGTTCTGGAGCGACACACAGCTGCAGGATTGCTAAGATTACCTGAGGATAATGAGGGATGTTGGTTATGGGAGCTGGTTGCCTTGGTTATAGAGCAATAGATTACTTGTTCGTTTGGAGAGCCAGAGCAAATAACATTAATTATTACTGTGTATTGTCCACTATTGTTTAGTGAATGAGTCACTGAGTGATATTTGTTTTATATTCTGCTTCAGAAGAGAGATTCTAAATGTCTGATCACAGAATTTGACGTCAGATAAGAACCATTGGGCCCATCTAGTCTGCCCATTTTTTTTTAAATCAACCGCTATCACTTCTGCTGGGTAGCTGTTCCACTTTTCTACCACCCTCTTAGCCTCTCTAAGCTGCTGACCCTCTAGTTCTAGTTGCCCACATCGCTAACATGCCAACATGGCAATTCGGTGGGTACACAAACTATACTTCCACCCAGATATTGTTATAAATAATAATCTTTACTGATTTACCTGGCGCTAGAACGTAACAAGTAGTGCGTCATATTACAATGACGGAATGACTATTATTTATAAAGCGCCAACGCGTTCCACAATATAGAAGGGGCAGGCGAAAGCACATGTGCAGACTCTGATGCCCCTTTAACCTCTGGACAGAGCTGCTGAGCGCACTTTATCTGTATCGTCACTTAAGGGGGTTCTGTTTTTGTTTGTTCCCCGGTTACCCTGTTTTCCTACATATTGATGGTATAGAGCTCATTGTTCGTCGCTGCTTTTTAATAAAGTTTCAAATAATAGCTAAATAATATAGGAGATCATGTATCCCTCCCAACTGTCAGGGCAGTCCTGATTTTGCCGGGCTCTACCTAGCAGGACAGCTCACAATCCTGCGGCCCTGATTTAACTTTCTTGTGGGACACCGGAGAAGGCATCCTGCGTATATACAGAATTGTGCGCATGCGCGGTAGCGCTGCCCGTTCGAGTGCCGCTCTATCTCCTACACTCCGCCTCTGTGGAAGTTGGGAGGAATGATCATGTGAGACGGTGATCTCTGTAAATACGGCACCGGAAGTAACGCTGTCAATGTGCCGCTCCTCCTACTTCCTGATCATTACTCGTAGTACTCTATGAGTATTAAAGTACCTTTGTTACGTGAGGGTTGAGCAATACAAGGTGTCACCGTCTCTACAGGTGCCAAGATACGTCGGCTGTCTTTAAAATACGTCATATCGGGGATGCGTGTTGCGTTAATATGTTTATTGCAAGCAAATGCATAGATCAAAGAAAATACGCAAAAGACATAGACAATGAGCTCCATTAATACACCCTTTGGATAATATTCTTATTTAAACGTGCGCGTGATACCAGCTCCGCTACACGGACTCAACAATGTCACCACATACGCTCTTTAAACATAGAAACATAGAATCTGACGGCAAATAACCCTTCGGCCATCTAGTCTGCCCATTACTCCTGATGTAGAGTCTCAGACCTTAATGGTCTTGTCTTGGATTCAGGACTGCTTTATGCCCATCCCATGCATGTTTACATTCTCTCACTGTATGAGCCCCTACCATGTCTGATGGGAGGCTGTGCCACTGATCTACCACCCTCCCAGTAAAGTAATTATTTTATATACAAGAGGAGGGTTAAAGAAATAAAACACAGTTAAACTCTGTTACAAGAAATAAAACTTATATCTAAACCTGTGACCCTCTTGTTTTAGACTATGACCTCTTGTATCTCCTCTGAAATAATAGTACATTTGACTGTTCTATATATATTTTTTGTTTTATTTGTAATATTTGTAGGCATGCCAGCTGAGATTCCCGGACCGAGCTTAAATGTGTTGCATTTTTTAGCTCAAAAGACCATGTATACTTTTTGAGGGTAACCAAGACCTATCTACTTCTTCACCGGCCAGACCGCTCCTGACTTTTGACATGTTTGGTTCTCACCCTGGGCCGGGGCTTTGTCTAAGAGGTTGGAGGTCACGCTATAGAAAACTCAGAGTTTCAGATGATTCCGAGAAGAATTATTGCATTTTCCCAACAGATCCATTGTTTTCATCGTCTCTTTTCAAATGCCACGGACATCAAAGTAATGTCCAAGCAGCGCTATCTAAGCATGTCCTTTGCTCTTTGTCATGGAGTAGGCATCTTGGTAGCCAAACCAGGAGGGGGCTATAAAGAGATCAATATCATTAGCATTAAAACTTACACGCTCTATAAGCCTCATTATGCTGATCCTGCCAGTCATATCAGCCATTTTTTCTAGGACAATTCTGATTTATACATGTTGCTGCCCACCACCTATAGTGCTATTCTGCAGTATGTGAGATTCATAAACTCACTGCTGGAAACCATTTAACCTTTTTTTCTACCTTATTATTATTATTACTATCAGATTCTGTAGCATTATTACAATAGGGAAAAAACAAAAGTAACGTCGTTAGTAATAATAACATCAGCTCTGACATAAAACATCGTGGTGCAGAAGGAGTAGAGAGCTCCTGCCATCTCACTATGCGTTAGGAGGATGAGGAGGAATAAGACAGAAGGTTAGGGACTGCTTAGGTGAGAGTAGTGTGAATGTTGGGAAAGTCAAAACTCACGACGGGAAGGCAATTAGGTTGACGATCGAGCGAGAACTGAGGAATCGTGTTTATATTACGCTACATGATATAACATTACATTAGATTACAGTACATGTTTATATTACATTCCAATACATGTACAGCATGTACAAAGCAGCCACGTCCTGAAAAAATGACCAGTAGAGCAACCAGCAGCATCTGGGAAGTTGCTATATTAGATAATGCTTGGGATATTATGATGTCATCAGGTAGGATGATACCATCAGAAAGCTCCGAGATACAACCATATAATCAATAAGACCTATTGTCACTGCTGAATCACATTTTAAATAAATGTATAATTACCTTTCATCTAACAGACATTATTCTTCAGGAAGAGTTCAGGGGCTCATTTAGAACATTAACATTAACTATGGCATTTTGTAACCATTACCTATGCATTATGCAGGGCCAACTCCGTTCTTCTTGCAGGAGAAGCTCAGTGTGGTTGTGGAGTAGGTGCTGCAGCGTCTTTAAGCACAAAACATACTGTTGGTCTACGGTTGGCTGGCGTGGATACATATAAGAGCGTGGCTGTTCCTTTACACGTGTTAATAGAACACGTTTACGGTGCCTGTACTGTATTGATTAATGTGTTTTTAGGTAACAGATCCTAATTGATGTCCATTTTCTGGGAGAAGAGCCGGCGGATGGCTTTTCTTGTGCTCCTCTCGCTAATTAATTGATGGATCAGAGGGCAGTCTGTTAGATGCTATTAGCAGATCGAATCTCCAGGGTATTGTGACATTAGAACATCTAGAGGGTGAGTTGTTTTAATTGTCATGTTAATGATTTTTTTCAGTTTGTTTGCGCTGAAGGCAACAGACCCCTAAGATCACATTTCATTTGGAAGGGATCTATCAGTTAGTTCCCACGTAGCAATTAGAGACCAGCGTCTGCTCCATGTGTCCCAGGGGTCAGGATCAGATTAGGTTAAATCTTTGCCTCCGGGCTCTGTGTTTTCGCAACAAGTGAAGAGACAATGGTCTGTATTTAACATGTTTTGCTATACGAGAGATCGGTCGACCTCGGTGTGTTTTTGTATGTTTGGCGAATTAACATTTATAAAGGGATAGCTGATGAATTGTGGCCATACGTTGGAAAGGCGCAAGGAATTGAAGAAGGTATAAAGCTGCCACAAAGAGTGAATACGGAAATTTAGAAGAAGTGCTTCCGAAAAAGAATGAGACGTCATTATATATATGGACTTAGGACTTCTACCCTTTAGGTGTTTACCTCCATGCCCATGAAGAGCTTGACCAGGGCACAGCTATTAATGTCACGGACAGGCACATGGGAAGGGGGTGCAGAGAAGGATGTTGGTGAAACCATAAGGGACCTGGGCCAGATAATATCCTCCCTCCAACACAGCAATGCAGATATCCTTATGAAACATACTTGTAGTTTATGCCTTCAGGCGAAACCAATTGCCCCATCTAGTTTGCCCATTTTTCCCATAGTTGCCAACAGTCCTTTTTTTGGGGGGGGGGGTCCTGTGAAATTCTGGTTCTGCGCCTGTGCACTGTACACATGCATCATGAAACTGTCTGAGAGACACACAGCCTAAAAACTGGTAAATGAGTTCCAGACACTCAGTATCTGTAGCTTGGAGCCCAATAGGGTGACAGAGCGCTGCGCAACGCCTAATTCAGGCTCCGCTCACTTTTGTCACGGAGCAAATGTTGGCAGGTATGTTTTCCTGACACAGAGACTTAGACCTTAATCAGTCCTTGGTTTTGTGTTGGATTCAGGATAGCATTATGCCTACCCCACACATGGTTAAATTCCCTCACTGTATCAACCTGTGCTGCTTCTACTGGAAGGCTGTTCCATTTATCTACCACCCTCTCTGTACAGTAAAACCTCCTTACATTATTACATCTATTCTAAACCTTTGGCCCTCCAGTTTTAGAATATGACCTCTTCTTCTGACATTTCTCCTCGAAAAGAAACATCTCCTGTATTAAACCCCTTTAGGTATTTAAATGTTTCTATCACATCTCCCCTCTTTCTTCTTCTCTACAAGCCGTACATATTAAGATCCTTTCATATTTCCTTTTTATCTGGCAAACTATTCACCGTATTAGTAGCGTTCCTCTGAATTCTCTCCAATGTGTTAATATCCTTTTGGACATGGGGTCTCCAGAATTGTACCCCATACCCCGAGGTCTAATCGGAGAGATCAGAGATCCAAAAAGTGGCAGAACCTCTCCCCCCTCCCTGATATTAATACGTCTAGCTTTACAACCCAGCACCCCGCTTGCCTTTTCGGCTTTATTGCTTTGCCTGCTTACCTTTAAGTCATCAGAAACAATTACTCCAAGTCCCCCCAATCCTAAACTCTGCCTAGGGATTTCCCAAGAGTTCCCCCTCCAGAAAGTGCTACTTCATTTTGTTCATTTTTCTCACAAATGCTACTTACTACAAAAACGTCTAACCTGATCAGTACAAACACACGGAATTGTATTTAATATTTTCTTTGCTATGATTTACAAATATTCATTCTATACACACCGTGGCAGGAAGCACCTATTACTGCTATCCCTGTTGCCAAGTGCGAATGAATTAAGAACCATGCATGTACTTTTATACAAAGCCAGTGCCCATTAAGAAAAAAAATAACAATCTTGTTTGATAGTCCATCAGAATGACATTACTGTAGGGGGTTGACCAAGTGCATCTTGACCTAGCCAAGTACTTCAATGCTTAGCAGACATTAAATCTTCTTATTAAGCAGACGAGGCAGCACGTATGCACATTTACACAAAACATTTCTTAGTTATATTGTGGTGATTGTGTTTTTGTTGTTGTTCTTCTGACTGAATAGAGATAGCTTTGAAAATGTCTCCTGTTCTGCTGAGACGAGAGAACATTTGTGTCATGTCGACCTGGCAGCACAATCTGCTCAACAAGCCGCATTACGTGGTGTAGGCACAGTACCCAGAATAGGAAGCCGAGCAGACGTCCGGCACTAACCATTGGTGCTCACCTATATAGGCGTCACTGATATGTCACTGACTTACAATGGAAACCTTTTTGGTATTATAACATTCTGATTCTATTTATAGTACTAACAGTGTGTGCAGTGCTCTACGCAGTACGGTGAATACAAGGGAGTGTACCAGTCACCCGTGTGAAATTAAGAACAACATTTATACCTTATATTCTGTGTAGCATTTACATTACATTTATTTATACAGCACCAGCAGATCCCGTAGCCCTGTCACACTAGGGGACAGTGACAAATTGACAATATTTAACAGGCAATCTGAAATGACAATAACATTAACACACAGTAAGACAAACTGGTACCGAAAGAGTAGAGGTCCCTTCTCTTGCGAGATAACAATCTATCAAACTGTAAAGGACATGAATGAAATGGTTTGTCCAATGGGAGCGTCAGGGAAGCAGGAGGCAGAATAAAACAGAATACGAGCGGAGAGTTTTTAAGGGTGATTTTAAATCTGTGTCTGTATAAGCTGATTGTTTCAGTGTATATTATTATTATTACTATTATTATTTGTATTATTATTATTATATTTTATGTATATAATGCCAAAAATGTACGCATAACTTCTTACAGTCCATACATTAAAAAGGTATACTGTTGGAGTGAAAAGGGGGGGCAGTAAGAGGGCAGATATAGGAGATGAGAGGTCAATGGAGTAGAAAAAAAGTAAGACAGGCCAAATAAAACCTGTTCTGGAAAACATACAGGATAGACAGGAGCAAAGGGTTAGCATGACACAGAGTCCGGAAAATACTAATATGCAAAAGTCTAGTAGATGAATATGTAGATCTCCCCGTCCAGTCTGTATACCTGTCTGCAGAGGTGTAGTCGTTGGATTGGGCTTCGGTTGCCCTGGCTGTTTATATAGGGACTGGCTGTTTTTCCGGTTGGTATTACCTTATGGTAAGTTTATTCTGTTAATTAATTATACATCTGTTTATTAGCATTAACGGACTGTATAGGGAAGGTAATTTCAGCAGAAGAATAACACCATGAACGATAAGTGGACGTTAGAGAAGATGATTTTCTAATTGTTATATATTTTAGGAACTTGTTGACTCCAATATATACTAAGCATCTTTTTTTTTATTTTCACTGTTAACTATTAAACTTGTGCTTGAGTCCCAAATCTATTCGGACACATATTTATGTTTTGTTTTTTGCCCATTAATCCACGGACAACTAATTTCTTTTTCTGGACTTTTGTTTCAGACAAAACTATTTGTTGCCCAAAAATAGGTCTCATCTCTTGTTCTGTGTCCCTTCCCTCTCCTCCAGTCCTGTCTCTTGCCTTGCACTCTCCCCCTGTCTTGTATCTGCCCCCCACCTGCTCACTCATCTTCTCCATCCGTTGTCTAGTCTCCTCTGATCCCTCTGTGCAGCTGCAGAGACGATGGTGACTGGAGAGATGGGAAGGGGAGTAGGAGAGGGGAGGGTGTCAGTGTGTGAGAGAGTGTCCAGCGGCAGGAAACGAAAGGGAGAGGGTAAAGCGCACATTGCCTACTAAATTATTATATAATCCTTGCTTGTCTGTAGAGGTAAATTAATGCACAGCTTTCCTTATAGGCACTGCAATGGTTAATAGTCATTTGCATATTCATTATTCTGTGTTGTAAAAGATGTATTAGTTTGATAACGTTTGTTCCCCTGCCCATACAGTGGATGTTTGACTCCAATGCCCGGTGCTATGGAAATATGAGTCCACCTAGTGGCAACGTTTCCTTTTCTTTATTTGTAGAGAGAGACATAAAAAGCAATAGTGGTTTTGATTAAAGGGACATCCACCTTCCCAAATAGCCTTTTAAACAAATGCAATGATTCAAGGGCAGGAGTGCGCTCTCACTGAAATCAGCGGGAGAACTTAATGCGCATGAGCAGAGGGGGTCTCATTAGACCCCCACCAGGACACTCACTAAGCCAGCACTGGATCTCACTGGCTGTAAGTGTACCAAGCGTTGGGCAGAACACATCTCCTGCACAGAAATTAGCTAGGGGAGCTAAAAGAAAGAGGCGAAAAAGCATATGGGGGGTTCTGTAGAATCCCACCATGCATTTGAAAGGGACCTCTCTGCTATAAGGTACATATTATGGCCTGAATACGTATTTTTTTTTTTATCTTTTCTACTCAAACAAAAAACTTTAAAGTTAAATTACTGATGAACCTCACTGTGTCAAATTAATATATTTTCCATAACACAGGCTTCCAAAATCCATCTTCTCTGAAACTCAATTGATGTCAGCACTACTTATTTATTTATAAGTAGCCGTATTAGTCCAGTGTATAAGAATGCAAAAAACCCCCCAGAATGTTGCAGAATCTTGCAATACCTTTTTTATTGGACTAACGGTATTTAAAATAATATTATTTTATATTATTATTATACCTATTATTTTAAATATATATTATATCTATTATTTTAAATATTGTTAGTCCAATAAAAAAGGTATTACAAGATTCTGTTTTTTTTTTGCATTTTTATAATGTCTTTAACACTACAACACTGATAGAGGCTGTCGGAAGATATAACCCCCCCCCTCTCCCGCGTAATCTGGCTCCCATGACAAAAATATTAGTGTTGATATCATGTACCTGCATTTATTTGAGATGTCTCAACTTTAATATATTTCCCTATACATACATAATATGTCCCGTTTAAAGACATAATAAAACCTGAATGAGCTTATGACTATTTGAGATATAACGCTGGTACTGTATACTAAATATTAATGGTTTGAACTCAATAAAATATTCAACAAAATAAACAACATATATATTATTATTATTATTATTATTTATTGTTTTATATAGCACCATCATATTCCGTAGCGCTGTACAATGGGGTATATATGTATATTTATATATCATGGTGGAATCGTTATACATGCATGGAGTAGACTTCCGGCAGAGGAGATAAGAGTAATCCTATCCCTACTTACATCAAAACATAGTATTATTTTAATAAAAACTAGATCAGATTTCCGATGCTTTTCTTTACGTTTTTAGCTGGGGATGTCTTCATGCAGCCAGCTGCCTTTAGTCCATGTAACTGTTATCCGTGGAGAGATTTATGTTACTTTAGCTGTGTTATCTGATGGTCTGCTGTGATCTAGAGCCATTAAGGTAAATATCTACCTCCCAGGCAGCGTCTCTGATTCATGGTTGACCTGCGTTACTCATTTAAGGAATGTCCTTCAGACAGCCGTCGGTGGCATTTGACAAAATATCTGCCCAGTAAAAAAGTCTGTATATCTGCCCGGTGTCCACCAAGGGCTCCATTGGCCCCTGTAAGCAGCTACGTCTCGGTGGAAGTTCCCCTTCAGCATTTAAACTCTCGTTATGTATCTGGCTGCGGCGTTTCGCTCTTAGATAGTTTATTTTAGAAGGACCGCTCGGGGACCGCGATGGGGAAAATGACAGTGATGAATCCCCAGCACAGTTATTATCTCTGTATCAAGTGTGTTTGGCTACTGTAGACATAATAGTTGTTATTTCGTTTCCCTCCAGAACATATTCAGACATAAATGAAACAAACTGAGTGTTCTTCATCTGGCAAAAATAGTACAGTACATTCTACTGCCTGACGTCCCTATGGAGATCCACCTCCCGCTTAGTGAATGCCAGGTCTAACAGACCAAGAAGAGAATCAGACCAACGTGTTCCTTCTCAGGGGGGTCCACATCTGGGGCCGGGGGATTAGGACTACCAGGTGTCGGGTACCGAACCGGCTAAAATGATGGTCCAGCTGCATGTCACCAGGGTTGGAGTTTAAATGATATTTGGCTTCACGGATTGTCATTCAGAGGAAAAAAGTGTTCAACTAATGAGTAACTCGTACACCCCATGGTACAGCGCTGCAGAATATGATGGCGATATATATATATATATATATATATATATATATAGCAATAAATTAACCGCAGGTTAAGTGGGTGACTGGAGGCTGACCCTGTCCTCCCAAGGGGCTAGAAATTGTCACAAAATCTTTATCACCATCCATATTCCTCGACATCAAAGTACAAAGACACACGTGGTATATCTGTTATGTGTTAAAATAACTTTTATTTGAAAATATTTCCCAAATCTAATCTATAATACACTAAAAAAAATAAACTAAAAACCCAAATATTTCTATGTGACTTTACTAAGATAAAATTCTTCCAGTTTACTAATTTATTTATCTTATTTTTATATATATATTATATACACAACATATTAATTGTGTTTTTTTTCCTTTTCATTCACAATTTTTTTTAATAATGGAGTAAATTGCGGTTTCATTACAGAACAGTTCCTCTATAATCTTTCAGTTGGCTCTGCTTTCTAAACCTTCTGGCGGTCGTAGTTGAAATTCGTGAAATATAGGATAGTCCTTTTGCGTAATACGAGTTTGAAGATTGATTGCTCTTTTCGGTCAATTCTATGGGGACATTTTACAAAAAAAGAGCGAAAGGAGAAAAAAAAATTCTGTTTTTCAAGCAGCACACTATGTGCAGCCAGCGAGGATTGCACTCTCTGTGAATTATTTTGGTTCAATCACATTGGGTACGTCGATCCATAGTGAGTTAGAGCAGCCATGCAAGTCTTTCCACGCTCAATGTTTGTTCCTTGTTTTCAAAGCACAAACAGAACGGGCTTCCAGACGGAATGTATTGTACTTGGAAACCATAGGGGTCTTGGGACATCACAGACCTGCTAACATCCTTTATAAGGTGACAGACTGAGGTCTCTCTTGTCTGCTAGTGGGATTGTTTCCTGCAATATACCGGCAGCAGGGACAGATCACACGTTAAAGGAGGAGGAACATTCTGCTTCATTGAAGGCTTTCGGTTTAGTGTTCTCCCTGAGCCTCAAAGCTTTTCAGAAGCTCGGCGTCTCCGTAGGTCTAGGACATACGGGTGATCTTAAGGATATTGAACAATGTTTGGGGCACAAATCCTTCTTTTGTTCTTTAAATGGAACCAGTAAGATCGTTTTTTACTTTCTAATGGAAATCTATGTTTTTTGTTTGTTTAAGTCCTATGGAAAATGGGAAATTCTTACGCTGGCCAACTGAAGACAACCCGTTTTGAAGAAGTCCTCCACAATTCTATCGAAGCATCGCTGAGATCTAACACCCTCGTCCCCAGACCCATCTTCTCTCAGCTTTACTTAGAAGCAGAACAGCAGCTGTCCTCTCTGGATGGTAAGGGCTCTTTGGAATGATTTAGATTTTGAGTTGGAAAGAATTACTAGCTGTGGGATGGATTGGATTTTGTTAAACGCTAGAAAGAGGAAACTGTATTTTTTTCACAGATATTTACAACGGAAATGTTGTTTTATACACTACCTGCTCTGATGTCTCTGTAGTTTCTTATATCATGTATCCATATTAGCTCTTAATTAGCACAGGATTCCAGAACATTGTAAAATATGTCCATCTGCTTAAATTACCGAGAGGGTGATAGATAAGTGGAACAGCCTCCTAGCAGAAGTGGCAGAGCCTAATACAGTAAGGGAATTAAAACATGTATGGGATAGGCATAGAGCTGTCCTGAACCTAAGATAAGACTTTACATCCGGAAAAACATTTAAAGTAACTTTAGCCAAAAATCTGACCAGTCTTCGCATTTGTCTTCACTTATCAGGATTATTAACATTTTAAATCTAGAAAACGTATGAAAAATCTAAATATCTCCAGATAATAAGATGAATGTCTCGAAAGCCCTAATAACATATTTTGTGACTTGGGTGAAAATCATTGCGGTCGTTGTACAGATAACCTAAACCTGTCTTTCTGAAATGATTAAACTTATATTCATTTAAATAAATGACATTACATATATTTATATAGCGCCGGCAGATTCTGTAGCGCTGTATAGTTTGTAATCTTATAGGATTTGTAGTGATGATTGTTTCTCTGCTGTTTCATTTTAAACTCAGATTAATGTCAACTCATGTTGTCAAAATGACATAAACATTATTTTTTTTAGATATATATATATAATATTTATTATAATTATATATAATAATATATTTATTATATTATATATAATAATATATTATATATTATTATATATGCATGTATAATGTAAATAAAAGATTATATACATAGTAAAGAGGCATTGACAAAATGCATCAAAATAAAAAAGGAATTATTGATGTTTTTATCCCATCTTTGTAATCTGTTAACTAAATATATACCGAATAATGAATGTAGAGCTGAAACAACGAATCGATAAAATCGATAATAATCGATAACGGAAATCATCGATAACGATTTCCGTTATCGATTAATCGAGTGATCAATTCGTTGTTGGAGCACTCGGCTCCTTTTACTTACCTCCGCGAGCGTTCCCCGCTTCTGCTACACGCTCTGCAGTCTCCGCCTTCTAGCTACGTGACGGATGTGACGCGTTCCGGAGGTAAGTATTCTTCATGTCTATGTGCACGGATCGCACAGAGCCACTCGCACAGAGCGAATCGCTCTGTGCGAATGGAGCCACTCGCACAGAGCGGTTCGCTCTGTGCGAGTGGCTCCACTCGCACAGAGCGGTTCGCTCTGTGCGAGTGGCTCCATTCGCACAGAGCGGTTCGCTCTGTGCGAGTGGCTCCACTCGCACAGAGCGGTTCGCTCTGTGCGAGTGGCTCCACTCGCACAGAGCGGTTCGCTCTGTGCGAGTGGCTCCACTCGCACAGAGCGGTTCGCTCTGTGCGAGTGGCTCCATTCGCACAGAGCGGTTCGCTCTGTGCGAGTGGCTCCATTCGCACAGAGCGGTTCGCTCTGTGCGAGTGGCTCCATTCGCACAGAGCGGTTCGCTCTGTGCGAGTGGCTCCATTCGCACAGAGCGGTTCGCTCTGTGCGAGTGGCTCCATTCGCACAGAGCGGTTCGCTCTGTGCGAGTGGCTCCATTCGCACAGAGCGGTTCGTGAGTGTGGGTGCAGGGCAGAGTGGGGGTGGGGGTGCAGGGCAGAGTGGGGGTGGGGGGTGCAGGGCAGGAGACTGGGTGCAGGGCAGAGTGGGGGTGGGGATGCAGGGTGTGAGTGTGGGTGCAGAGCAGAGTGGGAGACTGGGTGCAGGGCAGAGTGGGGGTGGGGATGCAGGGCAGGGTGTGAGTGTGGGTGCAGGGCAGAGTGGGTGCAGGGCAGAGTGTGAGTGTGGGGGCAGGGCAGAATGTGGGGGCAGGGCTGGGTGCAGGGCAGAGTTAGAGACTGGGTGCAGGGGCACAGTGCAAAGTGCTGGGTGCAAAGTGCCAGTGCTGGGTGCAAAGTGCCAGGGCTGGGTGCAAAGTGCTGGGTGCAAAGTGCCAGGGCTGGGTGCAAAGTGCTGGTGCAAAGTGCTGAATGCTGGGTGCAAAGTGCTGGATGCAAAGTGCCAGGGCTGGGGCAAAGTGCTGGGTGCAAAGTGCTGGGTGCAAAGTGCCAGGGCTGGGTGCAAAGTGCTGGGTGCAAAGTGCTGGGTGCAAAGTGCAAAGTGCTGGGGCAAAGTTTCTTGAACAGTAATAGTCCACCTCTTTTCAGAATGTTTGGGGTTATTTTGTTTCATAAATATTGTGTTTGGGTTCTTGTACTTTGAAAATATTGTTTTTTATTACATCATAACAAAATAAGAATGTTAATGTAAATTTTAAGTTGTTTTTTAACATCCAGTTCATTAAATTCTTTTAAATAAACGAAAAATTTGCATATTGTTTTTTTTATCCGATTAATCGATTAATCGAAAAAATAATCGGCCGATTAATCGATTATTAAAATAATCGTTAGTTGCAGCCCTAAATGAATGATTAAATCATATATAATAATCTAAATCTCATATCATCATAATAATATAAAATCATATTTATAACATATAAAGTTTGATTTCCCATGTACTCTCCCCGTTTCTTGGAGCTGCTAGCATGGCCAGTAATTCTTTGTGCCCTTAAAACACCCGGAGAAGCCTTCATTCTTTCACAAAAAGTGTGTAACAGTTGAGGTTGGATTAGCGTTCCTTTTCACAGCCCGAAGCTTACACAGCGAGAGCTGCTGATGTCATCACGATACTCATTTCAGCCGCTTCCCTTCATTCAGCACATTTCCACAAAGCGCTTTCTGCTAGAGCCCGTAAAACTAGGACTCCTACAGGCGGAAAGAGAAAAGGAAATGTGAGCGCCGGCAACAAAATGTGTCCTTTCACAAGTGTAGGAGGGCAATTTCACGGGGTGAGTGGAGTTTACTGCCAGGGGTCTGGCATTCATTGACAAACCAGGGAGCCCAACAGAGCGTGATCATTTATTGTGATCATACAGAGATAATACGTCCACCTGCATTGCTACTTTACTGAGGGGGTGGTCAATAAGTGGAACTGTCACCCAGCAGAAGTGGTAGAGGTGAATACAGTGAGGGATAAAACTATCCTGAATCTAAGACAAGATCAAGGCCTGGTTAACGGCTGCGTTTTTAAGTCAGGAATAATGGGGAAATTCTATGTTTCCGTGTTAACTGGTGTTAGTCGGGGTTTTGGCACAAAACTAAAGGAAAAGAGGCTGCAGAAAGCAAGAGGCATTAAGAAGAATTGGCGTTATATATCTGATCTCTCAGAAGCGAACTCGTTAAAGTGACACATGTCATTCTTTGTGTGTATTGGAACCCGCACACATGACTCTGCGTCTGCCGAATGCTTTCCGTGTTACGGAGAGTCATGCTGTGTAAACTGTTATGTCTGGAGGGCCACTCTTTTTGTTTTTAGAGTTAACTTTAAGGGGTGGCTAATAGGGTTTATTAGGGGCAACCTGGAGTCAAAGATCAGCACACCCGGTAACTTTCTAAATGAGCTGACCCTTCGCCTCTTGAAACATTAACCCTTTAATAGCCCTTCATGAAGATTCTATGTAGTAGCTCTCTAAATGTGTTAACCTAATGGATCTAATACCTTGACTTGTCATTACTTAAAGAAACACTTAATTAAGTCTCCTGCATTCAAGCAGGGATATTGACCATAACATACTGGCGGCGCAGGCACCAATAGGGAGTCTTATATATGATCACAGCCGTGTAGAATAGGAAGGAGTCAGCTCCAGACTGTGTGACCCCGAGAATCTGCTCCTTCACCCTGAGATTGGGGCAAAAACCCTTAGACTCAAGTCCAACCCTGAGAGTCCCCAGGTTTGGAGATCAACATCAAAAGATACTACCAGACAGAGAAGAATCAGGCTGGATCTGCCCTGCGCACAGCATGTACAAAATGTGATTCTGATCCAAAGTTTATAGAGTGGTCCAATTACCATAGCAACCATTAGAATGTTCCTGGTATGTGGCCGCCATGGTGATAAGACCACTATTTGCACCAGAATATATTTTCATACACAATCCTTAATGCGTGCCCAGGCAAAGTGTGGCATTGTCAGGGCAGGGTATAGAATTGTGTATTTGCATTAAGAGTTATTAAGTTGTGTTGAGCTTTGGGCAGAAACCCGTGGATGGTTCTAGCAGCCGATCTATGTTTTAATGTTTCTTATAAATATTATGATTTACTAATACATAACGCTAAGAGCCTAAATAGCAATATTATGACTGTTCTATCATTTCCTTGATAATTACTTTGGGAATGTTATATTTAGAAAGATCCATCCTACACGATGACGAAATTTAAACATACATGGGACGGGCGTAATGCTACCCTGACTCTAAGACGAGACCAAAGACTGATTAAGGTCCGAGTCAGGAGCAGGCTCAACGGCCAAAGGGTTCTTAGCTGCCGTCAAATTCTTTGTTTATATTTAGTGTTTTCAGCTTATATACGGTAATATTTTGCTGTCCCCCACTACTCAGCGAGACGCGTTACTAACACCGGCTTCCTTGCATCTGCTTGAACACAGAACATACTCGGCTATATGAAGGCCTCGCTGCTGTCGCCTCATCTTTCATTTAACATTTTTCAATAACGTATAGATTGCGTACATATAATGTCAGATTGATGGCTTTATGGTTTTTGTTTGTGTCTGCAGTTGATCCTTCATGTGGTATGCTCTTCTGCAGGTGGCCGAGCGGACAATGATGATGACGAGGATGATGATGATGGCTCCGGATCGAACAGCCCACCACTATCATACCAGAATAAGCCTCCTCCAGAAGGTTGTTGTACAACTGACGGTGAGAACTTTTATGTTAGTCGATCTGTAACTCGTCTAAAAAAGTTCTTCATTTTTTTGTAGTCTACAATATTTATTGGAAAAAAAAAAGAATTTGATTGGCTCAGTGCTTTGTGGCTATAATGTTATTCTAATTTATATGTTATGAAGGGATCTAACATCCCTTCAATTGAAATATTTAAGGGAAATATTTTTCATATCTTTATATCACAAAGCACTACATGTGGGCAGCCATTTTTTCCTTCTACTCTTCATTTCCTGTTACATATCTCCGCAGCATTGCTACGCAGGAAGTGAGAAATGTGGAGAAGTATTCCGCATTCTTCAAGGAACAAACAAACGTGCCATTTTAACCCCTTAAGGACAATGCATTGTGAGCTCGCACATGTACAGGCTTTGTTGTTAAGGGGTTAAAATAGTTAAGGCCAGACTCTTTAATACATGCATTTGAGAATTCCCTTTTTAAAAAAAAAATAATATTTATTTTTAAATAAGATTTCTACTGTGTATCTCAAATGAAAATACAAATAAAATATTTTAAGTATTTTAAGTAACTTAAGTAAGCCGTATTTTGTTTTTCGTGTTTAAGGTTTTTGCCAGGCTGGTAAAGATTTGAGACTTTCCTCGATGCCGTCAGATCACTTTGAATTGCCTCCCGGGTTCTTATTGGTCGGCGCGAAGTCTCCCAGCTTACCGGATCAAATTTTAGTTTGCGCCGTCGATAAAAGATTTTTGCCGGACGATAACGGGCGCAATGCACTTTTAGGTAAGTCTGTACTTGGAATCCTGTCTTGTGATGGAAATGTGATCTGGCAGATAGATTACTGCAGGCATGAAGAATCCAATACACTGGCGAGCGATAGGATGGAGAGGTTTTTGACAGTCAGGTAGGCAGTTTGGAGGAGATGGAGCTGGTCTCCACTTAGAGCAGAACGCCTGTAGGTAATTTATAGCAGGTGAGAAAGCGATTGCAATAACAATGACGTTCAAAGTATTTAATTCATTTATGATAAGAAGGTATACCTTATAGTACACACATATATAAAATATGTTAGATTGTAAGCTTATGAGCCGGGCCCCTCTTTACCAAATGTATCGGTTTGTCTCAGTCTGTTATTTCTAGTTTTGTCAGACCCAAACAATGTACAGACTGTAAGAAGCGCCACGTAAATAAGAATACAAATAAATAAAATATAATAATAATTACTTCGAGGCTTACCTTTTAGGATCAGCTGGGATTTATAACATACTTAAAGCCACCATTTCTTTGTTTAGGCTGTGCCGACATACGAGGGCTTTAAACTGGGGCATTTAAACTGTATTATCCACCACTTTATCTTTTGTTAATATTTGCTCTGGCTTTCATTCCTCGCCTTAATTCATACGCCTTAATTCATACGCAATGTAACTATGTAACAATGCAATGCTTAGACAGGTACGTCCGAATATTGGTCTTTCAGCAGTCAGGGGTTCTGCGCTATATTTACATTATATAAGTTTAGGTAGGCATGTACTTTTAAACACCATTGAAAAGCCCAAAATAATTATCGATTGTCTTAGTTTATAAAAGTTGGGCTTGAGAGATCAGAAAGGTTAGGATCTATATTATAATTAATATTATTATATTCGATCAAGTTATGGAGTTATACAGGAGATAATGGCGAAGGGATTTATCTACTACCAATAGGATAAGTAGGAGGTCAACATGAGCAGGAAATATATAATTTGGGGTTTTTAGGTATGGAATGGGTAGATGTATTGACCTCATTGGGTCTTCTCTTGTCATGTTCCTGTCTCCTGCTGGATACTTGACATCAAAGGGAGTAAAATGTTACACATTGTATAGTAAAGTGGCCCCAAACAGCGGCAATTCTAATCTGAAAAGGGCTAAAACCCAACCATCGGCGGAGGACTTGGGTATTTGTAAAGGGAATTGCCCCGTCTTATTAGACATAACCTTACAAGACAAGAGCTGCTCCTTCCTACAGACGGACAGAACATTCCAAGGCTGGTTTCAGACTTGAAAGAACAAACAATTAGTGCAGAGGAAGTGTTTGGAATTAATTGCACTCCGGACAAAAGCACAAAAGAGCCATAAATCATAGTTGGTGGAAAGGGGTTTGTATTACATGGAGTTTTATCCCATCTCTGCTTCCTGCAATAAACCTGCTTTCCTTTGAGCAGACAATGCCGGCTAATGGTTAAACAATGCTGTGTGATAAGCGGGTATCTGGAAGCTCTGGCCCCCAAACATCCACGGGTTTGGTTATTCTTCCAGATTTTAATTCCTTAAAAAACGTTTTGCTTTATAATTTACATAACGACTCATTTATATCGCACCATCAAGTCACGTTTTCACAAATCCTACCATTTAAATGAA
Source organism: Spea bombifrons (assembly GCF_027358695.1). NCBI lineage: Eukaryota > Metazoa > Chordata > Amphibia > Anura > Pelobatidae > Spea > Spea bombifrons. The sequence continues at coordinate 109,293,840 of NC_071089.1, forward strand.
CTCGCGTCATGGTATTTCCAGATTAAATGAAACAATAATTGCATATTAAAACTGACCCTGCTTGGAGAAAGGTATGTCGGCTTTATCTTTTTAGGATCTGCATGATTATTCCTCCCCATTAGGCTATCTCTCCCCTGACTTTTGCTGATGGCGAGATGCATATCGCCCCTTGTTTCAGTTTGTGTGTTACGATCAGCTTGGAAAAACCACCTTATTGATATTGGACACATTATGGATGCGGCTCATTGGGTTTTACTTTTATATATATTATATATGGCTGGTAAAAGGATTCTTTACGCGCGGGGGGGGGGCTTTTTAATGGCAGACTAGATAATGGTTCTTATCTGACATCAGATTCTAGATTTCTCCGCTTTCTTTATCTTTTTAGACTGAATTATTCGTTACTAGGGGTCTAATTTATACAGTTACTAATAGATTGCAAGCTCTTCTCCTTCTCACTATGTCCTCTTGTGTGTTGTTGTCAGTTCCGTATATATTGTCAGTTTTGGCGTCATTGTTAAATATTTCGTTATGTATGTAACCCTATAGGTACAGCATACTCTGCTCTCCTCCCTGGTACTCGTAGGGTTACGGGACGAGGCTGCTATTTCATGTCACGGTTTTTTTTCTCTTTCATGCTTTTTTATGACGCGGGATTTTCTTTTAAATCATGCAATCAAAGCCTCTTGTGTTGCTGCCGAATTTCATGGACGTTAAGCAGATGTCTGACAAATACCTTGATTACGAACGTGTTTTGTTCATGCAGCCAAGTTGTCTTGACCTCAAAAGTCACAGCGACCTTTAGCAACCTGTATGCCAGAGCCTGTGATGTAATAGACTACCTCCTGCCTTGGCCCGTTCATAAGAAGATTCCCCGTACCCATAGAAACCAGACAGGCTGCCGGATGAATGAAATCTTATTAAAATACCGTGAAAACGGGAAAGGGCACCCTGTGTTATTTTTTAAACCTCCCTACTATATATATATATATATATATACTGTATAAATATTTATGTTTTATATATATATATGTATATATATATATATATGTATATATATATATATATATATCTTTAATATAAGCCCTTTAAATAAAAATATATTTTTCTTTTGCGAAGAGAGTGGTAGATAGGTGGAACAGCCTCTCATCGGAACATGTATGGGATAATTATATGATGATCCTGAATCTAAGACAAACCAAGATTAAGGTCGGAGTCTCTACATCAGGAATAATGGGTAGACTAGACGGGCCGGACGGTTCTTGTCTGCTGTGAATATGTTTCTATGTCCCTTTACAATAGCTGGCAGTAATACTGCATTGATGATGGAATAACCTGATCATATAAGGTGAGGTTAAACTAAAGCTATTATTTGTTCTTTGTCGGAAGGTTTCTCTGGTAACTGTGTTGGATGCGGAGAGAAAGGCTTCCGATACTTCACGGAATTTTCCAATCACATTAATCTCAAGTTGACGACCCAGCCGAAGAAGCAGAAGCACCTGAAGTATTACCTCGTGAGGAACGCACAGGGGTGTCTGGCGAAAGGAGCCCCCATCTCCTGGAAGGGCACAGGTGAGAGGAAGCTGATCAGAACACTAGTGTTAGCGTGTAAAGCGGTTCCAACCATCAACTGTTAGATTCCCTATCCAGTGGGTTTTGTAAGGGAATGGGGGTACCTGTCCCATCCGCCTAGTGTTGCCCACACATGGGAACATGATCTGGGGTAATTGGCTTATTTGGGCTGTTTTGTAAAGTCATCTTCGTCATAGAAGCCCCGGCGGAAGTGCCGGCAGCAGCGGAAGTTGTCTGCGCGCATCGCGCAGACCTTCCCTGGCTGCCAGAGAGGAGGATACAGGTCCCCTGCAGTGGGATCCTCATCTCTGACAGCTGGGGGAAGTCTGTGCGCTCAGACAACCTCCACTGCTGCCGGGGCTTCTATGGCGGAGCACCTGAAGGTCATGTAACACCGGCACTCCTTCATAGAAGGCCCGGTGGAAGGGCCGACAGCAGCAGGGTTGTCTGCATCGTACAGACCTCCACGGCTTCCGGAGAGGAGGATCCAGGTCACTGTTTGCCCACAGCACGGCTAAATACATTTTTTTTTAAAAAAAAACACCTGCCTGGAGCCCGGAACTGCCGTGAGGCCGGTTGCTTATAGGCCACGGACCGGTGGTTGGAGACCCCTGATCTAGAGTTGAATCCTAACCCAGAATAAAGGAATTCTAAGCAGTAATAACTGTTGCAGTATGAGATGACATTATTTGGCTGGTTGGTTAAAGTAGCGCGCACAACAACAGAGCACAAATCGTGTTACAGGTGAGTAACAAGTTGTGTTTCCTTTAAGAGATGAGAAGCCGGCACTCATCCTCCAGCCTGTGCTCCAGTACTGGGCTCAGCACTCACGATGTAACGGCCAGGGCGATGGATCCGATCACTGCAGCAAATCCGCAAGCGTTTGGTGGAAATCCGCTTACAGGTAAGAGAAAAGATTCTACGGCCCTGCAAGTAATCAGCGATAACAAATGGTGACGCCGGCTGGAGGAAAGTGAAAACAGAGACTGTATACACGGAATGAAACTCCACTTATATTTAGATGCGCATCATGTTAAGAAAGATATTCCCCCTGGTTTCATTATATTTTTATTATTTTTATTATTATTTTTAATGCTTTTTATCCCTGTAGTCTGTTCTCACTTTACGGTGCATCATCTGCCTTTTACTAAAAGGGTTAAATATAGGATGAACAATAAAAACACATCATCTAGAGATTAAATGTATTCTGCGTGATAAGAGCGATATGATATGTAAAAGTCAGTTATCTCAACTTAATAACAATTGTTTTTACGGAACAGATAATGCATTTTTACCAACTCCGACCCAGAATATTAACGGATCCCTCTGCTCCCAATCAGTGAAGGGGAATCCATCTGCACCACCCAGATCTTCAGTTTTAGGTTGGTGATGGCTCGCTCGTTACTGTCAATAATACGCTAATTAATAGGGGGAGGAAAAAATAGTGCCTGCATACAGCGATGGGGCATACGCTGGCTTTAGTAATGTCTGCTTACAGGTCAAACACATTATGCATATCTGCTGCCACCTAGTGGAGATTATGGTATAGACCGCTAGTGTGCGCTCTGCTTGCCTTCATTGAATTATATATATACTATATGTCAATTCTACTGAAAGGCGTCCATCTCCTTCTATTCTATAAAGTTTAAACTTTTCTTTCTCAAAACTAGAGGGTACCTCTGATGTCATGGTGACATCACTGGGGATTGCCTTTAGGTATTTATTTCACTTGTGGTTTGCTGACTTGTTACGCCCCACATCCAATTGCTGTTTAACCCTGCAATGTCTGAACGATTTGTTTTTAAAGTAGATTTCTCAAATCTGATTAAATTAGCGTTCCCATTGTAAGGAAAGACTGAGCGTGTAGACTTTATTGTCATATTTTGTTTTTCAGGCAATTTAACAAATTCTGGCCCTCCCAAAAAGCGCCTCAAAGGCTGGTCCCCAGAGTCTCCATCTTCAACAGACACCAGCTATCAGCAAAACAGCCTGCTTAACGCCAGCGGCTTTGGAAAAGACTGTGAGTTCACGCGTATGCGTTCGATTACGAGTACCTGCTACAAAACCTGTAACAAAACACATATATGTGATACACGCATTACATTGATGCTCATTTTCCTTTAATTATAATTAGAGTGCGGATTTATTCATTTTCACACTATTTGGGCTTCCACGACATTTAGTATGTGTAGAAATTGCTATATTTCACACTAGATGAAATTAAAAGGCAATAATCCAGATCCGTGCATTAGATAGCAGTCGGCTGTGCAGTGTGTGGATCGTTGAGCAACAGACTTACTTAATTATTTAGTAAAGTATTTAATAAAAAGTTTGTATACCGAGGGGGGAAAATATCATCTTCCTGTTCATTATTCCTTTACTTTAACTTATATCTGCTCTTTTGTTTAAGTCACTGATCATTGATTGGTTTAGGGACTGCCCATTGTCCTTAAGGGGTTAATTACAAATGAATTCCCATGTTATTTTTACACTAATGGAGGAATATTTGGAAATAAGATGTTTTATTATACTGATAGTTCGTTCCCCCCCCCCCCTCTGATGCAGATAGTCCAGGTCAGGCCTACGCTCCACAGCCCACCCCAGGGTCTGGACTCCCGTCATCTACCATGGTGGCCACAGGGGAACCTGTATCGGTGCCAGAAAACCTGCTGAAAACATGCATGACTAAGCCAGTCATCTTTAAAGGTACGTGAAACACCATATGATTCGTGAATACTGGGTCTGTAACCCAAACCGTATATAAAAGCCTTTAAGAGTATTCTTCACCAAGTGCTCAACGCTCTCCGTATGACCAAAGGACTCACTCACACGTCTATCTTCTGCCCCTCTCCTTTCTTTTAGTGCTAATTATTTATCCCATTCCTCGCAGGTCATGGAAACTTCCCTTACCTCTGCGGTAATGTCAACGATGTCACCGTCAGCCACCTCTTACACAATTGTTACAGAAACTCTCAGTCTATGCCCAAAGCGTACGGACAGTACGGACCCAGCTCCATACAGCCCATCTCAGAAGAAATGCAGCTCTTGCTTACCGTGTACTACCTGGTACAGCTGGGTGAGTGGACGCTGTCCTCTTTGTCTTCCTTAAAGACCAGGGCTTGATCTTATTTGAAGGATTTGCTCCAGAAGAACTTGTACTAAGAGGTCTATGGGTGTTTATCTAGTACTGACGGACGTGGTCCAAAGGACTCCCTTTCTCCATGGAAAAAGGGGCAATTCTAGCTGTTCTGCGGGGCAGACTAAGCCACTAGTAAATGGCAGAGAGTCATATTGGAGCTTGAGTTCTCTTGTATTTTCTGCTATTGATTTAAAGCCATTTTAGTAAATTTGGAGGTAGAACATTAAGTTAGCTACGTTTACATAATAGCTTATTTTTTAGAACTTGAAAAAAAACAAGTAACAAGTTATTTACAAAAATCAGCGAAACTAGAGAGTCAAAAAACATCCATCATTTGATGGAATTACCCGTGTCAGGGTTCTCTCAGTAGGTTTTTTCTACACTCTTTTTATTTCGCTGTGATAAATAAAAGTTTTTTCTTGTGCCGGGTTGGGATTAAGGGTATGGTTCACATATATTTATTAATGTTTTTTTATTGTATTTCTTGCTTCTTGCTATCTTCCGTTGTGTGTTTTGGGTAGATGGTGCATCGCTGGTCTCCCTGTCTCATCCTTCTTTCTTTTTCCCAGCTCCAGGCCAGGTGCCTTTAATAGAGGATTTAGAGCAGATATTCATGCGTTCGTGGAGGGAGACGCACCTTGCGGAGATTCGCCAGTATCAGCACAGCGTGTCCCAGTCATTCCCTCACTTCCCGAGCCCCATAACCCCGGTGACGGCCGCTCAGCTCCCGTGGCTGGCTGGCCTCGCCGCCAGTTCTTGCAACGAAAGCGTCAGGATCATGGAATGCGGCTACTCGTTAGCCGAGGGGCTCTCTGAAATGTTTAAGCTGCTGGTGGAGGGGAAGCTGTCTCAGACAAACTACGTGGTCGTTATCTGCACTTCAAGACACACCGGCATTGACTCCTGCGTGGTAGTAACAGGTAACCGCCTGGTCATTGCTATGGAGTTCTGTGGAAACATTAGTAGATCCTCTTCCCATTCCATTTAGAAGGGGAAAAGGTTTCGTGAAGTACTACAAATGCTTTCTTTTACCGGTTAATGGGGCTCTAGAACATATGGGATAAAAGACTTTGATGGCTTTGGGGTGGTTTTTCAAAGGTAGACGCTAGGAGATGAGTGGAAAATGATGTCCCTCCAACTGGGACGATAAAACCCCAATATGGCCACTGTCTTGAAAGAAGCTGAGGTAAAAATGGTGAACACAACCTTAGGTTTGAGTGACTCAACTTCAAAAGATGAAGACCCCCCTCCAGTATGTGATAATTTTGTATATTGTTAGTTTTAATGTTATTGTTAATTTTGTATCTTCCCTCGTGGTAAAAGTTTCAGAATCTGCTGGCGCACTATAATTAACCCCTTAATGACAAAGCCTGTACATGGAAGGGCAAAATGCATTGTTTTCAATGGGTTTAGGGACCGCCCATTGTCCTTAAGGGGTTAATATGTAATAATAAAAATTATAATAATAATAATAATAAGTACTTTGTGACCCTATTTGTTAAATGACTAGCCATTTTGCCATGATTGTTATTTTTATCTCCCTAGGGAAGTTCCAAGCACGGATTTTAGCAGAAAACATGTTTTCACCAGCTGATTGCCTGAAAGAAGTTAACCGTGAATTAGTGAGCGGAAAGGTGGAGGCGTTGGGGGCATATTTCACCGCTTTGTGTTCAGGTATATATTCTGATTTTTTTGTTTTTGGAGAATGGGTAGAGATTTAAACTTGCAGTAGCGGTAATCACGTGGGTATTGGAACGATAACAGTTTTGTCTTTGTAGATGACGATATAGATGTTCTACTGGATAATTTCCACCAAGAGCGCCAAGGAGCCATTTCTTCGTCAACTACAGAGACCAAGCCTTCAACTTGTTCCAGTAAGTGAAAGTGGAGGGTTCAACACACAATGTCCAGGTATATCTTGTAGGCAGCAATATTTATAGCAATCACCTCCAATTTGAGACCCCCTCAATCTGTTTAGGTTTTCGGTATCCCTTCCATTCACCCCCAAGCAGTAAAATCACGTAGACTTCCAGATATGGGGCAATTCAAGAGTAACCCTGGCATTTGTGAAGATATCCTGGAGCTTTTGGTGGTTTGAGGGTCATAAAAGGTCATTGGATTATTTTGGATTATTTCTAGTAGACGGCAGAGGCTGATGCAGAGAGGGAATTTCCACATCCATGGGGTAGGCATATGGCTATCCTGGATCTAAGACGAGACCAACGACTGATTAACATCTGAGTCTTTATATCAGGATCAAATATTTGCCATCAAATATTTGTTTTATTTTCAGATGAGTAATATATATATATATATATATAATATATATATATATATATATATATATATATATATATATATATATATATATATATATAAAGAAGGTCCATCTTTGGTTCCATCTGTCATAATTTCCATTATTTTATCTGATCTTTTTAATCTGATTAATAGGGTGGAGTGCAGCAAAGAGAGAGCGGTTTCAATACATAAAACTAATTCGCTTTGCCAATACATGCCACAGCCTTGGTTGTACTGAGTTAAAATAGCCCCTTATTTTTAAAGGAATATTTCGCCCCGGAGAAGCACAAGCCGTAGGTAATTTTAATCCGCTTAGTGATGCTTAAAGCTGTGCCGGAATCCGTTCCATTTTAAAGCTGAAGTGTTGCCATCGTAGGTCTTAGTTATTCAAACTACCTGGAACATGTGATTTGTTTTTGTCAATTGCCGTAATTGCAATTTAGTGTAAAAGTTAATCTCAAGAAGGCTGTGATTTCTATCTGAATGTGATAAAACTAGCATTACGGTATTAACTTCCCGCCCTGAAGTGATTTAACTTCCCAATCTGTTATCCTTTTCCCGGGATGTGTTGTTTTGTGCCCCATCTCGGCGTTTTTTACTCACAAAGACCGATTTAAGGGAACTGAGCACGTAGAGCTGCTGTTTGTGACAACAGTAGAAACATCTGCCAGGGCATAAGACAAATTCAGGACTGTTGGCAGCTATGAGACACTGTGACCTTTTGTTGGTAAAAACCTGTGAATGTTTCCTCTTTAACTAGAACTGAGATTTCATAATCTTGGTAAAGCCCCAAATCCCAGCATTTATGTGCTGTGAACAGCCATGTAACCCTCCCGCTTGCATACTCTTCTGTTACCAGGAGGTGGCGCCAACACACCAGCAAGCGAGGGCTTTGTGTTCAATGAAGCCGTTTCTTAGAATATACCTGTTTACTCAGCGCTGACATATTCCCTGGCGCTGCAGGTTGGAATTTTGTTTATCATTGATTTTTGATATCTGCTAGGCAACTTGTGAAATAGTCAAAGTATAATTTACTGCTGTCCTGTGATCCTTAGATCGCTCCGCAACCTCCGATCTTGGCATTTATAGAGCAATTGCGTAGAGTAAACGTAGAGTTAAGCGGCAGCTGCCGTCAGAATTATCCATCACATGTTTATCTTAAGGCACATATTTCAAGGGATACTATTGTGTTCTGCCACTCCAAAATCCAGACATTTGTGACGGTACCGCAAATGTAGGATAGGGACAATATGTAAGATCACGCTTGTGCCTCCTATATGTATAAGCAAAATTATCAGCCTTTATACTGTCTGTAAAATATTAATTTTACACCTTATACCATTAAGTATCATGGTGTGATTATTTCCCTTTAAATTAACAGATTAAGACCTCTCGCTAGCTTTGTTTTGACCCCGTTTATATCTCGTCTTTTTCCGTTTCAGGCTATAGCGTGGAGTGGCACCAGATCCGTCCATCGCAGCTTGCGGTGGCTCAGAAGCTATTATCCCATGTGTGCTCCATAGCGGACTCCAGCACTCAGAACCTGGATCTGGGATCCTTTGAGAAAGTAGATTTTCTTATCTGTGTCCCTCCATCAGAGGTTACATATCAGCAAACCCTGTCCTATCTCTGGAACTCAGGTATGAGTTAAGTGTATCTAATATTTAAAGCACCTGTTCTATATTCTAACTACTTTAAAGCAGGTTGTCACAAAATGCCCCTTATCTTGCATACATTGTATACATTGCATAATAGATACAGACACGTATTTGATTTTTCTGTGGTTTTTAGTTTTGTACGATCATGTTAGATATTCCTTGAACCAATTTATATAGAGTACTTAAAAAGTTCTTTAAAAAGTTTAAAATACAGAAACATTAATATATATATTTTTTTAACATTCAGGTGTCCTACTAGAAGTCGGTCTTGAAAAAGATCAACTCACAAAGCAATGTTTGGAACAGTACATCATGAAACTGGACGTTGATTCACCGGGCAAATTCAAGACGTTCATTCAAAGAGCCATCCAGAACCCCCACACCTTGTGTGTCCTCATTAATGACCATGCCCACTGGGATCTCACCAGGTATTTGGTGTTTTCATTTTTTTTTGCCACAGAGGATAACTTTAAACAAAGCTTAGGGGCCCAAGTAATACTCTGCCCCAAGCCAACTTAGTGATGTGAAATACAAAGTCTGTGTGGTCTCGGGTGAGTTTAACAGATAGCGCTAGTGATGAGACCACAGGGTCAGGGCTGGATTTCCAATTAGGCGCACAAGGCCTATAATACCATGTATCAAGGGGTGTATCAAGGGGTGCCTCATAGGTGGAGGTGCATAGTGGTTGCCAGAAGCTACCTGTGTTCTGTCCTCCTATATTATACTAATTTCACCTTAGATGCCCCACCATTGCCAATTGTCTTCTAATACCAATGTCTCTAAACACGAGAGTCCCACTGGAGTTTGGCACCTTGTAGATAAGTCCAGCCTTACTCAGAATGATGCGTGACATGGATGTTATGAACGTGTAACCAGTTTCTCAGGTCAAGGGGTGACAATATGGCTGCCTATAACCATTCCGCCAGAGGAACCACAAATGTCCCTGCATGCTGGCGGCTGATCTATTGTTATATCAACTGGTCAGCATGCAGGAAAATTAAGTCAAATTGTTATGTTACTTACTACTTGTTATGTCCTGTCCACCCATTGTACAGCGCTACGGAATTTGATGGCGCTATATAAAACAATAAATAATAATAATAAAATGTGCCTGATCCCGGCTGTACGGATCAGAGGTGCAACACCAAGACCCCTCATTTGTCAAATACCCCTTCCTGTCCAAATAATTAAATAATAATATTAATAATAATAATGAGTTATATAAATATATATAAAGTTTATTTCAATAAAAAGTCAATATGAGCTTTTGTAGCCTACAGCGCCCACCAACCTAGGTTATAAGGGTGATGATGCAACATTAATAAATAAAGGTTTAGACAAAACAATTGGTGGATGCATGGAATAGCCTTAGGACAGAGGTGGGAGCAACACTTAGAGACTTAGCGAATGCAAGGGGTAGACATACTAGCTGTGTCTTAAATACAATAGAAATGTTTTCAAAATGAATTAGGAGCCATGCATCTTTCTTCCTGAAATCAAAATCCGTGATTCTGTACACATATTGCGTATTTTATTTCTGTGGCCAGAGCCGCGTATCCGTCCGTCTGTAATTCTGCAGGAAGACATCAAAAAGTTGGATAGCACTCGAGTACAACACATCGTAACATAATCAAACATGGCAATAACATAAAATCACATGAAATGCATACAAGCGCGATTTTATGCCGGTCTCAAATAGACACAAGACAAAGGAGCGTGGAATACACAAGATTCCATTAAATACGCCACGTTAGGGAGACAGAAGTCACGATATCTGAGAGCGCCAGTCCCACGTATTAATGCAGAGGCACAAACAGCGACATCGCAACGAAAAGCCGACTCAATTATACCAGAGGCACTTCACCGCCGGTGCTCACGGGCAACCTTTAACCAGCTCGTGGGGGCCAGTGGCACGTCCAACCTCAAGCTCAATTTACAGGGATTTAGTTAAAATGCCGTGCTATGCGTCCTCTGTCTTCTCTCATATTGGATTTTTGTTATATTGAATATTCGTGGATTTAAAGTTATATTTTTTTGATTCTCTCGGCAGCTCCCTTTGCAGCCCTTATCCCCCGAGTGACTCCCCCGCGGGGCTTGTGGATAGAATGCTGAACTGCAGAGAGGTTACGGACGCCCCGAACATTTTGGTTTTGCACGTGACGTCCTTCCCGTACGCCCTGCAAACACAAAACACCCGCGTCAGCCCTTATAATGAAATACACTGGCCTTCGTCGCACAGCCATGTATGTATCGGATGCTTCAACAAGAAATATTTAGCCATTATTCCTGCTATTTAAAAAATTAAAAACAATGATTTTTCTTGGACTAAAGGAAAAATGATTGAAATTATATATATGTAACTTAATAGGATTAATGCAGATTTGTGTAATTTGCGAATTTAATAACATTGGAACGCTTGCTGTGTTAAGAATTCTTATCTCTACAGCTTTTCCCAATAATTCCTTATCTACAATAACTTTATTGGGATCGAGAAGAATAGGAGAGAGAGATATACATCCAGTGCCTTATTATATTCTGACTCTCAGGAAATAACCCACAGACACTGTGTTCATTTTATGAGTGGGGAGAGGAGATGTCGTCCTTTTTTCTGCCTTTAGTGATCTTTAATGCACAAACGGCAATATTTTGTCCCCTTTGGGTCTTCGTCAAGCCTTAAATATACCCAGGCTTGAGTTTAGAAGCTAAAGCTACCATATACTGCCCATTTAATTCCAAAGAAATGCATAAAATGAAACTTTGGTTTAGCAAAAATAGAAAAAAATTACGAAATTAAAAATTATTTATTTATTATTTTTTTTAAGGGTCATGATGAAAAGTAGTAAATATATAATAATAATAATAATATAATCATAATATTATTATTATTATTATTATATTTTGAAATGAGAAATTGCAGGTCGAACTGTATATAAATGTATGTATATAAAATATAAAAGGGAAAGTAATTTTAATTTAGATTTTTTTTTTAAATTAATAATATATTAATTACGTATTTAATGTTTGTTTTTAGAAACCCTCATCTCCATTAACACCCCTTTGCTTCTTGACGTGTATAATGTATGTATAAGCGTGTGTACATGTTCATGTGTATGCGCTGCCGTGAACAAGAAAACCGTTTGGTGCGTAATTAGAATGTATTACTTTGTCAGTTGCATATAGATCATGATTTTTGTCTTATTCATGTTATAGGGCATGGAATTGTATTATGAAAATAGGAAGTACTTCGGCTTGTCTGAGTTTGTCGAGTCCACGGTCTCCGGACACAGCCTCCCATTGCTACGCCACGACAGCTCCTTTGAAGCCATTGTGCTGGCTTTAGGAAAAAGGTACAATACGTGTGTGTAATCAAGCATATTATTCCCATTTAATTTAAAAAGGGTAGCTGGAAATAACATTTCATTTGTCACTGTGTATAAAGTCTACTGTATTTTGTTGGGAGAAGAAACATACTCTGAAATTATAATCGTTACCGACTCACATCTGTATATAATATATTGTGTGAGAGTCGGTATCCTTTACTATAGTCGGTGGGATCTAGCCAACTGTCCAGGTTTTTGAGATCCCATCAAGTTCCTGGGACACCTTGTGTGTCACGTGATATTAAAGGGATCCATATGCCCCTGACTTTTCAGTTATAATGTGGCCCGTTGCCTATCTAATGGGCTCATTTCATTCTTAATTAACCTCTCCATTTGTATAATTAGGGCTGACTTTTCCCTAAACTCGATGGTTCTTCAATTATCTAGAGACGCTGCTCCAACGATAGATAATGTAATAGATAACCCTTTGAACAGTCCACTCATTTTTATAATTTTTTTTTGTATCACGTTAGGTTTTCCAAGGTTCACAGCGCAGTCATCCGGACGTTTCTTCTCATCCAGCATTACTCAGCCGCCATGATGGCCGTATGCGGCTTATCACAGATGAAGAATCACACATCGGTCGAGACTCTGGAGATTATACAGAACCTTCTCAACTCTCCAAAGCAATGTCCGAGCGGCCATGGAATTATGGTTCTGTTACGGATCCCGTTTATTCCGCTGGCCACATTGGCGTACGAGCGCCTGTGCCATGTCAGGGAACGGCTTGGTCTGCAGCATTGTTTCGAAATTATACTGGGAAACGCCAGCTCTGCGGTCACAATTGGAAAGCATTTTGTTGATCAGTTGAAGGTAAATGAAATATTACAGATTTTTTTAGCAATCCCCTGTAGATGTATCCAATTGAGAAATGGTAAATCTTCTGAATTGGAGGCAGAACAATAATTCTCATGGTCATTGTTTGACAGGTCTGGCAAAAGAGGGACGTCGAAGACTGGCAGCCAAAGACCTTCATGGAACTGGAAGGCCTGCCGTGTATACTGATATACAGTGGGATGGAACCACTCGGGGAGTCTTTTCCAAGGTAGCCTTGAAATCAGGTGACATAGAAGAAGAACCAAAAACTAAGTGTATAAGATAACAAGTCTTACTTAGTCCTTATATCCAGATGGTCCTGGGTTGCATTCTTTGTAGTCATTTAAAAGGCCTGTCATATATTTGAGATGTTTGCAGTTTTAGGGCGTCACTCAGTGTAATCTAAGGTTCCCTGCTTGCGCACTGATGCCCCAATCTTGCTAAGGTCTGATGCATGCAGGAGCAAGTATGAATCCTTGGATGGGCCATACCAACTTTACTACTTACACTGATTTTGATTTCCTGGTTCTTTCATGGCCAACATAAAAGCCACAATGCATTGCATGTTGCATATGTCTATTTTATATTTATTACATACACATACATGTTGTATCTTCATAAAAGGGTTTTATCCGTGTTTTATTTTTTTTTATAAATAGGCTAAGTTGTTTGTATTCTGTATCTAGATCACTGAGGTACTGCGACCTTCGCTTGGTACAGTTTTCCACGTGGGAAAGAACAATGATTGAACAAGAGCTTGGACTAGCCTCCTGCTTTATCAATACAACCATGTCGTTGGATAAAGGTATAGGCAGGGGCGTCCATGACGCCGATCCAGAAAAACTAAGCAGCACCGACATCGAAGACGAGGAGGTGGTGACTGATGGTATGAACTCGCATCCAGACTTCATCAGAGCACCTCGTTTTCCAGGCCCATAGATTTAGTTTTAGGAGTCGGGGACCAGAGAAATTATGATAAATGACAGTATTGGTCATGTCAGCCGCGGTCTAACAACTGAAGATCCAAATGTTAAGTTATTGTTATTGGTGGTGCAAATCAACACAGACCTCCACGATTGCCCCGTCATGCTCCAGGGTATGATGTCCTATACCAACTCTTAGACCAACGTTGAAAAGAAGTCTTTGCCTTTCCAGGCAAAGTTCTAACTGATAAAGGATAAGGCTCTAGGAAATCAGAGAGGGCTCAAGAATGAAGAGGCCAAGGTATTGTCATATTGGTACCCTACCTAGTGCCCAAGTGGACTCTTTAATCCAGTCCTGGCCCTGCGTCATAACTGATTACTCAGAAGCCTTAAATCCAGGCTGCTTTATCTCCTGCGAGGGGTGCGAGACCATGTCCCTCCCAACTTTGTGCCCCTGACTACCAAATCAATTACGAATGTTTTGGTGCTGTGATAAATGGACAGCAGTGTGCTTAGCGTTATATGACCTACACAGTGTGCGCTATAGATGTTCTTTTCTTATTCAATAGGTTCGAATTATGAAAAAACAAGCGTCAATAAAAGACAGCGATCTCACTCGCACGACTCCGCTTCTTCTTCTCTCTGTTCTAAGGCTTCAGGTAAGAGTCCGCCTTGACAGCCACAAAACACAGCGGATTTATACAGTTTACTTGTCAAGTTATATTTTCCCCTACATAGAAATAGTTTAATTTTAGCGTATCCCCAAGTTAATGTCACCTTTATTATCAAAGGGTAGCTTGTGAGTCATGAAAGAAGTTTTGATTTTTTAATATCAAATAAAATAGAAAAATAACTTGGTTAACCCTGTCCAATGATTAAATGTAACTTTTAAATAGTCGTTTATGGTAAGGCCATTTTACCTAAAAATATAATAATGTAAAATAAAAAAACAGAAGCAATTGTCCAATTAGACTCGATCTATCAATATAATAGATCCCTGTTAAATTAATATTGACAGCCAGAGACGCTTGCCTAGAAAAAGTAAAATATATTCTGTTTGCTAATTCAGGAATTATAAAAGAGTAATTCAGTCTCAGGGGATTTAGGAAACGATCTGTATTACAAAATCGAAATGTGAGTGAATAACCCTGTGTAATGCTTCGCTATTTCTGAAGTGTCTCGGATACTACATTCAAATGAATAAACAGCTAAAATGTACAATATATCTACTGATCTATATTTTTAAGGAGTAAACATTTATCCTCAACAGACCCATGAAGCCACTTATTCGGCAATCCAGAGATCGATCGTGAATAGATAATAAAACATGAATTATGATAATAATTGCAATTTAAAAATTTAAAAATAAATACAACTAAAACCTGGCCACATGTTAAAAATACAAGAAATACTTAACATATCTATAGATAGTAGCAACATAATTTCCTATTGGCAGCTATATGTTCCTCCTGTTAGAAGGTGTCAGTGAGCAGGATTGATTTGTCTTATTGGCATATAAATCTCTAGGATCGATGCATGTTTGCTGGGATTCCCAAGGAATGCATATAGCACAGGTAGAGAAAGTCTGTTTTGTTTTTAAAGCAATTCTAGTTTTTTTGCATAATTTAGTTTCCAGACAGCTCACTTCCATGCGCACACGTCTTTCTCCTCCGATCCCCTCTAGTCATCTTGGCTTTACTGTTTATTCGGGCAGAATTCTCCCTACACCCTCCTACGTCATCAGGGTGAAGAGTCACAAGGAGCCCCAATCTGATCCATATAGTTATGGTACTAAGGTTGTATAGATATAAGAATAATTTATTGCATTAATCCCCTGAAATATTTATACATTCCCATCCAGGCTCGGCTCTCTGTAGCGAGGGGTCATTTTCAGCAATGGCTGAAGACACAGCAGAGGCGTCACAACAGTCTGTGTTCTCTAACCCCGAAGACAGTGCGACCAGTTTGGAGAGTCAGAAACCCACGGCAGATAAAAGCACAAGAAAACCTTTCCCATCAACATGTGAACATCTAGATGGCAACAGCTTCAATCAGACGGCAAAGAACCTACCCAGCTCCATTTCGGTGTCGTCGTCGTCTTCATCGACGTGCCTTCACAACGGACCTGCCCCGCAGATATCCCAGTGCTCCATGGCCAAGAGCTGCAAACAGCCACCGGTGGTATTTCTTCCTAAGCTGGTGTATGACATCATTACCTCTACAGACAGCAGTGGACTGTCTAAGTCATCCTCATTCCTGCCCCACTGCGATGTCGCCTGGGCCAGCTCTTTCAGGCCGTTATTGAGTAAGATGATGACCAGTACAGAGCAGTCTTTATATTACCGTCAATGGACGGTACCCAAAGAAAGCCACATGGACTACAGCAATGTCAATGAAGGAAGAATGGATACCTTCCATCCAAGGCGACTTCTGCTCAGCGGAGCACCACAGGTGAGTAATCACTCATTTCCTTTGTCTCCCACTGTATATTTTTTCAGTGATGTTCTAGGTATGAACCTTTCATATTTCTCTACTGATAATATAAGAAACTTACTTATTTAAAAAACACACATTGTGTCTACCATTTGCAACATTAACAGTCAAATGATCTTTTACAGGTAGGAAAAACCGGAGCGTATCTGCAGTTCCTCAGCATCTTGTCCAGAATGCTGATCAGACTGACGGAGGTGGACGTCTACGATGAGCAGGAGATAAATATCAGTAAGTCTTTTGTTTCTCATAAATAATTGTGTTTGTGCACTTGGTGTAAAAACATGTGATGGGTAAAAAAATATTACACTGTATAATGCAGGTGCCTATGTAATATTTTAACTTACACAGACCCAGTTTAATATCATGCAGCGAGAAACTTTACTCTGCTAGATCCATAGACCAATGCCAACCGTCCCCATGTACTCCAGAGATAAGACCCCAAGGTCCTCTTTTTCCATGAATGTCTTCATTCCAGGATGACGCAAAAGCATTCCCCACAGCACCACGTTTCATAGGGTTCCCATTTTTCAGTTCAATTTCAAGAGAATAATACTGCTTTGATGATGGTGAGCACACCTCTTCCTAGCACATGAACACTGCGGCTGATGGACTATTATTTATCTGTCTGAGACACAAAGTCGTGCCGGGCAGATATAGATAAAGCTAGTGGACGTTCTGTGTTTGGCAATTTACTGTACCAGCCAAGTTTAGAACCTTGCTACACGACAAAGAGAAAATAGAGAATGATTTAATCTTTGTTACCATGGAAACCTAAAACACGAAGCTAAAACTGTATGATACACCTAATAAAACTGCATATTTTGTATCCATGTCTTGTAGACTTCAGAGACCGGTCTGATCTTGGCTTCCATCAGACTTTGGATAAATGGCCTAATGTGGAGACTATGAGAAAAATGGATTTTGATTACACTCTACACGATCCAAAGTATGAAGACGCAAGTGTCATTTGTTCAAACGTTCAGAATGTCAGCAATGAAAGTAAGGATTATTTATTGTGAATCTCTC
This sequence comes from Spea bombifrons, assembly GCF_027358695.1. NCBI lineage: Eukaryota > Metazoa > Chordata > Amphibia > Anura > Pelobatidae > Spea > Spea bombifrons. The sequence goes on from NC_071089.1 coordinate 109,311,145, forward strand.
AATTCTTTATATATACAGTTAATGAGTAACGTCTAAGATGCAAGAAATGTACTGATGCTTTAATAATAAATACAATCATGATATTATATATACCAAGTTCCAGCAGGTGTAAACCATTCAATGACACAACCAGTAGGATGGAGGGAATATATTGAGTTCTGTGAAAGTGACCATAACGCAAAGCCTAGCTAAGAATACTAAAAATGATGTGTCTTTATATTGGAAATAGAATATGTCTTTTGGGTCGCTAAAAAGAACTACAACTTCTAACTTTTTATATATTTATAGAGCGCCAACAGTTTACGCAGCGCTAAATACAATACATATATTCAAGGGGTCTGACAAGACGAGAATTGACAGACTAAGACAAACCGATACATTAGGTAGAGAGAGTGCGGCTCGCAAGCTTACAATCTAGAGGGAATGGGGTGAGATTTATTACAAAATAACAGTCCAATATGGCCAGTATTGGGGGGAACTGATTCCCACCCAAGTATTTTGTGAGAAATAGAACATGGAATGTGGAAAATAGAATGTCTTTTTATAGTTTGGTAGTCTAAACTCCTCTCAGATGAAGAGTACTTTGGCTGACCTCAACTTCAAACAAAAGTTCTGTTTTAAGCAGAAGAAGTAAAAATCCTTTAAACTGCTGTTATTTTGTAAAAAACAAAAAAAAAAGGTCTTTGTGCACAATAGTTTCTTTTTTTTTTGCAAACCATACTCAATGATGTATATTAATAAATAGTTACAACAAAATTAAAAAGAACATTTTATATTAATAATAATATTTTAATAGATAAACCAACAAACAGCAAAAAAGAAGAAATATATGTTCGGCGGCCAACAACGCGAATGAGATTGTCCAAGTATGCCTCATACAACACGTACCATCATTGTGAACAGTGCCACCAATACATGGGTTACAATCCCCGGTTTCAGGTAGGACTAATACATACCCGATAAGTTATTTTTATTTATTCCAGTGAACCAGGCCACCTAAAAAAAAATCTTTGAAATGAATGTATTTATAACTTTGATAAATGGTAAGGCCAATGAGCAATTTCACATCTTTGGTTGAATATGGCGGACTCTGCAATGATAATGGCTCTTGACATTTCTCCAGTGGAATTTTTCCCAATACCGTTAGCATTTTTCTGAGGTTAATGTGTTTTCTTTAGATGTATGAGTCAACTCTACACGCCTTTGCGTTTTCATACTCTATGCTGGGGGAGGAAATCCAGCTTCACTTCATTATACCAAAGTCCAAAGAACATCATTTCGTGTTCAGTCAACCAGGAGGCCAGCTGGAGAGCATGAGGTTGCCACTTGTCTCAGACACGGTAAACTGCAGTATTTAATGACAATTTTTTAATAAGAAAACAGATAAAGAAAGAAGAACTAGTAGTCATTTGGTTGACTTGAGAAAACGTTGAAGGTTAACATTACGCGTCTGAGAGGACATTGTGTACAGAATAGATAGAAATATTTCTTGGTGAATAGGCTGACAGCCTATATAATATGTTATCCAAATCCTCCTTGTCTCGTTTTGGCTGCTTAGAACCTGAATGAAATATGTTCTGGACTGAATAGACTGTGTTACATTTGTAATGTTCTGAACGTTCCTCTTGCTCCTAGAGTGCAGATTGCGTGAAAAGTCCCATCTTTACCCCCACCACGGGCCGTCACGAGCATGGCCTTTTTAATCTCTACCATGCTATGGATGGAAGCAGTCATTTACATATTCTAGTTGTCAAAGAATACGAGATGGCGATCTATAAAAAGTACTGGCCGAACCACATCATGTTGGTCCTTCCGAGTATCTTCAACAATGCCGGAGTAGGTGAGTTTTAAACATGAACAATGGAGTCGCGTCATTTCACGCAAACAGACTTTATTTTATTCTCTCCTTCTGTGGACATTTACAAGCTCATTTCATTATTATGTTTATAGTGTGTAAAATGAGGCCTGTGAGTACTTGTGGACTAATTAAAACAATTGTCATATCCAAGGGTATTATACGGATGACCTTCTTACCCAGTGGTATTCATTAAGAAGTTGGAATGTAAAGGCCAGCTAATTATAAAGACTTATTATGTGCGCTGTCTGTGCCTTTAGAGCTTCAAAGCGCTACTGCTCGGCTTATGAGTTGGCTTTTAACATCCATTACTGGGGACAAAAGTGCCTGCATATACCTGTATATACGCTGTATAATGTATATATATATATATGCTTGTTCTGCAGTTGATAAAACCAGCAAATATTTTTTTAAATATATTTTTTCAATTAAACAGGTTATTGTTTCTTAATGTTGTTTGCCGCGGTGTAGTGTTGTCTTACAGCACAATAACAGTTTGTTGTCCTGTTCGTTATAATCCCAGGGGCTGCCCATTTCTTAATTAAAGAGTTGTCGTATCACAATTTGGAGTTGGAGCGCAACAGACAAGGAGAACTGGGAGTCAGGCCCCAAGACATCTGGCCTTTCGTAGTCATTTGCGACGACTCCTGTGTAATGTGGAACGCGGTGGATGCTCATGGGTCAGGCGATCAATCCAGGTAGGGTGGCATTTACAAACGTCATGATGCTTTTCTGACCTTAAACAAATGTCAGGTTTTCCCTAGTGTTTGTCTCTTTTTGATTTGTGTAGTTTCAAGTTTTTGTGTTGCTGCGGTCATCGTCCGTACCACAAACAAGCACAGATTGTGTCTTGTGTCTTGTCCATTAATGGAATGAATGTAGAAGCCTCTCCTCTGAAGGCATTAACACAGTTACAGATGGTGGATTATTTAAATGCCTAGTTACCTGGGAATGTTACAGTAATGCTGCTCTGGATATTCCACCCTCTTTGTCTTTATGAGGGTTGGAGGGGGGTAGACAAGCTGCGGGGTCTAAAGATAGCGAACAGAAGGAATTGACACCAAGTGTCTCTGAGACTTCCATCACTAGACACCTGAGGCTCCTGTCTGACCACAGGATGGTCAACATGATAACACGTACAGCACCAGCTATCCTGATAAACACCTTGAAAAAGAATTGTCCTCTAGGACCCTAGTTCATCAGTGTACTCGGCTTTTGAAAAGGAATAGTTTCACTGTTCTTAGTAGTAGATCAGACTGACTGTGCAAGTTTGATTACAGCTCAAAGCTTTTGGAATTATTTGGTCATAAAAGTATTTCCCCACTTTTTTTCCGTTCACGTACACAGAGAATATTCATGGACTGAACGTAACGTTTCTTTAAAGTACATCCTCCAACATATAGAAGCGTCGCAGGACGTCACGCAGTATGCTTTGATCGGCATGCGCAAATGGACAAGTAAAGCGAAAAGCGTACACCAGAAAGAGCCTTTCTCCCGCTGTCACCTTCATGACTTCATCCTACTCAACGTGGACCTGACTCACGATGTACAGTACAACCAAAACAGGTCGGTGAACCAAAACGCGCCAAACTGTAAGATTCCAAAATGTTCTGCAAAGGAAACGTCTTCCAATGTCACATCATCGTGGGAAGTCTGTACATGTGCTCGTGCTCGTTTAGGCCTAGACAATGTTCAAATTGCTTTTGTGAATTGTTCGCTGAGAAGCTCATGGGTAAAATATGACCAGATGACCCCATGAATGCAAACATGTGGGTCATTTGTCATCAAGAGGACCCTTACATTCCAATATGAATGATATACAGCACTTCCCTAGAACATGCGAGTGACAGAGTTCTAGAATGTTTATAAGCCACGAATAAAAGAGATTACGTATGATAGAATGAGAAAAATAATGATGTTTGGATCTCCCAGTGCCTGGAAACTCAATGATCTTTTCCATTTTTTAGGTTCACGTGTGATGATGTTGACTTTAATCTCCGTGTGAATAGCTCAGGGCTGCTGATTTGTCGGTTCAACAGATTTAGTGTAATGAAGAAGCAAATTGCAGTGGGCGGCCATAAATCATTGCACATAAAATCAAAGGTGAGCAAGAAACATGATGCAGAATATCTATCTATCTATCTATCTATCTATCTATCTATCTATCTATCTATCTATCTATCTATCATCTATCTATCTATCCATCTATCTATCTATCTATCTATCTATCTATCCATCCATCCATCTATCTATCCATCTATCCATCCATCTATCTATCTATCTATCTATCTATCTATCTATCCATCCATCCATCTATCCCCGTCTCTGAATGTTTCTTGCCAGTTTAACCCGTGTTTTCACTGACAGGTACTGGACTCCTCTGTATCTATTTCCACGGCTCACTACATATGCGCTCCAGATAGCAAACACACGATCCTGGCTGCCCCAGCACAGCTCCTGCTGGAGAAGTTCCTCCAGTTCCACAGCCACCGGTTTTTCCCTCTATCACTGAACAGCAGCCCCCATCCGGTGCTCATTGTGGATTGCTACCTGAATCTAGGACCCCAGGTGAGAAGACCGGGTGTTATTGCTTTATATTTCCAGCTCCAACCATTGATCCTAGACAAAAAGGTTAAAGCAACAACGTTACCTGTACGTCTGTATGAATAATTCCTATGTCTTTCTTCCTCAGATAAGAGTGTGCTATGTGAGTTCACGTCCTCACTCGGTCAACGTTAACTGCTCCGAGGTTATATTCAGCGGGCTTCTTCTGCATCTGTGTGACTCCTTTGTCTCCGCCAGCTTTCTGAAAAAGTTCCAGTTCCTTAAAGGTAAGTCAGCTTCTACCATAATGCTTCTTTCATAAAGGAAAATAAGGGTCTCAAAAGATTCTTACAGTCCTCGCTGCTATCAGACGTCAAGTCTTACAATAGTAATAATAGTTTATTTCGTTTATGTAGCTCTAAACCATGCTTAGATGATTCAATACAAAGTACAGCCATGTCCACCTTTGTCTTACCTGATTCAGTGCCCTGGGCCTTGGTAGATATACCTGCTGAAATAGTCAAAACTTTTCAGGCTGTCCTTCTGATACCATTTGCCTTAATTTACTGAACTGTTAATATTCTTACCGGTTACTTTATTGTCACACTATCTCCAGGCCCCACATCATTTTAATCACAATCTTGCTCCATTCCCACCAGTAGTCTTTCCATCTCAAACAGCCTTTACCCAATGCTATCCTACATGCACCTATTACTGAGGCATTATGGGCAAAAAAGGCTTTATAATGCGTAAAATACAGATGTTCTCTATCTGTTGCTATTCTGGAGGCCACTAAAAATATTAGACCTAGGTGACTAGGAGACACTTTCAGCGTTAAGAATTTAAGATCTTCTATGGAGGCTCTACTGTGATGCTGCCGACGATCCATCATCTGAGAAGATGCAGCGAAGCTGTCATTGCATTATCAATTCATACCATCAGTCATCGTCCATTTTCTACTTTTTTTTAGCAGAGGGGTAGAATGTACGCTATGTGTCCCTTTATCACTGAATATCCAGTTGCTCTTTTGTCTGTAAATGTTAATGATTCTCTGAATGTTTTATCATATTTGAATTAAGATGTCTAGTGAAAATTGCAAACATCTTCGTCTCTTGCTTAGATGCTACTTTGTGCGTAACGTGCCAAGATCGGAACTCGCTCCGCCAAACGGTTGTCCGTCTCGAGCTAGAGGACGAATGGCAATTTCGGCTGCGAGATGAGTTTCAAACAGCCAATGCCAAAGAAGACAAGCCGCTCTTTATCTTGACCGGACGTCACGTGTAAAGATGGAGATTCAAGCAAATGACAGTTTTGGACAGAGCGATAATAGTTTATCTTCATATACATTCCGTACAAATTTTGGTGGAGAATGAGAACAATTCTTTCTGCGCTGGATTCCAATGGTACTATTGCCAAAGACGGGAACCTCTTCATCTGCCCATTTGTTACATACGAATGGCGATACTTGACAGTGGATGTATGGACCAAACGTTTACCTATTTCTAGTTCGTCTTTTATTTAATATATTTGTATATAATTTTGAGCACTAAGAAGTAATAAGTTTTTGTATTTTTTTTTTAAATGTAAACATTTATCTTATTCTTACAATGCATTTCAAAATGTTACCATGCATTTATATCATCTTCGTAAATATTCATCTTTTTTTATTTGTTTTATTTGCCATTTACCAAACATACTCTTGAGTTTTATGTATACTTTTCACATTGTTCCCTATTTCAGGAAACTTGATACATGCCCTATTTTCCCTAGGGCTTTGTGTCTAGATTGTGTGTGTTACAGATCTAGTTATACACAGACGCAAGGCATTAGTATATGTGTGTGATTTAGAAACCTGCTTGAACACAGGTGCGGTATGCACAGTGACTTCAGTACATTTAGAGTCTGTCTCCTCTGGGTGATGTAGCGTACAACAAAAGTTTGTATTAATTTGAAGTAAAGAATCTGTTATAGAGGTTTCATTTATATTTAAAAAATATACCAAAAACAGATCAGGTTTTGCTAAGGCTGGAAAAGCAATAATGGAGCGGCTCTGGCGCTTTAAGGCCAGCAGCCGCCTGATGTAAGTGTAAGGGCGTTCGCGACCACACGCTACGTCATTACTCTCATGCAGTGTGCAGTGGGGAGTATGTGCCTGTGATGCTAGATAGCCAGGGGGCTCGTTTTTTCCTAGCCTTGTTGGCTGGCCTTGAGTAATGCGCCAAATGGGAGATTATAGATTGATTATCAGTACAATCTAAAGATGGCTCCACTAACACCCATCGAACTCCTGCAATTCAAATACATCCTCCCTTCTCCCCGTTTACTACTAATGCCCCCCTCATTTAAGACGAGCCCCCATACAATGATTTGAGGATCTCCATTGGCTTTGCAGCCATAGACACCTTGGGCGTAAATATGGCCCTGTGTCGACCCACTAATAAATGAGATGACCTTCTTCCTGAGAAGTTACTATGTTGTAAGTGAATCTTTAGCCTTTACCTATAGGGACTCTTGTTTGTTGAAGAATAAAGAAAGGGTTAAGCCCACAGGTATTGTTGAACAATCCAAGCTTATATCCGGATGTACATTCATGTGTTCGGTTGTCGTTATACATTTGCGCATGCAGACCATTAGGTCGGTGGAGCCTGGGCCGGCCCTACCATATAGGCAAGCTGGGCGGCTGCATAGGGAACTGAGCTGGTAGGGGGCGCCACCGGCATGTTTCCTCCTAACAAGCAGTGGTATGGAGTAGGAGGCCTGGAGGTTACTAGAAGTTATGGTGGTGGCCCTGGAAAAATGTTTGTATCACTGGAGCCGACAGCCTTGGTAGATACACCTGCCGAGACGGTCAAAATGCTGTGACTGGGTGAGAGAGCCATTTTTCTGGGTGAAAAAACTCTCTATTTCCTTTATTTACATGGAAAGTACTACCCTGGACAGAAACATTACAATTTAGAACATAGAATGTAGACTATTGTGTAATAACGCAATACTTTCCACAGCTCTACAAGTTTTCACCCAATAAAACATTACACATCGAATCTCATTTTGTGTAAGATAATAAAGTATGTTTATTCATAAATTAGAAATATTATTTTTAACTGTAGCAGTTATCCAATCTTGGCCCGATATCCTTTACCACACTATGTGTAAAATGATTGTTCTTTTTAATACAATAATAAGAATTGTTTTGTTTTGAAAAACAACTTTATGTATTTTAGGTTTCTGATTTTGAAATGTATTATATTGTCTTGTAAATAGAGGAGGTGGGGTGTGTGTGGAATTTTTATGTCATGTTTAATTTAAACTTTTTTTAAAATAAACGTTCATGTAAAAACAATTTAAGGCCTTGTGTGTTCATTAAAAAAAAAATCCACCTTATGAATGTTCCATGGAAAAAAGTGTATATATATATATATATATATATATATATAAATATAGCTACACACATACGTGATGCTAAACTATCCCTGTTAACATTAGAGGGCGGCATGTGTAAAAAGTATTTCTTGACAGGGAAGAAGAGTTATTAGAGGGAACGGTCTTCCAGCAGAAGTGGTACAGATTGACACAGTGAGGAATTTACATATACAAAGAGAAAATGTTTTCTCCATTACAGACATAGCATACTTGACAACAGTGTGTGGAAGTGAGTATAAAAAAGGGTTTTCTTAATGTCCATATCCCTGACCTTTAAGTGCTTTTGCGTGAAGGATATTGGAAAGGTTACCTGGCAGGAAGAGGCAAACATCGGAACGAGTAACGCTCTTATTCCTATAGAAACCATTCTCTCATTCTCATTCTCTCCCAAGATATATATATATATATATATATATATATCTTAGTTTATGAATAACATTTATATGAATTCATTTTTAAAGCACTGCGCGTTTTTTCAGTTTTTGTATTTATATTTTACGGTTTTATTACAAATACAGATAAAACATCATGCATCCACAGCCTGGATCTGTTGCATTCTTGATAGAAATAGGGGGAGATTTATTTTCAATTCTGTGACCCCCTCACGCTCACACAGAGAGACGTCTCGGCAGTGAGTTATTGGCTTTTTATTACTTATACACTTTTCTTATATCAATGGCTTCCTGTACAATACCGGTATTTACAAAATGGAGAAGAAAATCCTACGTGTCCGGAAGGGCAATTATTTAGCCGTAGTGATAACTGACCGGAGATTCGGCATCTACTAACCTCCCCTAATTTATAAATCTGTCTTACAACCAAATTACCAGTAACAATACCTAACAAGAAAAATGAACTGTTACTCTGGGCCGGGATGACTGCATATAACCCCCCAGCCCTTCATTGGCACCTCGGCTCCTACTTTTCCTCCCTTAACTCTTTGGCCAGTTATCATGTCCTCCTCTCCTCTCTTACTTCTCTCTCCTCTCACATATTCCTTGTGTCGCGTTTTCCCCATTCTCTTCTGCCATAGCATTTTCCTCTCCACTACCGGGGTTCCTTTGATACTTTACGTCCGCTTTCAATAAAATTTCAAAGAAAACATAACAAGAGAGCCTCCATAGGGTAAAAAAGTTAGGAGATTAGTGTGTTTACAGGCCACGCTACCCTGCTGTCCCGACGAGGTCTACCTCTGTCCGCGTTTTAGGAAGAACTTGGTGGGACAGCGGGATTCGGGACCGAAGTTACATTTATCTGTCCTGTCCCCCCAAAATAACTCTGCCCTAGTTTGACCATTTCAAATGTTGGGAGTTGTGCTTCTTTTAGTCAAGGTTTTCCAGTCCATTTCATCTCCATCCTTATATTCATCAATATTGAGTCCACATGACTGCGCTTCTGGATAGCGTTATTATGCTAAACAAAAACCCTTCCAGGTCAGTTGACGCAGGGAAAGACAACATGGGATGAATTACTGCCTTTTCATCAATCAGTATAACAATGATATGCAAGTTTTATGAACGTTATTGTCTATGGCATGCATGATCTGAACCCGACGTTGGACGCTCAGCGATTAGTTACCGCAGGCGTTAGTCTTCAGGCTGTGGGTGGTGTGCTTTACGGAAAGGGCTATATTATGTTTGTTGCACGAGAAGTCCAAAGTCTCTAGAAAGAGCTGTCTGAAGGAAGATGAAACCACGTTGTAAAGGATTGGATTGACAGCAGAGCTCACGTAGAACAGTGTGTTAGTCAGCATGTAGAAATAATGGTAGAAATTATAGAGGAATCTGCAAGAAAGAAAAGGACATTTTGTGAGAAGTTATGTCAAAGTACTAAACGCTACACAAGATTCCGTACTGAAGGCCACGAACCTTTAGATACTGTAAAGAAGCCCAATTTATCTTTAAGTTCCCCTCACAAGTTGTTTCCCTGATAGACCTGCTCTGTCTACACGGAGAAAGCAATCAAGGTCGGCTCCTGCTGTAAAATACTTTAATCCTAGATCGAAGGGATCTTAGATCTTAATATATATCAGGATTTTTCACGTTGATCTTAACTTTTTTTTTCCACAGACTCGATATCTTATCCCGCCTGTGTTATAAAGGCTTCATTAAAGGGACACTCCGGTGCCCCATACAGCAACACCCACAATGAGTACACAAGAAAGTACTTTGTAAGTTCTTTAAAATGCATGTTTTGCAGAAAGAGAAAAACAAATAAAAAAAGTGCACTTAGCAGTGTTCTATTATCGTGCCAGTTTGGCCTGCTTGAAACAGCCAATCAGTGTCAGGAAAGCACTCTCATTGAAATAAATAGGATCAGGCCCAGACCTCCCATCTGGCACTATGGGGCCGGTGGCAGACAATGAGGCCGGTGGCAGACAGCACCGCACAATCACTGGAGTGACAGATCGGGTGCTGTAGCGTGTGGTCAGTAGCTGGATATGCCTGGCCCCACTCTACGTGAGCGTAAAGACGTAGCATGCAGCCGCGCATATTCAGTCTTCGACCACGAGTACGGCTGCTGGCCTTAAAGCGCCAGGGCTGCCCAGAAATGCACTTTCTGCACATTTACTTCGGGGGGGGGGTTAAGCCACCTATGGATAAATCTTTAGAGGTTAAAAACTGTGCCAAAACCGTGTCCATGATGAACTGAATTTAGAGTGCTGGATGAATCTGATGAGATGGGAATGGGTAATGTAGTGTGAGTCAGACAAGCTGATTTATTTTATGAGAGGCATTACACTTTCTAATTAAGTAATTTGTTTTTTTCCCTGAGCTTTTAAATGACAGCTGATTTTTTTACTTACAGGGCAAGTTTATAATTTTAAAAATACAGATAAAGAGGTTATCTGGTCATCACTTCATGGTTAGATTTCTATTAATGCGCTTAACAAGCATTTCAATTGATAATTATCTGGTGCTTAAAAAGATAAAATATTTAAAAGGAAATAAATGCGCATAAATTAAAACTGTGATGACTTCTATTTTATTTTTTGCTATGCACTTCTGCACACGATACTAAAGTATTGGAGGTAGTGCGCTACAATGAGCACACAATGTGGCAATAAAGTGTTATTGTGTATCTGCAGCCTTACCAAAGGGTATCAGAGCAAATGTAAGATTCTTATGGCCAAATTTCTAGAGCTGAGCCTATTCTTCATACTTTTATTTAATCAAGTTTTGCCATCCCAGCTGGGTTTTCTCGCTGTATATCACAGTTAAATGTGCTGCTTGAATACAGGTGCCTTTATTAGACTATACTTACCACCTAACAATATTACATATGTCTCTAAAATGGCACCTAAACAATCAGCATGCAAATGTTCCATCTGAGGTGAAAAGAAATATCTAGTAATCTGTCTTTTGCCATACAAATTCAAGGGACTACCATTCCACCACCCTAGGTTAACACAGGGGTGGATAAAGAGCCTGATCTTGGGGGGGTCACACTAACACACACACTACACACAACACTAACACATATGTACACAGACACGCCCACTAACTACATATATATATACACTAATTTTTCCAAATTAACACACATGCACACTGACACACACATCTAAACAATCATACTAACAACCAGCCAGACTCACATTAACACAACCTAGCACTCAACACTAACATGCACACTGACACACACAGCCAGATACTCGCACCAACACACACTAACATACCCAGACACACACACTGACACACTACTATATGCAGATACACAGACATGCACACATCAGCATACTCAGACACACACACACATGCACACACCAGCATACTCAGACAGTCACGCTAACACTCAAATACACAAACATTGTTAACTGTAACATGGGGTCATAGCTCTTTACTATGGACATGGCTTAAACATATGCACGCACACACACATACACACATACAGTCACACATATTAACATATCCAGATGAACAGACATACCCAGAAACAAAAACAAACTTACACAGACACATACACTAACATTCTCAGACACACAGTCACACACACTAACATACTCAAACATACACTAACATACCCAGAAACACACACTAACAAACTCAGACACACACTAACATACTCAAACATACACTAACATACTCAAACATACACTAACATACTCAGACACACACTAACATACTCAAACATACACTAACATACTCAAACATACACTAACATACTCAGACACACACTAACATACTCAGACACACATTATCATACCTGAATACACACACACATATGCACATACACACAGTCACCGACAATCAAAGACATTAACATACCTTGACTCACACACAACTGGTGAAGCACTTACCTGTCGTTAATGTAGCTGGCACACAATGCGACATTACATGACCCTGCTAAACTCTACCTCCAAATTAAGGGAATAAAGAGGTAAATCCTGTTTAATCAGGACCCCTTTATGCCCACAACCAGAGGATGTTTCCATCGATCTGGGTGGGGCAATTGCCATGCTGCCTCCTGGATCTGTCCATGGGTTAACATGGGTCCATGGGTTAACATAACCTAGGTCATGTTGGTTAGGTAGGTTCAGAGAATTTAACAATAATTTATTTAAGGTATCTTTAAAAATACTTTTTTTATATAAAATGTACACTAATGAATACTTACGTAGACCATTTGTCATCTGGAACATAGCAGAACATCAATCTTCTTGCGTGGTATGGTAACCAGCACACAACGTATGCAATCACAATGGCCCCTATGTGAATTACAAAGTATTATTGTTATAACATATTCATGATCCTTACATACAACTAAAATGACACACGCCAAAACAGTTTCCCACATTGCCCCTGAAGAAGTCGCTCATTAGAGATTTATCTGCTTTCTGGTTACCGCGGTCTTGGCTTATCTAGCAGTAGCCAACAACATGTTGTATAACTTTTGTAAAAAGTATAAATTTTTGGTATCTATGAAATTTAAATATACTTATTTTTTGGAGACGTCACCACTCATTTTGAATGTGTCCAAAAACATAGCGAACAGCCTCCCTGCTTTATATATCCCACCTTGTATATCCCACCATGTATATCCCACCTTGTATGGCATCATAAAATACACACGTTTGAGACATACATTAATCGGTGTAATATTTAGGCATTATGAAGGGGGAAGTTTGTAAATAAGGTTCTCAATTCTGACTAACAGCCTTTTAGCTTGTTTGCATGGACATTAAAACAACATTATTTTCTTTACGTTTTCCCTCCATTTACAGAGGGAGAGGACTTGGGGAAGTTTATGATGGAATTGGTTGCCATAGTAACTGTATTGCAGTACAGTGACTGTGGCATCCAGAAACTGTCAATTAAGCTGCCATTTTGGATTCATCTCCAGATGGCTGTCCAGATTTCTGAGTCAGAAGTACATGTGATCATTTTAATCAGAAAACTGCTTCTAAACTGCACTAGGGTGCTCCATAATTGATTGAGTCGAGTCACTTGAACATCAACTCAAGTGCAGTCCACTCCAATTGAGTTGCTATATTTTTCATAGACATTGAGCTCAGTTGAGTCCATGCGAGTTAATTTAGCAACTCACAAACATTTTGGGTACTGGCAGTCATGTTCAGTTTGATGAATTTATGAGTTGGACCATTTTGTACGCAGGGAGGACATCATAGACGTTCCTCCTGCCTCACGATGGCGTTATGGAGTCCGCAGATCAACATGTTAATCGTTATATTCAAGGGAATACATATTTTAAAGTACAGGTTACATATTTCTATTTCCAATTCTTGCTGAATAATTCAGATTTAGAAATGCCCTTTTCAGCATGTAAGTTGAAATATAAAAAGCCATTGTTATAGCCGTCAGTGAATTTTGAACCGACTGATTCCATATGGAATTATAAATATTTATAAGCAATATATTCTGCACAACGGATGATCATGTCAAGGCACATTTGTGAATGTGATACACAAAAGGAACATAAAGCCCTTAAACTATATTTTTGAAGGTCTGTGGCTTAAACATTTTTTTTTCTATAAAACAAAATTGCATTAGCTATATAATCACTGTAATTTACAATGGATAAACTAAAATGTTTTACGTAATGTCATAAAAATATCGAAGTCCCATGAATATTTCATCTTTTGAAATCCCCTGGAGTTGTCTATTACCATTTGCAATTTTTATCTCTTTTTTTTCTATTTACCAATAAATAGTGCTCTAAAAGTAACTAATAATAATAATAATAATAATAAATGTCAGATGTCTTTCAACATGAAAAAATGTAAAATTATTTATTAAAGTAAGAAAAACAAGCTACATATTGTTAAAAACCTCTACAGAGAGGGATCTGGGAGTACTTGTCAATCATGGATCTTCCAGCAGTGGTCAATAACCCAGAAATCAGAACAATGGATGATCTCAGCTATGGCTACATACCGTATTGGCTCGAATGTAGACTTTTTACCCCCACTTTAAGTCTTTAAAGTGGGGGTCTAGCCCCCGACGCCCAGGACATGCATCCTACTCTCCGATACGCTCAGAAAGCCTCCCCTGCCAGCACTTCCCATGGGGGGGGGGCGCCGGCACGGGAGGTTGTCTAAGCGCATCGTGCGGACGGTCACAGGCTGTGGCGATGCGGGTAAACAGCCTCCGGCAGCGGAGGTTGTTTACCCGCATCACCGCAGCCGGTGACCGTCCGCACAATGCGTTTTACCTCTGCCCCCAAGACTTACCAGAGCAGACTCCCGGGTGTCTTGCGGGGCCGGCGGGGGACATCTACGCAATACGCGTATACAACTTCCGGTGCCGGCACATCCGCTGAGTGGCGGCACCGGAATTTTGTATACGCGTATTGCGTAGATGTCCCCCGCCGGCCCCGCAAGACACCCGGGAGTCTGCTCTGGTAAGTCGGGGGGGCAGAGTGGCAGCATATCTCGGGGGGGAGGAGGAGGACAGTGGCAGCATATCTCGGGGGGGGGGACAGTGGCAGCATATCTCGGGGTGGGGGGAGGAGGACAGTGGCAGCATATCTCGGGGTGGGGGGGAGGACAGTGGCAGCATATCTCGGGGGGGAGTGGCAGCATATCTCAGGGGGGGAGACAGAGTGGCAGCATATCTCGGGGGGGGGAGACAGAGTGGCAGCATGTTTTTTTGATGCTTTTTTAAAGAAAAAAACGTTTTCTTTAAAAAAGCACCAAACCTTTAGGGTGCGGCCTATATACGGGGGCGGCCTATATCCGAGCCAATACGGTACTTTTCAAATTGGGTCTGCTTACCTAAAGTAAATAATTACCAGATACACGTATGTTTAAGGACAATATAAAAAGCCTGTCTGGGGACCTGTTCATACATCCATAGTATTTTACGAACATGAAGGCAATTGCTAAGGTGATATGATAAGATAGGGAAGGAAGGGGTAAAGTTTTTCCTTTTTTACAGTCAGCACAGTTAAGATGTTGAATCCACTGCCAAGTGAGGTGGTTCACTTTAAAAAGGCTGAATGCCTTAATGTTGCCTTGAGTAACTATTCAGTAAAGATGATGATACTATTAGTGGTTCCTTGAGATTGCATTTTGCCAAGAATTTGTGCCATCAGATTCAGAAACATGTATCAATATCTCCATAATTGTGAAAAATATTATAACAATAAAACCTAAAATAATATATAAACAAGGGTGAAAAAACACAAAATGTTCCTCTACTAATTCCCGGCTTTGTAGACCACGGAGAACTGGAGTTATTTGTGCTATTTGTAGAAATAGCTTATTCCAAGAATAAAACACCAAAGCGGGGAGATCAATGATAGTTTACAAAGTCAATATCTCTGTGGTTTCTGTGTTGTGTGCTGGAATTAGGTCCATCAGACAGTGATTATGGGGGAAGACCTGCATGATTATGGAACAATTGGTGTTTTTCCCTTTTTCAGGCAGAAATAGTTATTGATGGACTTTTTCCCACCCTGAGTGATTATATAACTATGTGAAATTTGGGAAATTTATGAACAAGTGGGGCATGATAGAGACAAGACAATGTGTGGGGTTTAAAGCAAGGGGTAGATGAAAAGAAAAGGACAAGAAATGAGAAGAAAATGAAAAGAAATAAGAAATAAATAAAAAAGAAAGGGAAGAAAAAGAAAGAAAGAAAGAAAGAAAGAAACGCAATAGTACAATATGAAACGAGACAAGAAAGAGAGAAAGGCTAGAAGAAAATGGGCCGAAGGGAAAGGAAAAAGGTGTTATTTCTGACTGATGGTACTTTTCAGTTTTGATGGTTTGTTGCAACCAGAGCGGAATGTAAAGGTGCTGTTCCAGTTAGAAAATACAATAACTGAGCTTTCCGGCACATTAGGCAAATTAACCTTAGCAGTTTCTCTCCTTCAAGGGTTTGATTAAATAAAAACAAAACAGAAGCTTTTAAAATGCTTTTCAGTTTCTCTGACAACCGCCTTTCGCTGCTTGCCTTCTGCCACATGACAAGCATTCCGTGAAGAATTCTTAAAAGTTTACATGAATTGTTTCTAGGAATGGCTTAGACATCCAGCCGCATTAGGAACGCTCTCTCAAAAGCTGTATTTAGTTATAAAAGAGTAACGTACACTTCAGTAGTTGGAACAGAGACTGCATGTTATGATGATAGGCAAAGAGAGCCTTTGAATTTCACTGAAAGCCGGTGCCACCGGACACCACTTCCCAGTATAACTCTGTGTTTGAGCGTGCGCTCGCTGAGGACTATACCATAAGTACCAAAGGTTACTCTGCTGAGAAAATTTCAATGACTCAACGATGGAAATATAAAGTAATAATCCGTGATTCCAGATACGTGGTTTGTGGATTATTGGTGTAGCTTGTGTTTGTGGCTGTAAAGCCAACGGGATTCCAAGTGCCCTCAAATAGGGGCGATGTTTTCACTATTACCGTATCATTGAATGCATTCTATCTATCTATCTATCTATCTATCTATCTATCTATCTATCTATCTATCTATCGTGAAGTAGGCAGAGGTACCTGAAGGTATTTAAGTCCCAGTGCATTGCTGGGTCCCTTCCCTTTTTCCTGACTATTTAACTCGGGTGGTGCCGTTATAATGGAAGGAAGGCAATCGGCTGGGGTAGTTGTTGTTTTCCCTGAGGATTCAGTGAGGGCAGAAGCCCCAGGAGGCTTGAACACAGGTGCATTGTGTGGATGTTACAGGGCAAGTGGAATACCTGATAAACCGTTTAGTGGTTCAGCACTGCTCTGGTGAGTTAGTGCTGCAGAGTGGAATCATGTTGTATTTTGTGTATTATTTTGTCATTTGCCCTGTAACAATAAAACTGTTGGCTCCACCTACTTCCAGGTGAGCCCCTCCCACTTCAGAAACTTTAGAGATTTGAAGACAGGACATTTTTAGGAGGATACAATGTTATATGTTTTAGAGAAGTATTTTATGTTTGCAGTGTAATCACAAGTTTTATTTTTCTCCCTTGGGTTCGTCCTCGGTATTCTGTGTGCAAGATGAACGGAGCAATATGTACGATTGACACAAATGTCACTTAAAGGAGGACAAATTCCCTTTATATGTCACTGTAACGATGGCGCCTGTCACTTCCAGTCCTCAGTAGCAGCCCACTAATGCTTGATTGCAGCATGTTCATTGAGTTTAGAGAAATTAGCCAGCCGCGCCATCCGTAAGGCCAAGTCACAAAGCCCCTGTAAATAGAACCCATCTGTGAAAATCCCATATGTTCTACAGTACAGAAAAAGCTATTGCCTTTTTTTCTTATTAACCCCACCATATAATTCCCCTAAAAATGTAAGTTTTTCTATTTAATTCAAATGCTTGCTAGACTATAATTTCTTGTTTCATGTACAGTGTTTCTATACGCAATATATATATATATTGGTATTTTTTTTCAAAGACTGATCATACTGTCTTTTGATATCATTTTATATGTATAGTCCATTATTTAGTATGAATAATAGATTTAAAAATATAAAGAACAAAGCTAAAGAAACTTTTGCGCAATTTTATGTAGGCAAACATCCTTGAGTGCAGCAAAATGCTCACACATATACTAAACTGTTTTTCCATAATTTTAAAACTTTTTAGTTGTAGCCAGAAAAGTATTTTTTTTAAATATATTTTTATTGGGAGAGGTACAAAGTGTTTGGGCATCTTCTTTTTACAAATTTAAGTTTTTTAACTTTTCAAACATTGTTTTTTCAAATAGCAATCCATTAGCGTTTTTGTATACTTCATTGATCATTAGCATAGCCAGTCAGTACCCCTTATGATGTCATGGGGACATCCCTGGTGTCTGTATTCATTTTTTGTTATTTTATTGTAATTTTTTTAAATACTTACTATTTGTTTCTATTTTTGATCTCCATTGCAGCTGATCACACACTGATCGGGAAACAAGGCAGTACAGCCCTGCATTCTTGATTGAAGTATCTGAGAGTATCTTGTAGGAGGTCAGCTCAGAACCAATGATGCTGACCAGGGCCGGACTGGCCCACCGGGATACCGGGAAATTTCCCGGTGAGCCGGAAGGTCTGTGGGCTGGGCGGCCGGCAGACTAACCATGAAGACAGCCGCTGAGCGGCTGCAAATGGCATTGAACGCCTCCCTCGGTGCCAGGGGCGGGCTGGGCCGGGGGGCAATTGCCCCCAGGCTGCCCGAAATCTAATCAAAGCGGCCGCTGGGTGCTGATGCGGCCGGCCGGCATCAGCACCCAGCAGCCGTGTGCGATGGCCGTCTAGTGATGGGAGCAGTGTGAGGGGTGAAAGCTCCGCCCCCTCGCACTGACCTTTCACCCCTCACGCTGCTTCCATCACTATGCGGCCATCAGATTGCTGGGAATGTAATCTAAACGGCCGGTGCGTGCTGATGTCGCTGGCCGCCTCTGCTTTAATACTTTTTTTTTTTACTTTATATGGCGAGCCGATCCAGCTTACCATATAAATAAAAAAAAAGTGTTAAAGTAGCTCCGGCCGGCGGCATCAGCACGCACCGGCCGTTTAGATTACATTCCCAGCAGTCTGATGGCTGCATAGTGATGGGAGCAGCGTGAGGTGGAAGCTCCGCCCCCTCGCACTCAGACTGCTGCAGCACCGGATGTCAGGTCAGTGGCATCCTGTCAGCATAGAGGAGAACAGTGTGCAGCTACCAGGAAGTCAAGAGAAGTAGAAGGTGAGTAAAATAATGTATTTTTTGTACTGTATAATGTTTTTTGTATTTGTTAAAAACAAAAAAAAAAATCGGTATGTGTCTGTATGTAAGTGTGTCCCCCTATATGCCACTCTGCCTCCAGAATTGCCTTATACCCCCCTATATGCCACTCTGTCCCATGATATGCCTTTTAACCCCCTATATGCCAGAGTGACATATAGGGGGTCAAAAGGCATATCTGGAGGCAGAGTGGCATAAAGGGGGTTAAAAGGTATATCATGGGGCAGAGGAGCATATAGGAGGGTATAAAGTATATCGGGGAGGCAGAGTGGCATATAGGGGGCATAAGGCTTTTCTGGAGGCAGAGTGCCCCATGATATGCCTTTTAACCCCCTTCATGCCACTCTGCCTCCAGAAATGCCTTATACCCCCTATATGCCACACTGTCCCATGATATGCCTTTTAACCCCCTATATGGCAGAGTGGCATATAGGGGGTTAGAAGGCATATCATGGGACAGAGTGGCATATATTATTTTTTATTTAATATGGCAAGCTGGATCGGCTTGCCATATAAAGTAAACAAAAATGTCCCATGATATGCCTTTTAACCTCCTATATGGCAGAGTGGCATATAGGGGGTTAAAAGGCATATCATGGGACAGAGTGGCATATAGGAGGGTTGAGGCATATCAGGGAGGCAGAGTGGCATATAGGGGGGTATAAGGCTTTTCTGGAGGCAGAGTGCCCCATGATATGCCTTTTAACCCCCTTCATGCCACTCTGCCTCCAGGAATGCCTTATACCCACTATATGCCACTCTGTCCCATGATATGCCTTTTAACCCCCTATATGACAGAGTGGCATATAGGGGGTTAGAAGGCATATCATGGGACAGAGTGGCATATAGGGGGTATAAGGCATTTCTGGAGGCAGAGTGGCATATAGGGGGTTAGAAGGCATATCAGGGGGGCAGAGTGGCAAGCCTGGGGGCAGAGGTGCATAACTCAGGGTAGGTTGTCAAATGAAAGGAAATAAAAACCAAACATGTCTCAATCATAGCTTTTATTAAATATGGAAAAAAATAGTCTACATGAATTAATAAAGAAATAAAAGTTTCTTACCAGAATATCGTGAAGAATAATGTGATCAGTGTTTTGTTCCACTGAATAAAATGGAACTCTTTCATCTAAAATGTTCGCAGTAGTAAATGTTTTGATCCCATTATGTGTAATGTATTTCATTTATTAGGGCCTTTTAACACTTTTGCTTTCTGGCATTTTAATACAAATAATGAGATAAAAAGAATGGCACATAGTGTGACTCGGGTGTGTATAAGGGGTGCGTGTGGGTATAAGAGCTTCACCGTGAGATAAACTATATGGGGCTGGTCTCCAAATTTTTCCAGGGCTGCTTTTCAGTCCCAGTCCGGCCGTGATGCTGACTCCCGCTGATGTAATAGATGCAAAAAAGCAGGACAGTACTATGTCCTAGTAATTGTTTTGGTCACTTCACATAGGACATTATAGTATATTCTAACTTGTCAGCATGTTAAACAAAGGCTTTATCACATAAGTACTTGCCCCTCTAAACCTAATAACTGGTTGTGCCATCCTTGGCGGCAACAACTGCAATCAAACATTTGCAATAATCGGCAATGAGTCTTTTACAACGCTGTGGAGGAATTTTGTCCGTTCTTCTTTGCAGAACTGTTTTAATTCAGCTACCTTGGCGTCTTGAACTGTCTTTTTAAGCTCACGTCGCAGCATCTCAATTGGATTGCCAGGACTTTGACTAGACCGCTCTGAAATGTTCTTTTTCTTTCGAGCCATTCAGAAGTGGATTTGCTTGTGTGCTTCAGATCATCAAAACCCAACAGCGCGTTAGCCTTAGGGGACAAACTGATGGCTGGACATTCTCCTTCAGGATTTTCTGGTAGAGAGCAGATTTCATGGATTTATCAACTATGGCAAGTTGCCCAGGTCCTGAAGCAGCCCCAATCCATAACACTGCCACCTCTGTGGTTGAGTGTTGCTATGATATTCTTCTTGTGGAATGCTGTTATCTTGATGTGACAACACTTTTAAAAGTTCCACTTTTGACTCATCAATCCACAGAATATTATCCATCAACATCTTGGGGGTCATCCAATGTTTTTTGGAAAATGTGTTTGCCTTGCAACTCTCCCATGGATGCCATTTTTGCAATCTCTTTCTTATTGTGGAATCGTGAACACTGAGGCAAGCGAGGCCTGCGGTTCTTTACACAGGAATTTTGGTCGTTCCGACCCGCTCCCGCTCACCACTGTTCCAAGTTTTCGCCATTTGTAGATAATGGGTCTTATGGGAGTTCACTTGAGTCACAGAGCCTTAGAAATGGCTTTGTAACCCTTACCGGACTGATAGATTTCAAAGACTTATTACTTTGACTGATATTCATGTGTTCTTGAATTTCTTTAGATGGTGGCATTGTGTGCTGCTTTTTATACCTTTTAATCTACTTCACTTTGCAAGACAGGTTCGATGTTTAGATTTAGCAGGGCTGGCAGTAATCATGCCCAGGTTAAATTGGTTGATTTAGTAACCAAGGGGGCAATTACTTTTTCACATAGGGCCAGGTAGGGTTGGATAGCTTTTTTCCCTCTATACATGAAATTATTATTTTAATACTACATTTTGAGTTTTCTCTGATTATCTTTGTCATATATTAAAATTAGTTAATTTAAAACATTTAAATGTGACAAATAATTGCAATACATCACAGTGAGGGATTATTAATTTAAGAAGTTTGCCTAGAATTATAACCATCAAAATCATAAACATCGATCAACACCTTCATAATTGTGGAAAATAGAAGAGCTGAATAGTTTTGAGCTGCTAGTCTACAGCATGAAATTCAACTAAACCTAAAATAATATGTAAACAAGGATGAGGAAAACATACACACATTATTCCTGTACTATTTCCCTGCTTTCTACACCACGGAGAGCTGGAGTTATTAGTTGCCTTGGTAGGAAAACCTAATTTCTAACAATAAAACACCACAACAATGTGTCAAAGAGATCCATCAGTCAACATCTCTGAGGTTTTTCTGTTGTGTGCTGGAATTATTTTCATCAGACGATGGAGAAACATCTGCATTATCGAGGAACAAAAAACCCAAAAGTAATGGATTTACTGCTTGACTTTGTTAGAATTTTCGAAAAATCTCTGATCCTTCAGGATCCTAGAGTTTAAATAGAATTGTTAAGCTATCTTTGCAAACAAGACAGATAGATTGATGTCAATAGTTCTGTACACAGACATCCTTACAATGTTTACTTGCAAATACCCCTGATAACCAAATTCCAGATATTTGGATAATCCTAAATCTATTTCTGCAGCAATGTACAAAAATCTTTAGTGTTCCACATAGATGAACATAGGTCAACCTCTCATCTGCTACTGAAATTATTAAAAATAGCAAGGACTGGACTGGGAGCATAAATACACAATGGGGGGCTCTCTGGAGTTCACAAATACATGTGGGGGCTGGCAGCATCAATACACAAGAGGGCCAGCTGCGGCCATCACATAAATCAATACAAAAGGGAAACCGTCTGTGGAAACCCTCCGGATGCGGGTGTCAGTGTGGCAGAGCCTGTCCTGTTGTGTGTGTGTGTTTGGGTGTCGGTGTGGCAGAGTCTGTCCTTGTGTGTGTTTGGGTGTCAGTGTGGCAGAGTCTGTCCTTGTGTGTGTGTCTGGGTGGCAGAGCCTGTCCTGGCCCTTTACTTTCTGTAGGAATAAATTGAACTATTTATATTTTACTTATCCAAAGATAAAACGCCCTTCTGAATTTGTAGTCACTTCAGAGGACAAAACATTCTAGGCCCAGAAATCAGTGAGAGCAAAAGTAAAGGTATTGTGTTATTTACTCTATTTCAACCTGCGTATCTTATTAAAAAGGATTAGTGGCACTAAATTGTGGCTTCAGGGGTCCCGTGTATGATGACTTTTTTTTAGTGTACTGATGTACTCCCAATCCCATCACATAAGATTCTATCTTCTACTATCTGCCGAGCACTGATGTTCTCTTTATTCAGTACACATGGATGTCGAGAAGTTAAGATTCTATCCATTCTGTCTATTTTATTTATTTCCAAAAAAGGCCCACCAAAATCCTTAGCACCAGGCCCATGATGCCCTGTTAAAGGGTCTTTTGGTTTGACTTTGTCCCCTTGGCTGGAAATTGCCAACCTGCTCATGCAAACAAAGCACAATAATCCCCCCCCCCGCCCCACAGCAAACACAAAATAGACTGATAATCTCTTAACTGAGCATGTAAATGCTGTGTTGAAGTGAATGTATTCGGTTAGGCTCGCTGGACACCGTGAGACTGCTCTTCCATGTTGCTCCTCGGACTGAATCAATTTTACAACTGGCAGAATTGGAGACGACCGCCTGGGAGTCATGAATCTCCTGTGACGTCTGAGGACCCATACAAGATGAACGCAAAAATAGACAGGAACGGGAGCGCAGCGACTCCAGCTGACTCACAGTGACGCAGTTCATGCAGGCAATCAGCGTCACTGGAAGCAGGAAGGATACCAGTACATTCACCTGTAACGATAAGCACACAAACAGTAACAATTTTGTACAATAAAAATGGGTATGGGGTGCTGAGAACGTTGTGTGAGTTTGTGCTAGCTTTTGGGAAACCAACATTCATAGAATCAGATATTAGAGTCACATAAGCTTTTAAGACCTGAGATTCTTCAGATGTATAAAATAGGACTTCTTTAGACTATGCAATAACAACAAAAACATTAAGACATGGTCTTATTTCTTTTTACATAACTGCAAAAGGGTTTTTTGATGATCAATTAGCCTTTTAATTTTAAACTTGGATTAGCGAACACAACATGCCATTGGGACACAGGAGTGATGGGAGTGATACAGGACCTCTGTATGGCTATACAGATATTACATTAAAAATCAGCCGTTTCCAGCTACAACAGTCATTTGCAAATTAACTCCCGTCTGTGCTGTATTTCTGATCCATTTCATGATATTTTAATAGCCAGAATTTGATTTTCTTTCAAGAACAAGGACATTTGTGGAACTATTTCTACAAAAATGAGCAACGGTGTGTAGCAAGAGGAATGTCGAGTATTTTAATCATTTTCTTTTTGTGTCTTAAAAACAAGTAATAATAATGGTAATTACCAGACTTGTGCATTCGTATGAGCATGAAAAAACGAACACGAAGGGTGAGCTTTCGTTGTTCAGCCCGAATACCGAACAAACGAACATGGCGGCAGCAAAACGTATATGAAGACGAAGACAAACAACACGAAGAATACAAAAAACAAAAACTGTCTCCGTTTCTCACCCTAATAAAGTTGGCAACAAATACCTAAACATAATATAAATGAGAGGTTTTGGTTATATGAATTGGCCAAAGCATAATTAAGCTCACCCGCCACGTCAAGACACACTCTCAATAGGGTGAGAACCTACTCTCACCTCCTACATAGTGGGCACACAAAGCAGTTTATACTGCTACCAAAACCTTATTAATGTGTTGGGGGAGGTGCAATTAAACCTCCTCCTATTTAACTCCTGGACAGCAAGCTGCAATCAGACTGATGAGGAGCCAACAACCTCAAATATGTGCAAACAGGGAAAAGAAAAAATGTCGGTGCACTAAGCTAGTCACAGGCTCAAATAATACAAATGTATAATACGAGGCCTACCAAACAGGTGTAAGCATGCTGCAAAAACAGTGTATCGGCTGTACAATGTATACAAAAAACAAAAACTGTCTGCGCTTCCGATCCTAATAAAGTTGGCAACAAATATATAAACATAATATAAATGAGAGGTTTTGGCTATATGAATTGGCCAAAGCATAATTAAGCTCACGCACCATGCCAAGTACTCTCAATAGGGTGACGCGAAGACAACACGAAGAATCTTAATTTTCGTCTTTATGTACTAATCTCCCTGGTCCATTCCCCATCTAGCCTACCTTATCTATTTTTTTTCCCCACGAAGGCGAACATGAGGAGTTTGCCAGCGTCCAAGTCTAGTAATTACAAAGTAAAAACACTGGTCAACAAATTACTTTGTATCTGATCATGCAAATCCTAGCACCAGCTCAGACAACATATACCACAGTAATAAATATATAGTAGGTACAACGGCTGGTTTTAAAGGAGAAAAAGCGAAATACAGTATTGCAAAGGTTTAACCAGTTATGTATGTAGCTCATGTGTTTGGAATCTGATTATATCTAATGTGCAATAAGCTTTGCCAACAATGCAGCAGTGTCTTAATAAATTTAACTTAAATCTTATTTGCTGTTTAGTAAATCCAGCACAGTCTGTGATAATCAACAGCCCATGGGATTTATTCACGTCTGTAAATTGACAAACATTTATTGGATAAAATGGGCCTCTGCTATTTAAATATAACCGCTTCCCGATAGAACTCTTCGCAAGAGCTGTGGGTCTCAGTTTTGTATCTATGGTAACTAAAGATTTTATATATATATATATATATATATATATATATATATATATATATATATATATATATAGATATATATATATATCTATACACAGTATCTCACAAAAGTGGGTTTTTTGCAAATATTTTATTATATCTTTTCATGTGACAACACTGAAGAAATAACAATCTGCTACAATGTAAAGTAGTAGGAATGTACAGCCTGTATAACAGTGTAAATTTGGTTTTCCCATCAAAATAACTCAACACACAGTCATTAATGTCTAAACGTTGGCAACAAAAGTGAGGACACCCCTGAGTGGAAATGCTCAAATTGGGCCCAATTAGCCATTTCCCCTCCCAGGTGTCATGTGACTCGTTAGTGTTACAAGGTCTCAAGTGTGAATGAGGAGCAAGTGTATTAAATTTGGTGTTATCGCTCTCACACTGTCTCATACTGGTCACTGGAAGTTCAGCATGGCACCTCATGGCAAAGAACTCTCTGAGGATCTGAAAAAAGAATCGTTGCTCTACATAAAGATGGCCGCGGCTATAAGAAGATTGCCAAGACCCTGAAACTGAGCTGCAGCACAGTGAGCAAAACCATAAAGCGGGTTCACAGGACAGGTTCCACTCAGAACAGGCCTCGCCATGGTCAAGTTGAGCGCATGTGCTCAGCGTCATATCCAGAGGTTGTCTTTGGGAAATAGACACATGAGTGCTGCCAGCATTGCTGCAGAGGTTGAAGGGGTCCTGTCAGTGCTCAGACCATACGCCGCACACTGCATCAAATTGGTCTGCATGGCTGTCGTGCCAGAAGGAAGCCTCTTCTAAAGATGATGCACAAGAAAGCCGACAAACAGTTTGCTGAAGACAAGCAGACTAAGGACATGGATTACTGGAACCAAGATAAGAGACCAAGATAAACTTATTTGGTTCAGATGGTGTCAAGCGAGTGTGGCGGCAACCAGGTGAGGAGAACAAAGACAAGTGTGTCTTGCCTACAGTCAAGCATGGTGGTGGGAGTGTCATGGTCTGGGCCTGCATGAGTCCTGCCAGCACTGGGGAGCTATAGTTCATTGAGGGAACCACGAATGGCAACGTGTACTGTGACTGAAGAAGAGCATGATCCAGTGGCGGAACTACCGGGGTCGCAGGGGTCGCGACTGCGACCGGGCCCCAGCGGCAGGGGGGCCCAAGCCAAGGGGCCGCCCGAAATCTTTTTTCCGTTTTTGTTTTTTTCGCAGGGGCGTCCAACATGCGGCCCACGGGCCAAATGCGGCCCGCGAGACCTCGAGGTGCAGCCCGCGTAAGATCGGCAGCCAGGGCAACCGATCTTACGTGAGGCGCACCTCAAGCCCTGCTACTTACTTGTGGGAGGGTCTTCTGGACTGCACAGAGGAAGCGGAGTTCACATGACATCCTACTTCCTCTGTGCTTTAGCAGAGAAGGCGGAGGGAGGCCGAGGGGGTGGGGGGGCCCTTAACAGATTCTCGCACTCGGGCCCTGAGGCGTCTAGTTACGCCCCTGGCATGATCCTCTCCCTTCGGAGACTGGGCTTCAGGGCAGTAATCCAATATGATAATGACCCCAAACACATCTCCAAAACGACCACTGCCTTGGTAAAGAAGCTGAGGGTAAAGGTGATGGACTGGCCAAAGCATGTCTCCAGACCTAAACCCTATCGAGCATCTGTGGGGCATCCTCAAACGGAAGGTGGGGGAGCACAAGGAGAGGACACCTGTGGCAACCAGTGAAGCTCTGGTGAACTCCATGCCCAAGAGGGTACTTAGGGGTGTACTCACTTTTGTTGCCAAGGTTTAGACATTAATGGCAGTGTGTTAAGTTATACTGTTATAAAGGCTGTATACTTACTACTTTACATTTTAGCAGAGTGTCATTTCTTCAGTGTTGTCACATGAAAATATATAATAAAACATTTACAAAAATGTGAGGGGTGTACTCACTTTTGTGAGATACTGTGACAGCTACTAGCGTACTCAGTAGGAGTGAGAGTGTACCCCGACATTTAAAATGTGGCAAGTGCTTTTAAATCGTGGGATTAGAGTGATGTCTAGGAGTATTACAAGACCCTTTATGTGGCTTTGTGACAGATTGGTATCTATTTAATTAACTGGGTAAGGGATTTAGCACAAGAATAATATTTTTTATTGTACATGTACATACTTTAATACATAAACACCTGTTTCACTGTTTCCATACACATTATTCAGAGCTACTAGGAGAGAGGGCCAACGAGAGAAAATGGACATGTAGGATTTGTGCCCTACAGAGGGACTGTCCCTCTCGGGGCTGGACTGGGGGTGACAAGGCAGGTCTGTCAGTTTAAGAATATATGCACTGCCGCTCGTCACGTAAATCATGAAATTATTTCCAGTTATTCATTTTAAAGTGGAAGGGTCTAGGAGTAACAACAGCTATGCCACAAAGCAGTAGACCACCACCACGCTGTTGAGTGCTGAAGCACGTAAAATCGCCTATCCTCTCTAGTGCAAAGTTCAAAACTGCTTTTGGAGGCAACATCAGCACAAGCGCCGTGCATCAAGAGCTTCATGAAATGGGTTTCCATGACCAAGCAGCTGCACACAAGCCGAAGATCAGTATGTGGAATGCCAAGTGTTGGCTGGAGTGATGTAAACCACACTGCCACTGGATTCTGGAGCAGAGTAAATGTGTCCTCCGGAATATGGAAGTCTGATGGAGGAATCTGGGGTTGGCGAATGCCAGGAGAACACTACCTACCAGAATGCAAAGCGTCTACTGCAAAGTTTAGTGGAGGAGGGGTAATGGTTTTGGGCTGTTTTTCAGGGTTTGCCCCTCAGTCCCAGTGAAGAGTAATGTTAATGCTACATCATACATTTTAGACAATTGTTTGCTTCCAACTTTGTGGCACCAGTTTGGGAAAGGCTCTTTCCGGTTTTAGCATGGCTGTGCCCCTGTGTACAACGCATTAAACACATTGTCACAAACTATGTGTCATTAAACACATAGTTTGTGGAGTGTGGAGGAACGCGAACCAACCTTAACTCCATGAAAGACCTTTTGGATTAATTGGAATGCCAATTGTGAGCCAGACCTCCACATCCAACATCATCTCACAAATGCTCCTTTGGCTGCATGGGCACAAATTCCCACAGAAACGCTCCAAAACCTTGTGGAAAAAAATGGTCTTTCCAGAAGGGTGAAGGCTGTTATATATTATTGCCCATGGTTTTGGAATGGGATGTCAGATAGGTGTGATGGTCAGGTGTCCACATACCTTTGGTAATACAGCAGATGTATCTATTGATCAGTGGACAATGTGAGTGGCTGCTTAAGACACCTAAAAGGTAGTGCCACCAACGAAGTGCAACATATGAAGCCTAATAAGGTCCATATTATAGGCACACAGAGGAATAAACTACACTTAAATGCATGATATTAGGGCTATTTTCTCCTGCTTGTTGGTTTTCGTCTTTATCCCATAAGTCACAAAATTACAAATTACAAAACCGCCTGCTATAGAAAAACTGCCCTACATTGTACATTATGTACAGATCTAATGATTGCCTTTCCGGAATCCATCAGTTATTCAGTTAAAATGGCAAATGCATTATTTTAAAAATAATAAGAAAATTATGTTTCTAATATTATAAACTGTAAAGTATTTCACCACCCTGATATATAACACATTCTCATTCTTGTGACTGAATATAAGCAATGACATGTGAGAGAGTGTTGAGAGAGAGAGAGAGAGAGAGAGATAGAGAGATAGAGAGAGAATTTAATGACCAAGAAGAAAAAACAGGGTGGAAAAAACAGGTAGTGAGTATTAAGAGGTTAAAAAAGAGAATTTATATGAGTATTTGAGAGAGAGAGAGAGAGAGAGAGAGAGAGAGAAAGGAAAGAGAGAGACAGAGACACTGTTGGGGTTTAACTCTTTAAGTGCCAGTTATCAAACACATTGATATAATCAGTGTACCTTCTGATACATTTTCGGTTTGTTTTAGAGAACATTGAGTTAGAGGGAGATATATAGAGTGTGGGGTTAAGAGAGACAGGGGGTGATCAAACCCCTTAACGGCATTACCTGTATGAAGACTTTCAGGGTGGCAGTAGATACCAAATTGGTGCAGACTAAGGAGGAAGGATCTGGTTTTCCCTCTGAAGATCTGCTCTTATAGTTCACCCCCATGATAAAAGCCATAGGCATGGCAAACACTATGGAAGAGATCCAGATAGCAGACAGGATCTTCTTCGTCCTCATGCGGGACATGATTCTCTTAGCAGTCATGGGGTGGCAGATGGCCAGATACCTCTCACAGCTCAGGCTGGTGATGTTCAAAACAGTGGCATAGGAGCAAATATCCCTGAGGAAGTAATAACTTCTGCAAACTACATCTCCAAACACCCAAGGGTAGTGGACCCAGATGAAGTTGTAGAGTTCTATGGGAATGCTGATGAGAAGTATTAGAATGTCAGAGAGCGCAAGGCTCACCAGGTGATAGTGTACAGTGCTCTGCACGCTGCGGGCGCTGTGCTTCTTCAGCACCAGTCCAATGGTCACCACATTCCCTATGGTGCCCACCAAGAAGATGAGGATGTAGATCACAGTGATCAGCACCTTGGAAGAGAAGTGGGTGTCCACATCCAGCTCGTGAGACAGGTCGGTGCTGGTGGAGTTTGGCACAGCTGTGGTGGAACTGAAGTTCAGCAGTGGATCCATATCTCCTTCTAGAGAGGAGAGCAGTCCTACCTGATAATTCGTCACTGAAAGATTGGAAGCTCTGCGCTGGGGGGATGTATCTTCATCAGGTAGGTCAACACGTCAATGTGATGATCTGCTTTTACAAAAGGGGAGGCATGTGCAGGGGGTGGCTGTAGAAATCTCATTAAACCTAGAACCAAGGCTCCCTCCGGAGATTACTTACAATACTGTTAACCATGTGAGGACCACAGGCAGGGGTATCTGTACCACTACACCTATGCAGTGTCTACACCTCTCCCTCTCTTTGCTTCTCTAGATGCAATTCTTCAGTATATGTTTACAGGCACTGGTTAAGCTTTTTGGGGATCCTAAGCAAAATGATTATATAGAGTTCCCATCTTTAACACAATTCATATAAAGAACAGTTATGCTTAAAATAAGTAATGTGATATTTAAGTTTTATTAGAAGTCTATGTATAGATCTATCTTCACAGTCCAATGCACACCTGTAGGAGCCCTAAGCAGCTGCTTAATCTGTTGATAGTGCCACCCGTTTAGGCTTCAATACAAAAATATATATATAAAAAATATAAATAAATCTTCTCGATTCACCTGCCTGGAAACATAATGGCTAATCCTCATTGTAGCTGGTAGTTTATGCCAGTCTAGAACATAAAGAGACTGTGCTCCTGGTGTCAGTCTCTTCATCACACTGCCTGTGTGGAGCATGTCTGAAAGTGCTGGGGGGGGGCTATTCCCTTTTCTAGGATCACTAATAAGCAGATAAACACAGGGTAGCAAGAAACACTTACTGGACTAAGGTTTATTCCTTTATAAATGGCTGTTTCAAAGCAGCTGATTGCTTGCTAGGTTGAGATCTCAACTGAAATACAAGGATAATATCTCTACCAGTTACAGCAGCCAAGAGGCACTTCACTAGTTGAATTCCAACTCTTGTAGTCCTCAGCCATAATGACTTCAGCCTATAACTGGGGCAGAACCTGATGAATTTACATTGTGGGGAATGCAAGAAAAATACTCATATGATGGAAAATGTGTAGAAAAAGTGTAGTTCCCAGTAATATGTGAAACTACTGTGCACTGATTGTTAAGTCCCCCCCCCATTTTGGTAAATAAACACTGCAAAGAATAACTAAGTGGGGCTCTGGGAATAGTAATGTACATTGCACTGTAATTCATTTTATAACATTTTAACGCATTTCCAAGGCAAGACTGGCCCCCGCAAATAGGAGAACTACAGATCACTTTGGGTATTCTGTACATTTTATATATGACAGCACTTACCCTTTTATTATACTGTAAAGTGAAAAGTTAATCTGCCAGCGCTAAATAAATAAAAATTTGTACATGTATAGTATATATATATATATATATATATGTCTATATACACACAAACATTACACCCATACATTAAGCTAGTTCCCATTTTGTTAGACAGTGACAGCACGTGTAAGCTGCAAGAGAGTGCAACAGTCACATACACTGCCTGTCTGACGAGTCTGAGGCTCTTAGCGCAGTGCTGTGACAGCTTGGGGGCTGCGCTCCCTACCAGTACTCATTGCATAGGAAGGGCATGGGCAGATACTCGTGGGTCTGTTTACTAACCCATCCGTTTCACCTCCCTAATAACACAATGCATTATGAAGGGTCAGCCCCAGTGAGCAAAGTTGGACCTGTGCAATGTATGGCTAACAGGAAGAAGTTGAGTTGTGTACATTTTTAGCACATGTACCACAGACAAGCATGAGCTGTGTCCATGTCCTAACAATTAGACGTCTATTATTATTATTATTATTATTATTATCTTTTATTTATATAGTGCCAACAGTTTACTCCAGGGGCGTCCAACATGCGGCCCGCGGGCCAAATGCGGCCCACGAGACCTCGAGGTGCGGCCCGCGTAAGATCGGCAGCCAGGGCAACCGATCTCACGCGAACCGCACCTCAAGCCCTGCTACTTACTTGTGGGAGGGTCTTCTGGACTGCACACAGAGGAAGCGGAGTTCACGTGACATCCTACTTCCTCTGTGCTTTAGCAGAGAAGGCAGAGGGAGGCCGCGCCCCCTGCTGAAGTTTGTAAGCGGCATCGAGGAGTTGCAGTGCAGGTAAGGGGGTGGGGAGGGTGTTTGAATGAGTGTGTGTGATTGAGGGAATGAATCTGTGAATGAATGATTATATGAATAAATGAGTGTGTGTGTGATAGCATGGATGTGTAAGTGCTGGAACCTAGGCATGATGGGACTGTGATTGCTGTTAGCAATCACACTCCTATCATGCCAAGTCAGCCAGTACATGCTGAAACCTGGCCAGCTGCCCCCCTTGTGTATTGATGCTGCCAGCAGTATGGGGTCTGCACTTACAGCCACCCTGTACCAGCATGTACTGGCTGACTTGGCATGATAGGAGTGTGATTGCTAACAGCAATCACAGTCCCATAATGCCTAGGTTCCAGTATTTACTGGATGGATGTGTAAGTGCTGGAACCTAGGCATGATGGGACTGTGATTGCTGTTAGCAATCACACTCCTATCATGCCAAGTCAGCCAGTACATGCTGAAACCTGGCTAGCTGCCCCCTTGTGTATTGATGCTGCCAGCAGTATGGGGTCTGCACATCACTTACAGCCACCCTGTACCAGCGTGTATTGGCTGACTTGGCATGATAGGAGTGTGATTGCTAACAGCAATCACAGCGAGCACAGTCCCATCATGCCTAGGTTCTAGCATTTACTGGATGGATGTGTAAGTGCTGGAACCTAGGCATGATGGGACTGTGACTACTGTTAGCAATCACACTCCTATCATGCCAAGTCAGCCAGTACATGCTGAAACCTAGCTAGCTGCCCCCCTTGTGTAGTGATGCTGCCAGCAGTATGGGGTCTCCACATCACTTACAGCCACCCTGTAGCAGCATGTACTGGCTGACTTGGCATGATAGGAGTGTGATTGCTAACAGCAATCACAGCGAGCACAGTCCCATCATGCCTAGGTACCAGCATTTACTGGTTGCCTAGGTTGCCAGCATTTACTGGTTGCCAAGTCATATTGCTAATTTTGTCCAGTTGTGTGTTACCTACTTTTATTAAAAATGTGAGTTTTTATTATTAGTTTTAAAGGTGGGTGTCATTTTCGGTTTTGGCTAAGTGAACCCTGAATGTTTTGGTCCAGAATTTTCATTTTAGTTCATCCCTAGAATAAATCTAGGGAATCCTGAATTTGTAGTCGCAAAACTTTCTAGGCCCAGAAATCAGTGAGAGGAAGAGTAAAGATTTTGTGTCATTTTACTTTATTTTAATCTGCATATTTTATTAAAGGCCATATTTTTTGTCACAGTGAAAAATGAGTGCGGCCCGCGCACGTATACAATTCTGATGAAGTGGCCCACTGCAGAAAAAACTTGGACACCCCTGGTTTACTCAGTGCTATGAAAGGTTAAACTTTTATTTGCCACAGCAGAAGCTCATTGCAACCAATGTGGTATAGCTGCTAGTGTGATTTATTTTGCTTTTGCAGCTAAAATAATTTAGAAACTGACACAGTTAAGTATTAACTATATATATATATATATATATATATATATATATATATATATATATATATATATATATATATATATATATCTTACCATAAACTAGTGGCTTGCTTTTTATGTGTCATAATCATAAAAGAAAATCTTAGCTCCCATTGGAGTCCTCTCTGACTATACTTTGCTGACAGACCAGCTACTTACTTCACTTCCCTGCCAGACCCAGCTATGTCAGGCTCTGGATCCTCCTAGACAGAACAGACAGGTCCAGGCAGGTAACGCCACACTTGGCTCAGGGATCTTCTTCAGGGCTTCTCCTTACCCTGGGAGCACAGGAGAACTTCCTCTACCTTCCACAGTCTCTCTGATTGTCAGGCTCCCAGGGGGTTTTAATACCCATCACCTGTGCCTGATGTACATACCTGGGAACCCTCTGCGCCATTTCTCAGGTTCTCCTGGGTGGTGTGAGTGTGGTTCTGAATGCCCCACTCGCAGCCCATTTCCCCTTTAAATGGGGGTATTTCCTGCAATGTCAACAGGAACGCTGCAATTAAATCACAAACCACGCATTTTCAACAACTAACTTGAATTAAGATTTATGTGGGGTAATAAGCTGTGCCCCTGTGCTTCTAAGACCAGAGATTCAATCCTTCATTGACAGCAGCTTCTTTCCAACCTTTCACTGATCTTATTTTCTGTATCCTCTCATCCTCCTTAACCCAAAAAATATTGTTCCTGACTTGGGTATTTAATTGTCTATTTAGAAGGAAATTTCTGGTCAGGAAAGCCAATTTATGGGATCCCTAATGCTTGACAAGATTGCATTCCCAATATATAGTTATTTTACATTGATAAGTAATCAAGTTGCCTTGCAGCATAAGTTATGATTGGGAAATTATTGAATGCTACCCCGCTGTTCCACT
Organism: Spea bombifrons; assembly: GCF_027358695.1. NCBI lineage: Eukaryota > Metazoa > Chordata > Amphibia > Anura > Pelobatidae > Spea > Spea bombifrons. The sequence goes on from NC_071089.1 coordinate 109,345,736, forward strand.
CAACAAACCTTACTGCTTATTGTATTTTAGAAGCAATTCGCATTCAGTAGAATGCAATCAGTGAAAAAAAAACAGGCGTTTCAAACATGTAAAATTCATTCCACCCTCTGTGACTAGCTTCCATTATAAAATGTAACCCTTCATTTGCCCAAATTGCATGTTCTGATCAATCGGTTAAATAGCAATTTATTATTTAATTTACAATATTTGGATACTTCAATCTGCTGCTCAGCTCTAGTACCAAAGGGGTTAAAACGAAATTAGTGGCGGTATTAATCAAATTTTATTAAATCCCCATCTCATGGGGATGTAGTGCAAATTAATGAAGTGATAAGTGATAATTAAATCAATAGCAGCAGGCCTGTTATGTGTCATGATAAGGTTTTTGCTTTGCAGATAATCAGATATTTGGGGATTCTGTCTATTGTGGATTGAAATGAATTGCTGTTAAGAAGGAGATTGCTCTGTTTAGTTAGTATAAACGCTGTGTGAAACAGACGCCTTGACTAAACCCACAGCCATGCTGCCGTTTGAATCCGTAATCTCCTCTTGGTTAATTATAGTTTTGCATTTAATCATCATGCCCCTAGGGACCCGCAGGTTTTTTTTTGTCTATAACTCATCCCCATGAACTAACCAGTGCCAGCAAGAATGACTGCCTGTTGACATGTGCTACAGATGTATAGATCAAATCACGAGCTATTAGTTTAATATACAGTACACAGGAGGCTGGACAGTTTCACAGTTTTGCTGTAGTCACAATTGGGTAACAGCCTCGTAAACAGCTTACTGTTTCTGTATATATATATATATATATATATATATATATATATATATATATATATATATGTATATGTATATACACAGTACTGTGCCAAAGATTAACGGTGTGAAAAATGCTTACAGTGAGTGATCTAAATCAAAGCAATATATCAATTCTTCTAGGAATGCTCACACAAAAGAAAGTTAGACTGTTCCAAACATCTTGGGGAACTGATACAGTTTTGTGGATTTAGGCAGCCTTGGTTGACCATTTCTTTGTGCTTCTTTAAAAAAGCTTGGACAGAACATCTGGAAACCCCTGTTTGCCTTGAAATGACAGCCTGGGAGAGACCTTGCTGATGCGGTATAACTACCTTGTGTATTGTTTCTGTGCTGAGTCTTGCCATGGTATAGTTTGTCTGTTCCTCACCCAGTTTTATTCCCCGTACACAGCTGTTTCTATTTCACTTAATGATTGTGTTTCAACCTAGAACTGTTGATGCTGTTTTGTAGGGAAAGGGTGGTCACACCAAATATTTATTTGATTTATATTTTTCACTCTGCTATGAAGAGCTCACTTTCATGATGATGTTGGTCAGGCGGTACCATGAAAGGACTCCTCACTGTGCAAATGCTTTGGGTGGGATGGCTAAGGGTTGCCACAGGAGGTAAAGTTTAGCTCCCAAGCCTTACCAACCTCCATCTTCTTCCTGACATTCTTATTATCTGGCCCCATTTAAGCCTGTGCTCCTTCTTCAAAGGACCTGTGCCCACCTTTTCTAAGGAAAGATCCAACTGTGATTGTCTATGTATCTGAATGTTTGGAGATTTTGTGATTCTATATTTATATGGATATTATATAAAATATCCATATATAATACATAGTTATACAAAAAATGCAGAAATCATGTGAAGCCTTTTGTAAGCAAACTACAAGCATGTTAAATAGATAATAGTAATAAAAATGCTTCATCATTCACTCAAGACATCCCTACAATTGTTTCTAACAACTAAATTAGAAACATTTAAAGTTTTTAAAGTATTTTTGGAGATCTGACAAAAAAGGGTTTAAACTGGAATGAAAATGTATTTTTAATGTGGGTCATACATGAATCAATAGCACAATATTAAAAAATATTCACAACACCCAACAAGAAAAAATATTTTTTAAAGGAAATTGTAAGACATCAATCTCCAGCCACAGCTTCAGTACCATGTGCCGCCAAGGAACCATAATAATACCGTACAATAAATAGCACTGGGTAGAGTATAAAGGGCCAGGATATTGCAAGGGCAGTTACTGAACGTTATCAAACATGAGAATGGAAGGCATAAATATGAGGGGAAAAAACAGGTACTGGATACCTACTACTGCGTACCCCCCTGTATACTGGACTCCCTCTCACAGCACCAGACACCCCGAGGGTCCCGAGACGTATATTATTATGCTATAGATGTGAGTAGTTGTAGAAGGCTCTCTGAAGTCTTATATTTGAGCAGTCCATCTATTTCCCGTAAGCTCTTTTTAATAGAAATTTTTAGTAGGCTCAATTGACAGAAACTTTGTAAATTATATATTTATATAATTATATATTTATCTAGCTATTGGGTGGAGGAAAAGTCATTTTTCTCACACGACACATGGAGAGTGGGGCTTCGGTTGTCTCACAACGAGATATTTACATAATGATGAATGTTGAGCAATGTATTCGTCTAAATCAGAATATTCCTTTCTTGTTTTCAGCTCAATTTTGTTTTTGCAATTGTTTTTTTGCAATATTGGAACGAAATGTTCAAAAATGAGAACACCAACACCTGTGGTTCCTGTGTGTCTAAAGGGAAGTACTTTAATGCAACACACTTCTTTCTGACAGATTTAATGGATAACTAAAGTGTTTATCATGGTTCCACCTTAGGCCTTATTTATAATGAACCATAGAAATTACTTGTGACAGCTTTTTTTAATCCATTACGAGTCTAAACAACATTACTAGTTTTGTTGTATGGTATTTTAAGCAAATTACAGATTTTTTTAAAATATTAATATTATATCTAGACTTAACTAGCTGTCAGTCCAAAGGCTCACTACACGGAAAGGTTTGACAGCTCTGTCGAAGATAATTGGTTCCTGTTGAGATAATGCTATCTAATTCAATACTCTTCCTCGCAGATGCTTCGTTCATTCAGCACACCAGGGCCTGAAAAAAAATCAGTTTTTAAGCCTTTGGTGATTTATTTTTGATCACCAAAATACGACCTTTTTACATTTTATTTCTGATGCTGAATTTTACATTTTATTTTAATTTTAATTTACATTTTAGCAATATATTTCGACAGGTCCTAGGTTTATTTCAATGTCATATGGATGCCTATTTTTTTCTCCTGAAATTGATTTTTTTTATGTGAACCAGGTATTTATGATTTTAGGTTAACTGATATTTTTGTTTTAACCATTTATTTCAGTAGTTGAAAAATCAAATGATATTCCTCTGACCGGGGTATGTTTTCCTTTCTAAAAAACAAAAATCATACATTAGCATTGCATCCAATGGAGACCAGATTCCTAAATCACTTAGCTGTATGCATTTTTCTAATACATGAGGAAAACATGACAATGGCTGTGCTCCGTATAGGGCCACAGAGTACACCAGGTCCCCAGTCTTGCTTTTCCATGTCTACACCCCCCAAGGGTATATTTAGCCCCTTCCTTCCCTCCCTGGTAGAACCAAGGGAGGGCTGAATCTCCGTGGTCCCTGCTTGCAAGGAAAGGGACCGCTAAAGTCTTCAAGAGGATTCCGGAGCCAAAAAGTCACCCCACAGTAAGCACAAAGTATTCTGGAGACCCTGCTCCACAATACTTTCTGGCTCCGGCAACCTGGATGTGGGTAGGATGTCACACTGACGTCAGAAGGACTGCCCACTAATGTTGTGAAAAATAAGTCGTTGGAGAGTGAAGCGCGTTGCAATGCCGCACCTGTGACCTGGAGTTTCCCTGTAGTGACCCAGAACAGTGCTTCACCTGGAGTCTCCGGGCGAAACCTGTAGCATTCCCAGGTATGGACATTTCCAGTGAGTGGACCATATGAAAATGATCTTGAAGCAGTGGGCACTTTCTGCCCGGCTATGGCTAAAGGGGCAGTGGTTTGTGAGACAGAATGAGCAGCCTGTATAGAGTTGCTCATATGGACCTTTAACTCCTGACTTGGCCTGGGGACACCATTGATCTCCTGGAGTTAAAGGTCCGTACGAGTGACTCTATTGGTCGCTGGCAGGGGCCTCCTCTGGCATCAACCAATGAAGGGAAGCTTCCGGGAGACTCAGACCTTAATGAGTCCTTGGATAGCTTAATGCCTATCTCATACATGTTTCAATATCCTTCCGCATGGACTGGCTGGCTTGGTGAGACATGCAGGGGGCTAAAAGTGTTTTTCCTAAAAAGTAAATACTTTTTTTTTTTTGGTAAAAAAGTTAAAATGGCATTGTATAAGACCATTATAACTGTAGATTATAATTATACTCTGTATCTGTTGTATTCTGTTGCTATCCAACTGATGCTTTGCAGTTTTTGTTGCACCGTGACCCTGCCAGCATGCTATAGAATGCATTTTATTCTTCACTCACATGGACATTTTCTGATTATTGTTCTTTTGGATAATAAAGAAATCAATATCTGCCAAAACCCTGTTTTCACTCAGTAGCATACATGAATATTTTACTAACTAGAGCATTAGGCTGTGTATACAAAGCCAAACGCCTGTTTTTATTCTAAAGCCGTTTCTCAATAAAAGAAAGCGTGAGTCCCTTACTCGGCATTCTTCTTACAGTACGTGAGCATATAGCTCCTTTTATTTATAGAACTTGTGCTCTATTTTTATAGGGGCATCGGTCTGTTTATTCTTACTTATCTTTGTAAGTGGTTGGCTTCATGGCTCTTGAGAAGGTCCTACGCTACCAGAATATAGGTCGCCCATTCACAACCCCTCCCCACCAATTAATTATGGCAAGAGTGGTTCATACATTAAAAGTTTGTAGCTGCATTTGGCTAAGAATTCTCATTATAAAGCGTAAGTAATTGCAATGCGGTGCATGGATACAATAACAAGATAGTAGGAGGTGAAACCAATTGTGTGTCGCCACGGTGATAACACTGCATAATGAAAAATATGATATAGGGAGTAGAAGTTAAAATGAAATCTGATTTATTGTACCGTCTGCACAGGGCTAAGGTTAACTCCATTATTATGAATATGACAGTAATTTTCCCCAGCAAAGGCAATATTAATACACCATCAATTGGAGAGAGGTCCTAGGTGATGTTTAACAGGACTTACTAAATATGCAAGCTGTTTGAAATGGAGAGGGATGTACTTTTATTGTGTAATAACTAAAGAAAGCACACACTGCACTAGTTGCTTTGTACAGTATCAATGAGGTGTTGATGCTTTAATGATACAGAGCTTAAAAAGACAAATGTTACAAGTTTACAATTTCTTCTCTCAGATTTCTGTGACTGCCCACAATACAATTCACGTTATGGGACCCATACTTGTTAATATTCTTATTAGTGATATTACAAAAGGTCTTAACGGTAATTTTTTAGCAGGTAATACAAAGGTCTACAACAAATTAGACATTCCTGGAGGAACAAGAAAAATGGCAATTGATTAGAGGAATGGTCCAAGGGGTGACAGCTACAGTTTCGTAAAATAATGCGATTGGGACATAAAAATCCCAAGGCAAAGTATATAATTGGGGGGTGCTGTTCTCTCAGTGACAACAAAAGAGAGGGACTTGGGAATAATTATTTCTGAGGACTTAAAGGTAAGCAGATAATGCATGTAATGCAAAAAAACATCAGAAAAAGCAAGCAGGGTTCTGGGTTCTATAGCAAGAGGCATAAGAAGCAGAAAGAAATAGGTGGTTCTGCCACTTTACAGATCTCTGATTAGACCTCACCAATTATTATATGTACTCCATCCCCAGACCCCATCGCCAGAAGGATATAGACATGCTGGAGAGAGTTCAGAGAAGGGCTACTAAAATGGAGAATAGTTTGTGAGGCAAAGGTTATTAAGACTAATGTATAGCTTGAAGGAAAAAGAGAGGAGGTGTGATAGAAACATTTTAATACATGCAAGGATTTAATAAACTACAGATGAGGAGAAACGTTAGAACAAGAGGCCATAATGTAGACTAGAGGGTCAGAGGTTTACTAGTAAGGGGGCTAGATAAGTGGAAGAGGTTAATACAGTGAGGGAATTTAAACATGCCTGGTATAGGTATACAGATATCCTGTATCTAGGATGAGACCAAGTTATGGTCATACTTGGGAGCTTCCAGGCTTCCAACACATACGGCGTGGGAGGGGAATAGGGACGGAAGTGGGCGTGTCTAAAGCCGGAGATTGAGCACTATGACCCGGAGAACCGGAGCTGCACCCAGAGTCTCCAGTCGAAAGATGGAGACTTCCCAGGTATGGTTATGGCTTTGCATACACAAGCTTGCCATACTTTATACCTCTTCACTGTTTACCAGAAATAACTGGTCCTCCCCCCACTTGTGGTGACTTCACTTAAGACAATTACTGAGACGTAGGGAAGCAAAATTAGCTAAATGGAATGTTCTCTTGAGAGTACTTAAATGCTTTTATGCCCTGTGATTAGGGGTGGACACTGACATTATTAAAAATGAAGTATGACCTTTATTCCCTTCTTTATAGTAGTAGACGATATGGATTTTCAGTAAGCCAAGTTGCTCTGTACAACTTGGCCTCGGTGGAATAGGGATTTGATTTCCTATGGCAAAGAACAGCTGCCCTTCATTGGTTGATGCCAGAGGAGCCCACTGCCGGCGACCAATACGCTCTTACGAACCTTTAAAATCCTGGCACCAAAGCTGCTGCTAACTGTTACAGTGTTAACCCCGTACTTTAACCCCTGCTAGAAAACTGTCTGAAAACGGAAAAAAAGGAACACGAAGAACGTACACGAATATTTGCCCAAAACGAACACGGGAACGGGCGAATATTTGTGGAGTACGAGGGTTTTTCCCCAAAGATGCACACGAAGACGAACACAAAGACTCGGCCAGCGCCCAAGTTTAATGTTCAGTAGTAGTTTTCCAGCAATGCGTTCTAAGCCGTTTTCTATGAAAAGAAAAGTTACCTACTTACTGTGTTGCAAGGGTGTCCTTCACTTTCTGATTTTTCTGGACTTACACAAAAACATTTCCTCCAGTCTCCATAATGCTTGAGATTAGATTTTTTGGCTGACTTAGAACTTCAAGTAGTAGTTTAAAACGGGTCCATGTTGGGACTAATGCAAAATTGGACACCTAAAGAGCTTACACTGCTGTCATCTGAGCTCCAGATTAGAAGATGTGTGGCCAGTTTACAGCAGTGCCCACAAATAAGGAATGGGTCCACTGTCATGATAATGCCATTGTAATTACAAAACCCTTGAAATGAGGGATGAGTTATCCTATTTAGTGTGGGTTCAATAATGAGAAAGGGAGACATTACAGTTGGATAAAGACAAATATCAAAATTACATTTAAAATAGCTCTGGTCTTTAAGGGGTTTAGAAATGTTTTCAGTTGTTTCTGTAAGCCAAATTGTTATGTTATATACTACCATACTTGTTATGCCTTGTCTAACTATTGTACAGCGCTACGGAATATGATGGTGCTATAGAAAACAATAAATAATAATTACAGGTGATACAACTACTCTTTAGGATATGTTTAGGTAATTTGAATTAATTACCATAGAACATTATAAAACGAAGTACATGCATTTAAAAGTAATGATAACAAAATGTATGAAATCTAGTCTGACATCTTTGTATATTACATGAGATGAAAGTTAACATTTTCTTTAAATTATATTTTTTCTGTATTTGATGCAAAATGATTTATGTTTTTTTTTCTAAGTGACATCTCCAGTTCACTTACAGCTTCCTAGAAAGCAACTATTAAATTCTTAAACCGGGGCTGAAATATCCATGAAAATGACATTATTGCACAAGGATGATGATTGCGTATAGCATGAAATATGATGTGCCTGTAGGGGGGCTAATAATAACGATGCTGTGTTTACTTCCTTGGAACGATTTAATATACAAATCCTCTGGGATGATTCTATATCTTGGCACAGTAAGAAATATCTGTAATTTATCTAGAAATAAATCATCTGTAAAAAAAAAACCAAACCCCTAGATTGTCCAATAAGCAAAAGTAAGACACAAGTGTGTAGGAAGCCCATTATTACTTTGCCTGGAAGCAGCTGGGGAAGCAAATTTGACATCAGGGACTAATTACTGGCAAGCAGTGATGAGAGTTGTACGCTACAGGATATGCACTGCTTTTGACAGTGCCAATGGCATCCCGAGTCTATGAAATAAAATACATGTATGGAATTATTCATGATTGTAATTTAAAGCAGCTCTGTCAAGAGAATGGTGACATTAATCAATAGAATGTAAACATTACCGATGCATTGTATAAGATTTCCATTGCTGTTCAGATTTTGTCTCCCTTACCCTTCCTGACTGGCTGTTCATTTAAAAAGTCCAAGTCTTCTCAGTCTTTCTGTCCTATGTAGAGTATTCAGAACTGGTCGGCTTCACTCATTCAATGAGAATAACATCCTGATAGTATGATGTAGTGCTGTTGGGTCTAGGGTGACCACGTCAGCCATGTTTTCCCATGGACAAAGTGCTGCCTTGCCATATGGGTGATGTAAAGACTCATGGAAGGGAACCCATTAGTCAGCTACCCTCCATACTGCAGGGCAGCGTTTTATCTGGGCTGGTCAGGAATATGTAAAAAAGATATGTGTCCTGGAAAACATGGCCGATGTGGTCACCTTAGTTGGCTCCATTTGTGGACTGTACATGTTCAGAAAGATGTCCCTCTCCTACAGACTGCCCAGTCGATGAAGCAAACCATGTATAATGGCTTTTTTAGAACATTTAATTTTTAGGATGAGAAGTGATGAGATGTATCCTGGCTTCCCACTGGTACAAAATTGGGGGCATTCAAGCCCCCTGGACAAAAAGGGACTACCAGTGAAACAAACAAAACAGGGCGCTTCAAATTTGCATTTGTATTTCATAGTTTTTTTTACTCTCATGCTCCCTCTCAATGTCGCCCTACCTTCTCTGCCAACTATTTCCATGTACCGGTGTCCCTTTCTCCAGCTCTGCTTTTTGTCTTGCCTTTTCTTGTTCTTCTGTATTCTTTTTTGGTCCGGTTCTCCCTGCTAATTGCACCGTTTACCCGGACTCCCGAAGAGCTTGCTCAAACGGGAAAAGCCTCCGCACACAATTCCCCAATTGGAGCAATAAGGGAGAGGCTGTCGCTGTGGGGCATTCCATGGCTCTGTCCTTTTGCAGAAGTACTCCAAGTGACCAGAATAATGCAAAAAGCGGTATCCTGCACTTCTCTTTCTTTTGAGCAAAAAGGGCAGGAAATTGGTTTTCTGTAAACAAATGAACCACAAAACAAATGTATACAAATCAAAAAATGTAAGCAAATTCATCAGCATACGATGGGAGGGTGATACTATCAAGAGATCATTCTAACAACTAAATGCCCATCAAAAGTATTAACAGAAACTGCAATATATTATTTATTTTAATTATGTTAAAATATTCTATCAATATAATCATACCTGGAAGCAATCTAAGCTTGATCAGAGTCTCCGAGTGACGTTCTGCTTCCCTGAGTCTCCTGAGTCTTCTTCTTTCTCTGCACAGGTGAACCGCATTTGGACACACCCATTCCCCCACCCACCAACTACTAAAGGCTGTCAGGGGCTAGCCCCACCCCTTTGTGCCTAGCTCTGCCTCCCTCACAAAGCCATGCCCCCAGGCGAAGGAGGGCTCTGAAAGCCTACCGTGTAATACGTATAACGAGCCACGACTGATCCTGATTCTAAGGAGTCATAGAAATAACCGGTCATGTTTTCTCTTGTCTGCCAACCACAAATAATTATCTCTATTTAAATAAATGTCCTGATTAAACATAAATGTATTTATATATTAATTAATTGGTAGAATTCTTTAATCTAAAGAGAACAGCCAACGTGTTTTTTTTCTTCCTTGGAGAAAAATACTTATTGTGTTTGTTAAGTAGAAAGACTAAAAAAATTTAAAAAATGTTCATGCATACACAATACCGCTAATTATATTGATTAAAATGTTCTTGTTGGAAACATTATTTATGCTCTAATTTGAATACATGCATACAGGTTGGGATAGAGGTCCTCTGGGGATAACAGGATTAAGCTTAACGTTTTTCTACTATTTTTCCTATTCTTAAAACCTAAACTTTAACATGAGTCTAAGAAAATAACTTTAAAACATAATTTAATTTGGATCAAACAGCCCTGTATAAATGTATTGATTTATATAACGTCATCATATTCCGTAGCCCTGTACAATGTTTAAATAAGACACAACAAATAGTGTGTTACCGAAGAATTTGAATTTACAGAAACAAAAGGTGAGAAGGGAATAAGAATAAAAACTTTATAAATCCGGTGAATCATGTTTTTCTATGACTGTACTAAATGTTCCAAGTCATAGTGACCAATACAAAAGTACAAGGGTTCCACATATAAATAACGATTTAATACATGACAGATCATTTTCAGATAAAAGAAAAGAAACAAATCACCTTTTTCACATTTCTGATGTGTTTTCTTTTGTGACTTTTTCACGATAAATAAATTAAAGTTAGGTTTGTCTTTTGTGCCATCTCAACGCTGATTTAGAAAGTAGTCGCTTTTCAACATTTTAGCTGCCATTTATACGCCTTTTGTCCTGTTGACCAGTTATCTTCACTAGCTGTCTTCCAGAAGATGAGCTGTCAATCATCAACAATATGGATTGTCACAAAAGAAAAGACCAGGACAGCATATGATGCGGTTCCTAGGAATTTGATGCATGTTTATTGGATCTTAAAGGGCAAGTCTAGTGTCCCATACACCCTTAAAAATGAAAAGTAGGTTAATATGCATTTGCTGCACATAGGAAAAACTAAATAAAATACATACCTTTAAGAGAAGCTGCAGCTCCAGATCTGCACTGCACCACCCCAATAGTGCAGTTTCTACACCCCTTTTGGATTCTTTATGTAAATAGTGGTAGAAAAGAAGCCCCACTGAAATCATGTGTGAAGTGGGTTCTGGAACTCTCATGCTAGCCAGCATTGTAGCTGGTTGGTGGGTATAGAGAATGTGCGTTTTGGCAACCAAGAGAAGTGTTTAGCCAAATACCGTTTGCGAAGCACATGAATGGGGAGAGGGTATTCTGCTGGATCCCCCGGTGCCCTTGAAATGAGCAAACCCCAACTGCTCCTCTTAACCTCCTCAGCCCAATATCTGTGCCTTCAGACACAGGGGTAGATCCCGGGGATCTGTCCTTTCTCAGACCTAGGGCAGTGCCCCACAAAAATGAGCTTCTTGTGTTTAAGTACATAAAAAACCCAATGAGATGCAGGTGAGTTGTAGTATGAGCCCGTATGCCAGAAGACTACAAAAGAAGCAGCAGAAAGAAAGAACACCTGGTGAGCAGCAATGAGAATTACATATTAGTGCATTTTTATTCAATAGCAGTTGTACGGCTGTATCTTGCACCTTGATGCAGCCACCTCTAATAATATCTAGAACACTGGACACCTCACTCATCTAATGGATTTGATTTAAATCATCCGTTGCTAGTGGAAATTTCCAGCCCCGTTGATACCATACTTATTTATAGACCCTGGAATGCCAGCATCAAAAAGGGAAATGTCACAAGAGGAGTTTCAATATTCGTTATCATTAAGACACTAGTGGATTTTGTGCAGAACTTTCTGTTGTGAGTCCATTTTTTTCTAAAGCCAACAGTCTTTAAGGTAGAAAAATATTAGTGGATCTTAGTGGATCCATTATATTTAAGACTACTTATTGGTCATAACCTCTTAGCAGATGCTTAGAATAAGTCCGTGGTTCGTTGCCAGCACCTGGCTGAAATATTGCTGACAATGCTTATCAGAAACCTAGTGCAAAGTTAAGAGTAACCATCAGCGCCAGACTGGTGGTCATGAGCGAGTGGAATATTTTACTGGATGCAACATGACAAAATTGGAAGAACATTAAGTCAGTGCTATAAAAGCCAATCTGTGTCCCCGTCTAAGTGCCAAGAGTGTGACAGCATGAGAGTCCAAACAACTTAAACAAGTGTTAGACAGACATGCATCCAAAAAATAAAGGATCGATTAAATGACAATTTGTCTTTAAACACGCTATAAGTATGCTTGATATACACGGTTATCAGATCTGTATACACAGGCGACGGCAAGTTGTCAAGTAGCTGGTATTTGAATGGCTTCACTGCTGGTTGGATACCCTGACCAGAGATGTTTTTCTTGCATGGAGAAGGCTGTATTTTGACAGGCTGGTCTCCTCTCTGACAGCAGGAGCTGGACAGATACCATGGACCAGATTTAACGAGCCATCTAATTGTTAATTGGTGTTAATGGTGGTGAAAAAAGCGTGGTTTGTGATTCAGAGTCTTGGCTAAACTCGCAATTGAGACAACCTCACCTAAGCAACTCAACGAGGTGTCTTAACTTGATACTGATACTTTTTAGTCAAATTAGTAGTAGTTCTAAAACTGTGTGTACAGTTCTACACTAATTTAATACACAATTAAAAGGTAAAATAAAGAAAACATGGCAGTCTATGCAAAACAGTTCTGACATAAATATTTAACGCTTGTATCAAGGGGATCTGTCCGGAGGTTTGCTTTGATCTGCTTAGAGAAACAGTATTCTTAAATTGATAGAGATATAAAAGATCTCAAAGTCTAATAGACATCTCCCCCCTGCCCCTAATTCATCTAAGGATAGATAGTTCCTTTATCTGGGTTGCTTATAGCAAGCAAGTCACAATGGGCAAAATGATTTTAAAGCAGCCTTGTGGTATACACTATAAACGTGTGTGTAAGTATATGTATATGTATAGACGTTATAAAGAACTTAAAAAAGTAAAAGGAAGACAAATAGGATAAGAAAAAGAAGAGGGAGGAAAGAATAAAAGAGAAGGGAATTCTTTCCCCCCAATAAATGTGGTTGTACATACATCTAGACTGCCCATGAAATAAATGACGATGCACAACATATCCCAGAGTAGGCACATAGAAGATGCCGTATTTTATATTAAACAAACTCAATTTACGTAACAAGATTTGCACACTTTTTGTCCGGTGGTCCTTAAGGACCGGGCTGTTTTGTTTTTTTGTACCCTTTGTGAGCGAGGATTTTTAACAGTTTTGCAGTGCTCGTGTTTAGCTGTAGTTTTATTAGCGCACCGTTACATTCGATCTGACAGCTCGGGCCCACAAATTTTGGCCCCGGCTGTCAGGGAAGACTAGGTTGTCAGATTTGACAGCTTGATCATGGTCCACCAGCGGGGATTTAACCCTGCCGGTGCCAAAACCTCATAACATAGGGGATTTTTTGTGATGTATCCCCTACTTCACGGATCCTTAAGGATTTCACAGGAGCTTAATGAGATTTTAAATCCAGGTGCAAGCAATATTGCCTAAGCCTCTCTCCAGTTTGTACAATAGCCGTTTATATCACATCCACTGAAACCCTGATCTTTATCCCTGGTCATCTCTTCATACCTTCATAATACTGTTTTGACTTTTTGGTATTGTTCAGCAAAATGTATTTCCAAATATCCCCATCTCAGGTGTCAATCCCATCATTGAATATTACCAAGGTTAATGACAAAAGATACAAACCCTCTGCAGATCACCATCTGAAACCAAGAGAGGCCCTAGCAAGAATCAAAAGGGTATTTAACCCCATTTGGACCGCCAAATCAGCATACCTGGGAACTCTCCGAGTTTGACCCGATTGCCGGGTGAGCGCTGTTCCTCTGGTTCTCCGGGTCGCGGGAGCGGGGTCTTGACACGCCCCGCTCCCTGCCCATTTTTTCCTTTAAATGGAGGTGTTTTCCGATGACATCAGCGGGAACGCCCCCGACGTCAGTGGTAACTCCTCCGGCGCCAGTGGGAACGCCGCGGGCGCCAGCGGGAACTCCTCTGGCATCAGTGGGAACGCTGCCAACATCTGCGGGAACTCCCCCTCTGGCCTCCTACAGCCATAAACTCGTCCATTTTTCTAGCCAAAACTCTCTTATTTATCTCTCCCTCTTCCCCCTCTTGTAGCCTTTCTGTAACATCCCAAGCTGTGTGTTAGCCACCTTCTGACACCAAGCACTAACCCACCCACCTCTCATTTTATTTATACATCCTCTTCTGCATCCTGAAACCACGTACTCCTAATTACTGCTACAAGAGAACTACTACTCCCTCTTGTCATCCCTCCTTTCCTTTCAATTACCCATACTATTCCTTTAGATTGGAAGCTCTCCAGTGGGGCGCTCAAAAGCTCTCCATTCCTTCCTGGAACTTTGTATAAAAGCATTATAAGGCTAGATGGCGGCTCACGGGCAGGGTTCTCAACACCAGATGTATTCAGGTATATTTGTTATGTATGTATTACCTGCCCTATTTAATTTGTACAGCGCTGGGTAATATGTTGGCACTTAATAAATAAAAAGGTAATAATAATAAAGTTACTGTAAAATAACTTGTTAAAATTATGTACCCAGACAGAGCTTGAGGCTGCTATAATGGGTGAAGACCCTACACAGTATCCCCCCATATAAATTAATTAAAGATTTATTTAATTTCAAGAAAGTGTTGAATTCTATATCACTGCAATAAATGTATGATTTTGTAAACTTTTAGTGAAATCTGCTATTTTGCCACTTTATAGTATTTCTTGCTTTTTGTACAAAAATAATACAGTTTTTTTATGTTTTCACCAAGGATTTAGAGAGTAGTTTAACAGATGCGTTTTATAGACCTTCTGAACCCTTTTTAATATTTTTTAAGTTCGATTGGATCCGAGAACAGATGTGTCCACCTTCTGGTACTATTTTCTAACGTATTCAGGTAAATATGTTGAATCTGTGCCAGATTACTGCTACTGGAATGTTAATACATTATTTAACCAAAGGAAATATTCTGGTCTGTTATCTTAGAATTTAACCCTGTCACCAGAAAGGACACAGGAGCGGGCTGGCAACTTTTAACCCTGGGGACAAAACCAAATAGACTATATAGAGCCATGTTCAATGTATGTTCATCAAAATAAATGCGTTAGAAAGTTCAGAAAGGATTTATTTATGTTCTAAATGCAAAATTATTCCATGTTATGCTGGACACCCTGGTGGTTGGAAGTGGAACTGCAAGAGAAATACAAAAAAAAAAGAAGAAAAAGAAAAAAAAAGTCTTTTGGACTGGGGCAAAAATGTAACTTTGGAATAGCATAGAGGGGGGTAATTGCTCGCTTGCTTTACTTGGCTAGTAGTAGCTTTTTACGAGGGTGGGCATTGTGTATGAACCGAAGCCAGTTTCTGAACCGGAATACTTGAGGAGTCAGTTGTAAGCAAAGAGTGTGCTTGTTGTCTGTCTCATGTTTCTGCATTAGCTGCCATTCCAAGAACTTGTGCAGGTAAAATTAGATACAAACATGATCAGCGTAAATAGGTTTTCCCTGGGTCTTCATTGTCGAAAGCAATTTTCATCAAGACGGAATGATTCTCTACAGTGAGAAATCTAGGCGATTTTAACCCACTCATATCACTTGACCTTTGGTAATGGACGTAAACAGTGCCGAAAATCCCACGGGAGATATTTTGGAAGAAGGGAAAGAGGAAACAGTTTCAGAAGATCAAGCGGAAGAGAGGAGGCTGACATTAGCAGGAATACATTTGGGTTTGGAGTACTGGTCCTGGGTAAAGTTTATGCCAATTACATATATATATATAGTATACATATTTATAACATTCTACATATAAATCATAAAAGCGGTATATCATAACTTGGAATTCTGAATATTGTTCTTGAAATTCGAACCTCAATGCTTGTTCTGATAATGTTTTCATGTACTGTATTTGGCGTTATTGAGTGATTAAACTCAATGGTGTAAAGCTACACATTGGCCCAGTTCCAAGGGAAGTTTCTGCCCCCCCTCCCAGCTGGTCCATTCACTATGGAGGAACCTATAGAAATATTTAGATACAGAAAATGATTTAATGAAATACAGGAGGGAAGTTTATTTTGACATAATCTAAAACTGGAGAGTCAGAGGCTTAAACGTAATAAAAGGAAGTTTTGGGTGTTAGATAAGTGGAATAGCTTCCCAGCAGAAGAGGTTATGGCAGTGAGGGAATTTAGACATGCATGGGACAGACATACAGCTAAACAATTAAGGTTTGAGTCCTTATAGCCAAAATGGTTCTTAATTGCCATCAGATCCTATGTTCTTTAGCATGCTGTTCCCAGTGGTGCGCGTCCTTGAGATGCTGAGCGTTGGGATATGACATTATATTCGGGGGTGAGGCCTGGGGAGTGCCCAAGGTACCCATACACCCCTCTAGAGTGTAAGCTTGCGAGCAGAGCCCCTCTTTACCTAATATATCGATTTGTCTCAGACTGTCAGTTCTAGTTTTGAAAGACGCTTTGAATGCATGAACTGTAAGAAGTGCTGCGTAAATTGTTGGTGCCGGATATAAAAGATGCCTCCGAGTCTCCAAAACCTGTGTTTTTCAGTCTGTGGCATTTATACTCCTGTTGGATAGTCTGACAGGGCTGGGGGGCATTTCTGTAAAGGTCAATGGTAACGTAAAGGTGCAGTTCCACTTAGACAAAACATTAATTGCCCACTCGACTATGTTAAGCAAATAAACCTTAGCGAAGTTTTACTTTACAGAGAGGGTGGCAGAGAAGTGAAACAGCCTCCCAGCAGAGGTGGTAAAAACTGATATAGTGTGGGAATTTAAACATGCATAGGATAAAAAATCCTGAAGCTAAGATAAGACCTAGGATTATTGGAGGTCTGAGTCTCTGTGTCAGAAAAAAAATTAGCAGACTAGACAGGTTGAACGGTTCTTATCTATGTCAAATGTTATTTTTGTTTTGTCATTTTATTCTTTCTACTGAATATTTAATCACATACTTGATTTTGTTTCACATGCCAAAAAAAGGAGACAAAATTTTGACATGGTGAGAGTTTCTGGGAAGGGTTGGGCAATCAATAATATTAGGAATGGTGTTTTATTGCTGGATTTAGATATAAAAAATGTAGAATTCAGGCGGAACAGAGGCATTAATAGTTAAAGATATTGAAAAGATAAGAAAGTGGAGATTCTTTTTATTTAAAAAAAAAGCTCCTTTTTATTATATAGGGCTTTTATATAAAAGTCCTTTTTTCAGGGGAAAACATCTCTCCTAATTGTTAACACTTAATAAATCTTATCCTACAGAAGCCCTTTTGTCTATGATGCCATCGTTTACATTGATGGAATCACCATTAGGAACATGTATGATGAGCAGAACACATGCAGTGCATGTTAATAAGCATTGCTGGCCACAGCTTGGTGTATTCTCTAAATAGAATCAAGAACACGCGTATTTTCCACTCATTATGTTCAATTATTAGTGTATTAGCGCTCAATGTAAACCAGTAACTGAATTAAATGTTTATATCCGTAATCCCTAAAACGCTATTTTTTTTTTCTCTCAATACATTTTCTGTGGCTCATTCATTATCATCCATTGTCCAGGCCTGGTTATTGTGACAAAAAGTACAAAAAGGGAATTAATTGTCTAAACAACCATTTGCTTACTTCCACCTTCCAAGAAAAATATAGGAAACATTAAATATAAATAAGATAAATATAAAATAAATAAAATGTATTAAGGCCAGTGATGTCACCAAGGCATCACTGGCATCTAAAATATTATGAGAGGTCCCCAGATGGATCTCAAGGCATACAGCAATGGAAACAAAAGGAATGGGGGGGGGGAAATAATAAATAAATGTATAATAAATTAAATTAGAAATATCCAATATCCCCCAGCCCTACCACTCCACGGACAAAAATCACTACATTCAAACCATAAAAGCCAGTACTATTAATAAATGTATAATATAGGGCAACATGAAACCCCTGAAACATAAATTGGGTCTAGGCAAAACTGATAACAGGACATTATGTCATTTCCATTCCGTGTTTCCGTGACAAATACTGGTATTTGCTTGTAAATTCTATATACTATTTTTCCTTATATAAAATGTATAATTATACCTTATTCCTTATATAAAATGTATAATTATATTACAACAATTAAAGATTGACTGCTTCTGTAATCACCCTTATCTAGCCAGTGGCTAAAGAAACAATTAACATGAATTATAGTATTTATTAATGCAGGCGCCCGGGGGCCCAAATACAAAAATAGAAGGAATGAGGTTTCACTATGGTCATTGAACATCCGTGTATGTTCCCAGTACCTGTGCAGCTACCGGGGCGAGCAAAAAAGCATCCTTTCTCACATCACCCCCTCTGTTTCTATATTCTATATTTAAACTGCTCTTCATTGGTCGATGCCAGACGAGCCCCTTGCCAGCGACCAATAGAGTTGCTCTTACAGACATTTAAATCCTGGCGCGATCCTACGGATTTGGGTATTAACCCCTGCTATACCACGGAAGACTTAAGACAGAGGCAGTGACTTGTATGAGGGGAAGGGACCAATGACATTACCTAGGAGATATTTAGGGATTTTGTCTTAACTAATAGGCTAGCCAAGTATACATACGAACACGAAGAAACGAAGGTTCTTCACGTTGTGCGTCATCGCGTAAGTTTATCTGCCACCATAATCGTTTCTTCATTATTCGATTTAAACTAGGAAAATGCAACATTTGTGTTCATGTTGTCGCGAATATGAATGTACAAGTCTAGTTTTAATGCATATGTATAAATCCCAATTCCAAGTAATACAGACAGAGAACAGAGGGTCTAAAAAGAGACATTAGAATTCTACTAATTAAATGGATTGTTGGTGGGATTCATTTTAGTAACGGGCCCTGTCGGACCGGACTGATGATGACGAGGCCTCCCTGGCACTTTAAGGCCCCTGTGATTCTACCCTGAAGGAACAGCAGAATGCCCCTTCAATCAGTGTCGGGACCTGGCCCTGTCCAGACCTCGGGGCTTTTCATTGATTCTTGAATATAAATTCATCCCCAAGAGCCCATGTATGTTTCTGATTCTAAGGTTTTAAATATATAATGAACAAATGTATTATGTGTTGTCGTGATTACATTTTGCGTTTTGAGGAACAATTTTAAAATACACTGGGGAGTGTTAGTGGAAAAGGTAACATATTGTCAGTGCCGTTGTTCCTATGGATTTATTTTTAATTGTATTAATTCATATTTTGTATTCTTGTTCTTTCTTAATTAGCTGAGTGGAAGAAATGTTTCACCACTAATAATAAGAAGCGTGGATGTTGCTCGGGGGCTGTTTTTTTATGGATATAAATATAATGAAGAACAACTGATGCATAACAACCCTTAACAACAGCATACAGTCTCTGTGGCCATAGCAACCGAAAAAATGGTCCAGTCACAAGAAACATTCCACCTTTTAGTCTGGGGAGAGAATTGTGCAATTCCACATCTAGCCACCAGGGTATCTAGAGTAGCGAACCCATAAAGGCACAGTACAATGTCCTAATCAGCCTCATTATCAGTATTTTAATATGCAGCCCCCTCTTCCGCTGTAGACTGACAATTGACTCCACTGATTGGCTGCTTGATGTAGCCAATCAGTAGCTGAAAAGCATTCTTTTTGAAAAGGGAGCAGTTTCCATATGTAAGTGCCCGGGTGGGTGGGGGGGGGGTCATGTTACATACCCCCCATGAATTTTCCAGAGCACACAAAGTAGCAAGTGGGTGGAGAAATGGGCAAATGTATATGGGATATTCTGCAGAAGCTATTATATGTGTTAAAGTGTATAGTGGGTAGATGGGTAAAGTGTCTCTTTAAGGCAGCATTTACATCCTGAAAAGGTCCTTTCTGTGCTCCTATTATAGACTCTTTATGTAGTCATTTTTGGTGTGTTCCACAGTACCGCAATGTGCTCTAAGCGTGTTGGTCAATGTTTAGGTCAACGGATCTGCCATTTGGACAAACTAATCCAGTGGCTGAATGTTAACAGGCTTCCCTGTGCTATAGTGATAATGTACCTGAATCGTCGTATCATAAAGTTTGTCTTAGTCTGTCAACTATATAAATAATTTTTTTTTAATGTAATTATTATTATTATTACTTGGAGTAATAGAAGTATCCCTCCATCCCACGTTTTTCTTCTTTTTACAGAAAACATAAACCCCTTTACATCACCTAGAATGAAGATTTTTTACTATAAAACAAAAAAAATATTTAATATGGAAGTACTGGTCATTGAGTGACTACTTTAGACATACCCTACTGAAGTGCATTTGCCGTTTTTGAACCTCTAATTTAAGATGCTAAGAGTCAAGCAAATATTTTCTGTGCACCCACACTGATCCCCATGCATTTTACTCAGCAATCCTGCTTCAAACTACAGAAGCCCTTATTACCCAATATCTTGAATAATTTCAAGATATGTCAAGTCCCACAAAATAAGAGAAACAATTTATCACTTTTTAATATCTATTATTAAATAAGCTTGAAAACTTGTTTATCTGTGTTTTCTTGTGACTTACTATATATATAATTTTTTTTATTTTTCTTTTTTTTTAAAATATTTTTTTTTATATATTTCCTTAGTAACAGTTTTTATCTCTTGCCTAAAGCTACAGTGACACCTAGTGGTCACAACAGGTTCCAGCTCAACAATTTAAATGGGTGAGTTTATTATAAGTAAAATACAGTAGCCTTTAGTTTGAGAAACGTTTTTTTTATCAATCATGCTGAATTGTCTTCATGAAGTACATCTTACATAAACTCTTATGATCTGCAGCTGGGCCATGGTCTTATTCAAGCCATGATCAACCACTTCTAGCACAGCTGGTTACATGGATGTTGTATAGAAGGTTAGGGTGAAATGTAAATGGCTATAACCCCAATATATTTTCTGCATAGGAGACAGCAGTCGCAGAGTTAAGTACTGGGGGCAGCTGGGCGAGCCCTATGGGAATGCTTAGCCAAAAGATGCCACTGCTTTAGACTCTCATTCGCAGATGATGGAGATGATGTAATTGAATTTACCAGCCACCAGAGCGATGGCCAACGTACTATGTAGGTAAAGTCAGAGGTTATCTAGACAGCTTAGCGGACAGGGGTGCCCATCATGTTCTTTTTCCTGTGTTAGCAAGCAAATGCATGCCTAGCTAGCTAGTGTCCTTAGGGCAAGCTCTGACTACAGTGTTAACTGTAATGCTTCTTCTATTTGGGCTTCCCAAGTTTATTTATTGTTATTTTTTAGATAAGTTCTAAAAATACTTGGTTTGCAGTATAGGAACTCACTTATTATGTCGTTCCTGATAAGAGGTTCAAAAGGGAGTCATTGAATATGGAGCTGTTTACCCATGTGAGATAAACATCTCCAGTTCCGTCTATTCCAAGGGGTCGTATGCTTGTGGTTTCAAATTTACCCTCAATCATCAATTATTCGATGAGCCTGTTGGAATTCCGTAAAAAGAAGTCTATTATTTTTAATAATACTACAAACACACGCTGGCTTCTTTCCAGTACATGCGTGTCTTCTGAAGAACCAGTTCAATTATTTTTAGTATAAATTTTCCCCTTAGCTCCTCAGCATATTTCCTACCCACATAAACATCTCAGATAAACATTTTGTTTGCTGTAACGCTCTCTTTAAGAGGGTGGCAGGTCCCCTCCCGGGGTAAATGTTCTGGCATTCTTGGGTTTCAGTTTGAATGACGTAGAATTCTTGCAGTGGTGCCAGCTTCCCAAGCCCTGGCAGTAAGCGATGCGCTAGGCATCACATGCATTCAGTGCGTTCTGTGCTGGGTGGGCTCATGTTTCCACAACTATTTATTGTCCCGTTCAGTCCTTACATGTAGGATGTTAAGCGACACCGAGCTGTTCTGTAACTTGGATTTCAGTTACAGGACATATTTGTGGATAGTCATGCGTCATATGCCCTCGCTGGCATGTAAAGCCTCTTGTTACATTTCCTGTGGCCGAGATTGTGCCCAACTTTATAGTCTTCAAATCGAAGTCAGCTATGCTGTGTGGTTATCTTTATTGGAGCACATAATAAAGATTAAAATTAATTCATAGTACACTAAAAAAAACAAGTAGTCAATCAAATAATAAATAAAATACGCTAGAAATCCATCCATGTTTACAGATGTTAACCTTTACATGTTAACTTCCTGTTCGTGTGATCTGCATGATTATTCTTCCCAGTTAAGTTATCTCTCTCCTGCTATATTGCTGGTTGTTGTTGATTGGTTCAGGCAGCCTTGGTAAGGATAGGGTAATAAGAAGGAAGAGAACTCCAGGGCAGGAAACTGATAGAATAGGCTAGTTTTGTCATGTTTTCCACTAATCTCCCCTTAGATGAGGTAATCATACTAACTAGAAAGCATACCTCTCAACATTTCAGGAGGGACATTTTGGTTTTATGGGTTATGATTGACCATTAGTTTTAGTAAAAAAACTGGTCCTTGAGGATCAAAGACGTATCCTGTATGCCATAGGGTTTGTCAGAAAATCCTGAAGGAGAGTGCCCGGCCATCAGTTTGTGACCCAAGGCTAATGCGCTGTTGGGTTATGCAGCGGGACAATGATCCAAAGCACACAACCGGGGCCATCTCTGAATGGCTGAGGGTTCTGGAGTGGATTGAGATGCTTAGAAAAGCAGTTCAAATTCGAAAACCCACAAATATGGCTAAATTAAAACAATTCTGCCAAAAAGTGCGGCCAATTTTCCTCCACAGCGATATAAAAGACAAACGTTTCATTGCAGTTGTTGTCGCCAAGGGTGGCACAACCAGTTATTAGGTTTAGGGGGCAATTACTTTTTCATATGTGTGATATAGGGTTTGATCAACTTTACCTTCGATAAGTGAAATGATCATTTAAAGGCTGCATTTTGTTGTTCTGATGTTGTCTTTGTCTTATATTAAAATTAGATGATCTGAAACATTTTAATGTGGCAAAAAAGCGAAAATAGAAGAAATCAGGATGTTCTGATGAGCTAAAAAAATAACAACACTGATTTCTCTGCATGAAGGCAGTTCAAGATTCTTTTTTTTTTTTTTTCTAAAATGTTTATAATGAAATTCCATTTAGTTGGCACAATGTGTTATTCCCACAGGAAATCCAGGCTTCTATTCAAGTGATTTGTTACAATAGGTCAGAAGTCACCCAGTCATGTGATGTTTACATACATGCAGCGACTCTTGAAGTATTTGGATTGGACGGCAGGGCCGCCACCTCTGCCTTACTGTAGTAACATACGTGTAGCCAACACCAACCCCCCCCCCCCCGCTAAGGAATCTGTTGTTATGCTGCAGGGAATTGTGTGTTTTTCTTCTATGGTACATAACTAAGAACATCTAAAAAAAAAAGAAAGAAAAGGAAATTGTTTTACTATACATCTGTCTACAAACAGTTTATACAGGTGGAACAATGCTTTTTAGAGATATTTTTGTAACTCTTTCCAGCTTTATGCAAGGCAACAATTCTTAATCTCAGGTCTCTTTTGTTCGAGTCGTTGTTCAAATCAGACATTGCTTCTTGTGAATAACAAACCCAAACTTCCCAAGTGTTTTTTTTATAAGGTAGCCCGGACCAATACCTTCAATTTTGCTTTTGGAGAAATCATTAGCCTAGGGGGGTCGCATTTTCACTCGGCCCTAAGAATGTTTGCACGGTGTGTTCAATTCTGACATTAAAACAAGACTTATGGATTCGGATTCATTCACACTTTATTTTTATTGAATTTAGCTTACTTGGTGCATTCATAAGTACCTGCAAAAAAGAGAAGAGACCCCCACAAAACAAAGGAAAACCAACGTGAAACTTGAAATATTCATTATCCATTGGTTCATTCATTTTTTGTGGATTAATCATCTGATTGAATATGTAAACCTAATTATTCCTAGCGAATCTGGACTACACAAAATAAAATGAAATATTTACTTAATAGACCCATTGAACGTTGACGCCATACCCGTTGAGAAGGTATCATTCCTGTGAAAAGGATCTGGTCCCTAATTTGGCGTTATGAGCCTCCTTATTGTTTTATCTCAATCAAATTATCTCAATTCACAAATTACTGTTAATTCACGCTGAATATACTTCCTATCATAATTCATCGGAAACAGCCTATGTATAATTGCCACTTTTTTCTTGGAAGGAACATTCAGTAGTAATGCATGAAGGTAGATCATGTTTTAACTATGGGATTGTTTAAATTACTCTGGTGTTCATAGCAAAGACTTGCAGTACAGCCAATTGACCAAGAGAACAGTACAGCCAATGTAACGAGGAGACGCATTTGTCTGTACGTACACTGTGCTAAATTCTTTTTAGATTGGGAATCAACAGGGGGATAAAAACGAAATGTGCTACGCTAGAGGCTTAGGGTTTCAAAGAAGTAGAAATGCTAGACACGATTCATAATTTTAACGGAATGCTTTGCTCAACATAGTAGACACCTCAATCAATGTTTTGTCTAAGTGGAACATCACCTTTAAAAGAAGACAGTGTTTTATAAGTGGTCTTATCACGATAGCAATCTTTATTCTGATTGGACCATTAGTTAATATAATAAGACAATGTTTAGGATATAGGATTTGGAAAAAGTAACTAATTTGGGTTTACATCTTATAAGATTTGGGTGCATTTAGGGAGAGGGGAGCTGGGGAATTTCTTTTTGACCATAAGATAACAGTAAAAGGCAAAATTAGAAGGAAAGGAATGTAGAAGAGGGTTTTAAGAAAGTAGAAACATGTGTCTAGCCCTAAACATCATCACGTAAATTATACCGATGCTCAGGGGCGGGCTGGGCCGGGGGCAGGGGGGCAATTGCCCCCCAGGCCGCCCTAAATCCGGGCCGGTGGGCCGGACGGACGACATTCAATGCGGTTGCGGCCGCAAAGTTAAAAACTAAGCGGCCGCGAGCAGGATTGAGTGCGGCCGTCATGCGTACCTGGCGGGGGGGTCCGCCCCGGCTGCCGCTCATCTGAGGGGTGCCACCATGCCGGCACGCCTTCAGAAACGATGCGCGCAGCAACTGTGGCTGTGCGCCGGGACTTGATGTAAAATCCCGGCGCACAACACTGAAGCCACGCCCACCGTCTTCCACGCTCAGTGCACAGGACAGGAAGAAGAAGAAGAAGAAGAGGAGGAAAAGTGAGAGTGAAAGAAGAAAAGGTAGGAGAGAGTGGATTAGTAAGTGTGTGAGAGTGATGGGTGTTATGCTGAATGTAAGTGTGTGAGAGTGATGGGTGTTATGCTGAATGTAAGTGTGTGAGAGTGATGGGTGTTATGCTGAATGTAAGTGTGTGAGAGTGATGGGTGTTATGCTGAATGTAAGTATATGAGAGTGATGTGTGTTATGCTGAATGTAAGTGTGTGAGAGTGATGGGTGTTATGCTGAATGAAAGTGTGTGAGAGTGATGGGTGTTATGCTGAATGTTTGTGAATGAGGGTTTCAGATAGCATGGATGTGTAAGTGTTGGGGGATAGCTTGGCATAGGGAGTCCGTAATCACATTCCTTTCATGCCCAGATTCCAGCATGTAGTGGCTGCCTAGGCATGATAGGAGTGTGATTGCTGTTATAAATTATTTTTTGGTCCAACTTCGGTGTGTTAACACTTTTATTGGACAGAATAATTCAATGACAGTATTAATATATATATATATATTTATATATATATATAAAATTGCAGACAGCAATCACACTCCTATCATGCTAAGCCAGCCAGCACATGCTAGAACCTGGGCATGATAGGATTGTGATTGTTGTTATATATACGTGTATATATATATATATATATATATATATATATATATATATATATATATATATATATATATGTTAATATTGTTGTTGATTTTTTTGTCTAATTTTGGTGTTACTTTTAATAAAGTATTTTAAAGTTTTTTTTGTTTTTTTTTCCAGTTTTGGCCAAGTGAATGCTGAATTTTTAGTTTCAGTCCAGAATTTTCATTTCGGTGCATCCCTACTATATACTATGCCAGTCACTAAAGTGGTAAGCCTACACCACATCAATGTTTGGCTTAGTATATAGTGATAGGGGCTGTCAGTGTCTGGCTCAATGTCTAGGTACACATTGACGGTGGTGCTGCATAATCCCTAAGTATATAATGATAACAATTTTGCTGTACCCCTGTCAATGTGTGCCTAACCATAGAAACTGCAGTTTTAAAGTGTGTGTGTGTGTATGTGTGGGGGGGTGCCACATACAGGGTCTGCCACAGGTGCCAAATACTCTAGGTACGCCCCTGCATCATGCGTCTGTCAGACCCAACGGCCATGCCTCAGCTCCTCTTCCCACGTCTTAAAAGGGGTGTGATGAAGAGCTGAGGCATGCGGTGTGTGCACGCCGGCCACTTTCATTTCATTAGGCGCTGGTGGAGTGACTGCCGCACGACGGCCGCTTTCAATGTCGCTCGCAGCCGCTTTGATGGTGCAATGGGCCAGTTGACTAGACTTGCCCCCCAGGCCTTAGGCTGCCAGCCCTCCCCTGCCGATGCTTCAGTACCATCTGGCAACAGGGATTTTATAGATGAGCTTTGTATTTTTACTTTGAAGAACTACCCTGCCAAAGCACACAAAATGTTTACTGGCCATTGTTGCTCATCTAGTTGAAAGCGAACGCATTATCTGTTAGAAATAATAGGCAGGTTTAGACCTACGGCTAACAGTGATGAATTTGCTATTTTGAAGAGAAAAGTCCCATTGAACAGAACCTTTCTGGAAAACCATTGAAAAGGCAAACAATGTTTGGAGTTTTCTGCTTTTAATTCCATGCAAATAATACAATAGTCTAGGAACACGTGAATAGTGTTAGGTGCTAATAGTTTATCCACACCTTACGCTGGGGTAAGGGAATGTAACGTATTCGCAGTTAATTAGTGCATAATGTAATTTATTAGCAGCTAATTAGTGCTATAGAATAAAATAATGGATACATAATTCTCCTGTTTCAATATAATAGACTTAAAAAGCCCACCTGCCTGTTAGAAGTAACCCTTGCTATGCCGTGGGCTACAACTCCCACTACTCTTAGACTATAGACTAGAATAGAGAATGTTTACATATTTGTAAACAGAAAGTGGTACTCAGGGCAACCGTTAGTGTATGACATGAATACACTTAAATTCCCAAAGTAGCTGCCTTGGACCTTCATTAAACTATGAAATTTATGTCCCACCTTTGCTCCAGATTGTTAGTGCCCACATACACCTTATCTGTGCCATCTTTGCCCCTTGCCCCACCACCAACATACAATCTGACACATATGTAAACAGTCTTATACAAATTTACACATTCTAACACACATGCACACTCATTCTAGCACACACTCCCTCTCACACCACTCTTACTAACACAATCTTTATCTCACACCAGTTACAGATACATGCTCACACAAACACATCTACATCCATGCTCACACACAGTTAAGCATACACTCCCATACACACACACACTTAGACATAGAAATCCATACTCACACACACTTAAACATAGAAATCCATGCTCACACACACTTAAACATAGAAATCCATGCTCACAAACACTTATACATAGACAGTCATGATCACATACACTTATACATAGATATCCATGATCACATACAATTATACATAGATATCCATGATCACATACACTTATACATAGATATCCATGATCACATACACTTATACATAGATATCCATGCTCACATACACTTATACATAGACATCCATGATCACATACACTTATGCATAGATATCCATGATCACATACACTTATACATAGATATCCATGCTCACATACACTTATACATAGACATCCATGATCACATACACTTATGCATAGATATCCATGATCACATACACTTATATATCCCCTCCATAGTCCTGTTTTTCACCTCTTAAGGCTGCTTGAAGCAGCCAATCAGTGACAGGAAAGTTCTCCTATTGAAATCTATGGAAGCGCTTTCTCCGCATGAGCAAAGTATACTTCTCCAGCAAGCCTATTTGGTGGGAAAAAAAGGCAAACGCATATGGCAGGGTTCTGCAGAGTCGCTCCTTGCATTTCCGACAGGGACACAAATGAAAATGTAATGGGGACACTCAGCATTAAAGCGCATACAATGGCTGGAGTATCCATTTCATTATTATAGCCGTGGTTGCTGGCTAATATATTTCACTGGGCTGCTTTCCAATACAAAACTCCAGCGTATTCCCTGTGGACCATATGCTGCACTGAGAGCAGTGTTTACTACCCGACAATGGCTCTAACATGTTTATTGCATGTTAAAAAGAAGCATTTTTATGTTAAGCTCTCTGTACAGAACGTGATTTCTCAGAATTTGTGAGATTGCTCTAGAAGTGCTCCCTTCTTTTGTTTCCTGATAAAAACACAAACAACCTTTGCAATGACTTTTTTCAATTACATGAATGACGTTCATTTTTCTAGGGTGTGTGAGCGTAACGGCCAATCTGAGTGTGTTTAAAGTGTTGGCAAGGTTCCCAGAACACCATGTGAGCGGCACTCTAGTAGTAAGCACATAGTGTCACGCGTTTGTTACATTGTACAATTTAGTTTACAATCATCCCAGATCAACTTATTCTTATCTCTGAGGCTATAATGTGAGCAAAGGAAACCTCAGGTGCTCCCTTCTGTTGAGGTCACAATAGCTGCAGATTTAAAGAGATGGTAATGGAATATAGAACAGAACTTGGTGGTAGATAAGACCCATTCGGCCCATCTAATCTGCCCATTTTCCCTGATATAAAGACTCAGATGTTAATCAGTCTTTGGTCTCGTCTTAGATTCAGGATAGCTTTATGTCTGCCCCATGTGTGTTTAAATTCCTTCATTGCATTAACCTCTACCACTTCTGCTGGGAGACTGTTCCACTTATCTACCAGCGTCTCAGTAAAATAAAACTTCCTTACATTACCTCTAAATACCTCTAAGATCAGCTTAAATGAAGATCACATATATATATATATATATATATATATATATATGTGCAAATTTCACAGTGCTTAGGTATAGATTATTGTTATTTTTGCTCATTTTATTCTCATGCGGAGGTTTGCTTAGTAAAACATGCAGGCTGCCCATAGAAACATAGATTGAAATCACCAAATGTTTTTTGAAAAACAAAAAAGAGAAACAATGTTCAAATATAAGCGTAACTACAAAATGTGAAAAATGTGGGCAGTCCCGTATTGGCTTAAACTCTTTTGTTGTCTTTTGGCCGGTTCAAAACTCCAAGAAGCCGATGGAAATTCCATTATGATTTGAACTAAAGGTTATGTTAATCATTATATAAATTCCACGTCTCTTATATGTTATATTTTGAGTCTTGCGGGAATACATGACAATAATAATATACATGGGTTTTATTCTGCGCAGGAACAAGTTTTTTTTTAGTAGATTTCTCCAATCATTGACGTGTAGGATCAGAAAGCTGTTTGGGTTCAAATGCATGACTTAATCTCCATAGCCCAGGGCAAAAACATTGACCTTGATTCATGAAGTTACTCTCAAAACCGGTTCCAGACTTGATCAGGCAAGAAGGGCTCTACCCAGCACTCCATGACGCGAGTCAGGTGACAGATCTCCGTTCTCAAATAAATAACATGACTGGGTAGCCTGACCCTAGCCTGCTCCTTCTCGTCCAATCAGATTATCAGATTCCCCACCCACTGTGTTAGGGATCTGGATACATTTTTGCCCAAATAATCATTCTACAGGGATCCATAGGTATAAACAAGTAGATGAGAATGGGAACCGGTAGATTGAAAACGGCAGAGGGATGGGGGGTGGAAGAAAGGGAAAGAGGGGACCTGCTTTGTAGGGGGGTGTAGTAAGTGTAGAGGGACCAAAGTTATTTTGGAAAGTGGTATACTCAGTGACTAGCAGCAATCAGCGGGATAGAGTGTGCGGCGTGCATCAGTATTCTGCCATGAGAATGAAATGATTGTGCCAGTGTTGGTGACATGTGCTACGGTAGGGTTTAGGAAAATGACGGCCATGTTAAGAGTCTGCTGGTTGTCAATTTCTTTCTGGTGCAAAAAAAGCATATTGTCATATTGGTCCCAGAAGATAGTCCAAAACATTTTTTTTTACCACACCTTCTACAGGGCCAGGGTTTTAAAGCAATTCCTTCTCTGGATGTAAACTGAAGGAGGGACCTCTGAGGTCTTGAAAGCATATGTAACTTTACTTCTTACTTAAGGAACACTGACTATCTGATATAAAGACATCACTAGGCAGATGCCCACATCACTAAATTGGAAGTGAGCCCCTTGACCGTATTTCTCCATGGGCCATGTTGAGTATGTAGTGCAATCAGAGCTTTGTTTTTCTCACCTGACTATTCTAACCTGTTTTCCTCCTCTAATTTATTTATTAACAACATCATAATAAAAGTAATTACATCAGGATTTCCTTATTCCATTATTGTTCAACATCCATTTTACTGAGCCTGTTTTTCTAGAAATGTCTCATCCGTTATACCTGTGTCATCACTTCACACTGCTGATTCCTGCAAGTTCTAATCATACGTTTGTATATATATATATATGGTATTAGAAGCATTATTAAACACTCATCCACATCTACCAGAAATCCCATGGGGCTATATATATATATATATATATATATATATACATAAATATTGTTTGAATATATATTATATATATCCCATAAATATATATATAAATATATACTGTATGAATATATATATATATATATATATATATATATATATATATATATATAATATATATATACACAATGTGTATGGGGACTGGATGGGGATTGTAATTCAGAGGGGGTCATTTTCCCCTTTAACACTTTAGATCTCCAGTGGTGAGGTCAGTATGGTGCTTTAAGTCATCATGGTCAGAAGCTATCCAAATCCTAAGAAACACAATTCTTGGTTTTTTTTTTTGAGACATGGAGAAAATTGAAAGAAGAACAGGAAAACCACAAAACCTGTGTTAAGAAAAGCCTTTTTGTGATGTGTAATATTGCCGTATTGTTAATATTGTTACTAAAGCCAGCTTTGGTGTTATATTTTAATGTTTTCTCACAGTGTACACAAAAAAACCATGTGCAGGGGGTGACTGCTGCGTCGTTAACAGGCAGCACACATATACTGGAAAATACCACTCAAACACGGAACAAAGAGCCCTCTGTTCATCAGAATACTCTACAGCTGGCAGGGGTAACGCAGCAGGGGCAGCACGGTGCATGGGGGTCCTGCAGCCATGGGATGAACGAGGAGCCTGCCATGCCTTCTCTCAACCCATCGATCCATTTGCACCTGCACACGCTGCAGCATGGGGCGAGTCAAACAAATCTTACATTCTCTCAAGTGCAGCAGCTTCTTGTCCAACACAGAAGTCAAAAAGACTACGGTTTGTAGCTTCCTTAATGGCGATGTGGATTTTTTGCAGTTACTTTGTAAGATTTAAAGTCTTAGTTTACTGAGAAGGTGGTAGATAGGTGGAAGAGCCTCCCAGAAGAAGTGGTAGAGGCTAAAACAGTAAGGAAATGTAAACATGCATGAGGCATATGGCTATCCTGAATCTAAGAGAAGACCGGGAACGAGTGATTGGGATCCTTTATATCAGGGAAAATGGGCAGACTAGGTGGGCTGAATGGTTCTTATCGGTCTTCAAGTTCTGCGTCATTAGTGAATTTGGAATAAGGTCAAAGTTTGCTTCATTGATGGTCGCCCAGAGCAGACAACCTTTGACATTTTTTTCTTTAGTAGTTGCCAGTGTGTAAGTCCATTGTATTGTACCGCGCCACGGAATATGTTGGAACATTTTAATATTACATAAATGGTAACTATTTACTTGTCCATAGATAATAACCATGTTTTCAGCTAAGGGTTCATGCCTTTAGTAGCTAAAGATTTGTATTTGATTTGCTGTTATATTTGCTGTATATTTGTTGTCTAAACCCCTTCATGACAAAGTCCGTACATGTACGGGCTCACAATGCATTGTTTTTAAAGGGTTGTCCTTAAGGGGTTAAAGTGGATAACGTAATTAAACGTAAAATAATAATAACAAATTTCACACTCAACTGTATTCTTTGTCACCACTCAACTGTAGTTTCTTAATTAGTGAACCCACACACATCATATATTGCTTTCTCAGGACAAGTAGAGGTTTCTTTCGAAACCATATTCATATATGTAAAAAATAATGGGGAAAAAAACCTTGATTTTGTCCGTCATGGGGCAAATATTACAGGTGGACTTGGAGGCATGGTGGGTCTCTAACTTCAGTAGTGGTCAGAGAGCTTTAAACTACCCCATTAAATATATAATACTAAAAGGAAGAACATTTTCACATGTTTCAGGCATCATTTCATCATCAATTTCATGCGAAATTTGTGGTGACCTTTTTTTGGTGGTTTTTCACCCATTGCAACGCTGCCTCGAATTCCTAGAATACGTGCAACGCGCCAGTTTGCATTCAGCAATATCCCCCCGGGTACGGTGATGCCCTGTATAAATCCATTCTGCATGTTTTGGGGGGCAAAATTGGAATGTGCGCATTTCAGTTTTCAAATGTGTAGTTTTCAGAGAATGATGTCCCAGAAGCCCCCCTATAAAATAACACCCGAAAAAGTATTTGTTTGTTATCTAGGGTAATTTTTTCACTTTTCATGCAGCCGTTAATTTAGCAGTCCCCACCAAACTTTGTGGCAACGTTGTTTTTTGGTTTTTTTTCATGCATATATTGTTACTGGATTTTATGTTTAGCGATATCCAGTGGCGCTGCACTAAGCCTAACCTGCCGGCCCCCTCCCCGTTGCTGTCCTTACTTCTAGGCATTGGGATATGACATCATATCCCGGCACTCCACTTTTAAAGGAAGCGCAGAGCTGAAGGAAACAATGGAGGACCCTGTATAGTGTTAATGGGCCAGTTGGGGTGACCAGTTAGCTCCTTTCTAACCGTCCCATTACATGGAGCCCGGTCGGCCAATTACGGTATATGGCAAAGGTGCAGCTGCCCCCTGGACCTGCCACTTCGTTACAGGAAAGCCCCCCAAATACAGCTTTGGCATCTTTTGGGGGAGTTACAGATCCCAAACGTCACCACATGCATTACCTGGGCAGACCTGTTTCAATGTATTATTAATATGTGGGGGGCCACAGTCCGCCTGCTTGACCCTAATATACTTGTTATGGGCCCGCAGTGATGGTTTATATTCTTTCAGCTTAGATCATCTGTCCTGTGAATGGGTAACTAACATTTACCCCCACCAAGAAACCCCTCTCCTGACCCAACAAAGGTAGACAATGGGGATGAGGTAAGGAGGTATTGGGGTGGGATCACACTCACCTGTCAGGCGCTTGGCCCCACTACTCCTAGCACACAGATCTACTGGGCTAATGCTGAAGGGTCACATTATGTTAGTGTCACCCACCCTGACCATGTTATCAGTTAAAGCCACTAAGAGCTCTGGGGCCCCTAGGCACCTGCTTAGCATGCCTAATGGGTTATCAGGCAATGTCTTCTGTACGTTGCCATATGTCCCTCCTTTAAGGGGAAAACTGCGCTCCCTTCCCTGGCAATCTGTGCTGTCGCTGAGCCCCAGGTATTGGCAAAACAACTAGCAGACAGACATGAAAACTATTTTGATTTAAACGAACATTACTGTCCAATCAGCAAGATGATGATGTCATTTAATACATTAAAGTCGTGTGCTATTGTGCTGAATAGGGATTAACGCTGCCCCGGGGCCACGGCACACTCACTCACACACTCACTCGGTACGTGAGTTCCTTAAAGTGAGTCTTAAGCAGCTGATCCATTGGGCTGAGCTGAGGCAGCCTCCTGATTGGCTGCCGGGATCACCTCAGCCTCCTCCCCGCTGCTAAGTCACAAATAAGATCCAGCATGGGCGCTTACACATTTCCTTACACTGAGGGGCCCCTGCGAGGGAAGCACGTCCGAGCAATGCACAAACAAGCCGTCATATGTGTCTAGCCTGTACTGCTGCTGGCTCAGATTGATAGCGGTTATCACCAGGAGAGCTAACGGCTTTTCAGTGCAGCCCTAGCCGGACTGGTGCTAGGGAAGTGACCGTCGTCTCCCGGAGTACCACCGACATCCCCCCTTATTGCTGATTCTGTCTGTGTGCGATCTGTGGGGCCGCATCGATCACATAATAGATAGTCGGGGCTTCCGGGGCCCCCGTTAACCGGATCGCTTACCTGGGCGCTGGTACCGGCCCATCAGGCGTAAGTAACACGGCGTAGCCTTTCATTTGCTTTGTCTAGGTGGGCTTGTTGATCAGAACAAGGGGCCCCGCTACCCTTTTGGGGGCTTTAAACAGGATGTTGTTAACATGGCTTGACGATTTATAAACATCTGTGCTGTCATTCTGACGTGGAACGTAAAACAGGATAAAATAATAATAAGAATATTATAATCGGTAACATTATTATTGTTTGAAATCCCAATCAGGGTTACTTATCAGTATAAGGCGGTGTATCAGTGTACGATGAATGGAGACATTATTATTATTAATAATATTATTTATTTATAGTTTGGATGCCCATGGTTGGCATAAGGTATTGGCAGAAGAAGTATCAATGTGTGTATCAATATGTGTGTCAGTGTATAGGTTTGCATGGTCTGTCCCTTTCTATAGGTTACTTTGTGTATATGTGGCATTAATGTAGCATTGCTCGGGCTCTATACATCACACAGTGCTGGCAGTGTACAGGGGGAGCTGTTCTGTACACTTTGGGTATGTGTAGCTCCCGGCACTAGGACCCAGCTGGCTGTTCTTGCTGGGGCAGGAGGCGTTTCAGGCTGGATTTGCCCCCTGTGTGTTTATTCCCCATGCTGGGTGGAATTGGGGTATCCGCGCAGACGCTTGTATCGGTGATCGCTGGTGGCGGCTCTCACCCCGGCAGGTGACTTTGGGTTCAGCAGCAGCTGGGTGGCAGGGGACACCTTGTCAGCCTCCATCGTCCGCTCTGGGAAGACTCCTCAGCTCCATCTTCCTTTGCTTTGCTATGTAAGTGGGGTGATGGCACTGCTTCCACCGCTTAATCCCTTCTGAACAGGTGTGATGGGGCGAGGTGGGCGAGATGGTAGAAACCGTAGGTGGATGTCATGTCGCGTAGCATCAGTGATACTGCTAATGAAATGAAACATTGTTTTGTGTCTGTATACAGATCGGCTTTTATTTTGATAACATAAAAAACAATCAAGGGAAACCTTTTTGCCTTTAAATCCCCATCCCGGCAGAAAGGCCTTCTTCTATATATTGCAAGCCGACAATAATGTGGACCGGCCAGGACTCCAAATTCTAGTCTAGTGCAGCCTTACGCGACCTCTGGTAGTCCAGCTGTGTCACGGAAGAAGTAGTCCACAGATGGAGGGGAGTCACAGATGTAGTATTCATATCAGTATGAGTAGTCTATACATAGAAGAAAGTAAAGCAGATGTTACAAAAACCATGTCTTACATGAGCGTGATAGGAATTGTTGTTTGCCGCAGCTTGTGTGCCAGGGCTTGGCTATTCCTGGTATACAGTACTGTGCGTTATGGCTGCCATTCGCTCGGAATTGGACGCTTCTCATTGCTGCGTTTCGTTAAGTTTTTTGTTTTCGGATTACTGTGTTTTGTGGCTTGTCTGTTATGGAAGACGTGTGACGTGTGACGTGTGAAAGAAAAGAGAAACTAAAGCATAGGCCTGGGCATGTTATCTATATGTTATGTTTTTATCTTAACACATTCATGGTGTGTGTGTGTGTGTGTGTATATATGTATATATATATATATATGTATATGTATATGTATGTGTGTAATGTTGTTGCTTCCTCTGATTTACCCTTTCAGTGCCATTTAGCGGGTTGTAACTGCAACTCCCATCATTACAGGACAATTGGCTATTATTTAAGAAGGGTTTTATGTTTACTTTTATGTGAGTCAGTGTG
Organism: Spea bombifrons; assembly: GCF_027358695.1. NCBI lineage: Eukaryota > Metazoa > Chordata > Amphibia > Anura > Pelobatidae > Spea > Spea bombifrons. Next base: position 109,381,610 of record NC_071089.1, read on the forward strand.
TTGGTGGATATCTGGTTGTACGAGCTGGTGTCAGCGACAGGGTGGCAGTTTCCAGCCAGGCCAAATCTTTAAACGGGGCCGACGTAAGAGCGAGAGAGTGCGTGTGAGTGTATTGGCACACGGGAAGGGCATTCTTAGCTTTGCTTGCCCCCTGGAGCATAATTTGCCAGCCCCCGCCCCCATGACTCCATTATATAAATATGTATGGCAAGTCCAATGTAATGTAGGGCTATCTAACTTGTCACACGGTTGTCCGAGGGGAATGCCGGCTCGCTCCGATCCTGGAGGGGGTATTGTGTAGGAACGTGAAACGCTGCACAAAAAACTGTATTGATCTACTTTTATCATTGAGACGCCGCAGGGGTCAAAAAGGACACCTTATGTGTTTGTGCCTAGCATTTATTAATCAGACAATTTAAAGACACACCAGTGTCCCGAGCAGCCCCGCCGACAAAGAATGTATATTAAAATACTTTGTGAGTATCCATACAGAAGGAAAGTAATTACATACCCGTAGGCTCCACTTTCACCCACTGCCGATGTCAAATAGCCCGTAGCCCTCGCATAGCCCTGCGGGAGGTTTCATCAGACCCCCTGGAAGACCCGAGTAAGCCAGCTCAGGAGGTGAGTATCGAGTGCATGTACTTTAGTGAGTGGGCAATATGTTCAGACAATCGCATCTCCTGCAAGCTTAGACGAGACGAGTAAAGAGGCAAACGTATAGAAGGATCGCTCGGCTCATTTGCAAAGGGGACCAAATGCAAATTTTATTGGACCGCTTGGCTACCATATGCATTAAAGTGCATACAAAGCCTGGAGTGTCCCTTAAATTAATATACGTCCCTCCTTTTATATACTCTAATAACCCGTTAAAAACAATGACAGATACGTACCGATAACATTAAACTGCATTTACATTTTGGAATGCATATAAGACGTGGTGAATGACGACTGCATTTCTCGTTTTTCATGACGTATATGCAAACCACACTGTAAATGTACTTTTAATGTATGTCTGTTATTGTGTGCTGTCCCCTTTAAGGGGCTTCCCGTTGGTTTTTAATGGACGAGGGTATTTAAATGAGGTGTGTGTGTGTGTAACTGTCTATGATCAAGCAACACTAGGAGGGAAATGCTAAAGGTGTCCTTTTAATATGCATTCTGCAGATCTACCCCCCCACTTATCTCAGGTAGAAGCTGCAGCCCAGCAGCTGAAGTAGTCATTCTCCTCTGGTCTGTCAATGCTTTCCAGTGACTGGCTGGCTAAAGCCACCAATCAGTGGTAAGAAAATGCCCCCATGCAAGTCAATGGAAGTGCTTTAAGCTGGTGCCCATTGGGGTCTGAACAGTGCTGGAGCTGACTGGAGGGGAGTCTATCGTCAGCCGGAGGATAGTGGGAAGCCACAAATGCGTTTACAAAGGGACACCACGCATTAAAGTGCATATACTGTCTAACTCCCCCCTATTGTAAAAGATGGGCAATTCCACATTTGTGTACTCCAGCACCCATCACCCTTAGCCAGCCTCTGATTACATAGAAAAGACTATCTGCAGGATAAATCACATCTGGATCACTAGCAGCCAATGTTCCGCAGCTACCATTATGGTTGGTGTAAGAATGGCTGGGAGCCTGTTTGGGAGGTAATTTGGCTGGCTGAAAATTTATATATATATATATATATATATATATATATATATATATATATATATATATATATATATATATATTTTTTTTTAATAACACAGCAGCTAATAATTTATTTGTATCACAAATTGTGATCTGCTTCTCTTTCAGAAGCAGATTGTCTGTAGGTTTTTACCCTTGACGGGTAGGTTCTCGGAGGAACTGCGCCAAAATCCTGTTTACGTGGCTCCGTGCCATCATGGAAACCGTCTCTCGGAATGCCACTTCTCCCTACGCCATCAGCAATCAATGTACCCTCTGTTATTAAAAAGCATATGGTGCCCCGTACAATGCATAATAGAAACATTGAAATATACAAAGTACAGGAGACAGGGAAGTTGATTTCCAAGGAGGAGAAATTTTAGAACAAGATGCCATTATCTAAAATAAAAGTGTATTGTTACAATCCAAAAAGAGCGATTGATATTTCATAAAGCATTGAGAAGTGTTGAACTGGCCCTGTATAATGTATAATTCAATGTTTAAGGAGACTTTGAAGCCCTTTCACTGATATAACGAGCTGGCCAAGCTCTACGTGCAGCAGAAGCTGTCTGGGTCTCCTATCTACTAAAGTCAATGAGCTGAAACGCATCGCTCTGGTTAACTCTCCTTTTAGTGAATAGACCTGTCATTTTTTATTTTTTTTTTTGGGGGGGTATTTAAAGTTTCAGCTGTCTGACTTCACTCAGCATTATGAACGACTAGCCCCATGACCTTCTACTGCAAGAAGATATTCTGTATTATGTTTTGAAGTGGAAGGGTTTTCCATCACCTTTACCCACCATAACTTCTGTAAGTAGAAGACATTCTGTACGGAGTGATCTCTTAAGTCATCTTGCTATGTACTTTTCATTTTAGAACGTCACTTGGGGTCAGCCCTTAATAAACATAACAAAACTGATGACTTAATATAGCCTCTCGCCTTCAAACTCCCGCTTTAGTAAATAAACCCCATCGTGCCTTTATGTATTAACAGTAAATTACACCGGCTGCTGGCTTTCATGGACTAGTAGAGCAGGAGGAGGAATAAAAAGTGCTAGAAGTGGGCAAACTGATTAGCCTGTCCACTTGATCCTGAAACGTTGTTCCATTTTTAGGACTGTGTATTAACCCTTTCATGACCCAGGGATTGGTTACCCTAAGGAATGACGCTTTTTTGACTATCAAATTTTCAGTTTGTTCAACCACAGTCCTTTTTTTAGTATACACACACACAATATATATATATATATATATATATATATATATATATATATATATATATATATATATATATATATATATATATATATATATATATATGTATGTGTGTGTGTATATATATAAATTACAATTCAGTACAAACGGGGCTATCATTTGGTTATTCAGACCTATAAGGCTATTTATTACCACTAAAATATTAAAGTGGTAAACAAAAAAAAAAAACTGACCAAAACACAATTTATGTTCTGCAATGTCCCAGAGTTATGCTGTACCACTGTCTGTCTGACTTTCTATATAATGATAGGAGTCATGCTATACCACCATCTGTGGCCAGTAAGTGCCCATGAAGTTAGGAAATGTTGTCCCCTACCAAGGACCGATTTAAGCTCTGAGTCTTTAGATCTGAAATAATGAGTATAATTGATGGGCTGAATTGTTCTTTTCTTCCATCAAATACACAATTACTGTTATTGACCTTGTTTAAGTCAAAGACCAGACTGATCTCCCTTTGATCAGCATGCAGGCATCATCGCCAATGCTAGAAACACAGGATGTGCTGTTTTGCACTTTTTCAAGACATAATAGTACGTCATTAGAAGAATTAAGCAGTCCAACTGGCAAGTGTCCAGAGAGGACACTAGCTACATGTCCATTGTTCTAAAGACCAATGGGTAAATATCTGCTTTTACAGGTCTGAAACGATTAATAGTGATGAATACACTAAACTACAGGCTTAAGCATGCTTAATAAATTCATTATGTGAGGGTAAAAGTTGTAAAGGTGTCAGATCTCTTTTAAAAGAACTGCAACACCTTGCTTTGATGGACTGAGGTCTGCAACGTGTGAGTTCATGGTCTTGCTATGTGCTTTCAGTGGAGTTGGTCAGTCTGAAATTATTCACACGTTATAGTGAATCCCACTCCCTCTTGATAAAGGATTGATTATGATATTACCTTGCGTGTCATCGGTTTAATAAACATTTGTGTCTGAGATTATGGGATGAAAACACCATTATCATAGAATGTTCTTTGCTGTAGCTGCTTACCGCCTGCAATCTGCTGTCCTGCTGCCAGAATTCCAGATACAGTAGATTGGAAAGTATCCAAGAACAATAGCCTAGTTACAAGTAGCGTAGACCGTTCCAACTACTAACACACAGCTATATGTGCTTACCGGTAAAAATAGGGCGTGCAAACCCAGGCCGTTTAATGAAAGAATAAATGCACTTTGGCTGGTGGATCATAAAACCATATACTTTTATTTACAAAGGGAGATTACACAGATGTCACAAGACTGCATACTTTCCATACAGACCAGCCATCATATGGACTTCAATGCACATGATGGCTGGATGCCCCCTTTCATGGTGTCCCCGTGGCAAATGCATTTGCCCCTTTCCATGCCCCCCCCACATTAGTTGCCATGCAGGAGATGCCAGAGGTAAGGGTATGGTTTAAGGAGACCCTCGTGCAGATGCATTGAAAGCGCTCCTATTGAGTTCAATGGGAGCCGTTTCCTGACACTAATTGGCTGTTTTAAAGCATGATTCGTCGGACTACGGATGAGGCGTTCTTCTGTTAAGTAATATAACTATTTTTGAAATGTATTTATTTTGAAGAGGCATCACACTCGTTACTGAGGCATCGTTACTGCATCTGATCAGTGAGCATGGCTGTAAAGCTTTGCATTTCTAATCGCTGTACCTGTGATCAGCCAGCAGGGGGTTACCATCGTAGATCCCAAGTGGATCTGCATAGACCTTTTATAAGTATCTCATGTCCTGTGTACCAGGTACAGATAACTTAAGATTGTCCTAAGGGTCGCTTGGGCCACTTCACGTAATAGTACACCCTGAGGGCGTAGTGGCGTTTTAATCTCTAAGGAAGTGATCGATTGAGTAAAGTGCTTTTGCTCCACATCTTGAAAGCTGCATTTAGTTTTGAAATGGCTTATGGTGATAAGTCAGTGTGAGGACACATTTTATTTAGAGCCAAATATTCTCTCTTTAAATTCTACATTTCCTTTGGCAAATGAATGCAGGTAAAGGGCGATTAAACTTTATACCACGTATAGCAAGAATGGAACCTCCTGCAAAATTGTGCTCACTTTTGGGACTTTTTTACGAGATCCATGCATTAACCCCATTCTGCCAGTTTAAATGATTTAAAGCAAAACTGTGTCTCAAAACTTGTGTAGTTTCATGTTTTTTGGTACTAATGATATGCATACTACGCAATACACAGCTACGTGTCACAAAATGCACACTCAATGAGCAACTTTCAACGGCCAAGCATTTCAAACATTCCCATTAGCTGCACATACATGTTCGGTTATTTCAGTATGAAACTTGCAAGCTTGGATTTGACGTGCTCACACGTTGCGTGTAAATGTAAATCGAACCTGTAGCTACACATTTCTTTCCTGCTGTTAAGACTCGGACCTTAATCAGTCCTTTGTTTTATCTTAGGCATACGGCTACCGTGAATCTATCTCATAAAAAAAAATAAACCCATGTGTCGCATATTTCTGCTTTAAAAAAACAAACAAAAAACATATAAAACACACAACTTGGTCGGTAATTTGTTACGTTGGAGACATTAGTTGGCGGCATTGTCTGTCATGCACAGATATTTATCACATGATATCTTTCAGATAAAGAACAAAAGATACACAACAGTAATGCTGGAGGATATCCACCGCTTGTTTTTGTTTTCAGAGCGTCGGCCATTTTTGCAATGGTGTGAAGTGTGGAAGGTTTGGCTCCTCGCACGTTCTGGTCCTACACCTAGTTTATGCAGAGTGAGGGAATCTTGTTTTGCTTGTTCTACTGTAACAGACAATGAGAAGTTTTGATAAATAAGTAAATGCTGGCCAAGCGCATCAACGCGGTGATTTAATTTGTTTGCAGAGAACGAGTGCCCTTATGAAACCGGCGCTCACATGATTCACACTCAAACTAAATAAACAATGTGGTCTGTTCGTATCCAGAATACGTCTGCATGGCTCGCCAGCGGAGGGTCTGTGCACAAATAATACATTGAATTCAAACTTGGCAGTCTGTAGGCCGTAGTTCTAAAGAGACGTTCTGGAACAAAGGTCTTCAAGAGGAGCGGTCAATGTGGAAACCGGTGGCGCCTATATTTGCCTAGACATTTATTTTTATAGCTTTGGTCTTTTTACTTGGTTTATTATCAGAACCTGCTAATAAAAGCACGTTACTGAAACATCTCAAACCAATTCAGTATTGGTGCCATTAAGAGTTGGGTTTTTTTTTTTGCCGTGAAATGGCAGATAAGAACTGTTTGACCCATCAAATCCTTGGACAGCTTTATGCCTATCCCTTGAGTGTTTAAATTCTCACTATGTTAGATGAGAGGCTGTTCCATTTATCTACCACCCTCCCGTTTAAAATAAACTAAACTCTGGTGCCCTCTTAGTTGCTACAGAACGGCAATAGAGTTAACTCCGCTCTATTATTAAGAGGCTCGTCTACAATTCAAATACTCGTTCAATGCAAATATTATGTTTACCTCCGGCAATCCCTTCCCCTGTTGCCTGGGTTTTTGTTCTTTTTAAACTGGGAAGCAGCTTCATTGTTCCCCGTAATGTTTACTTGACTACGTTATATTAGCGGCTCAAGGCAATAACCATCGTCGGCATTTCACGCCTTTTTATGTTTTTGTGCTTAGTGTCTTTTTCGTGATGAAGATTTGGGTTATCTGCTGTTGGATGGTAAATCACCACATTAATCACATGTTTCAGCTATACCCCAGAAAAGGACACTGTAATAACTACCAGGCGTTATGGCAAATCCATGAAGAATGGATTATTTTAATATAAACTCGATCGGGTGGTGGTGCTTATTTAACAGGTCGTCCCAAGAACATAAATGCAAAGATCGGCCAGGAATAGCCCAGGCATCGAACATTTAGAACTGGCCTTTGTATCGGGTTAGACTTTAAAGCAGCGAGTAAATTCCCAGTGTCCCGGAATGCCTTTAATGACATTCTTTCTGTAATAAGGATATCCTTGTGTCAGTATATATATATATATATATATATATATATATATATATATATATATATATATATATATATATATATATATATATATATATATATATATATATATATATTTCTATACATGGCCCAGGGCTGGGTGAACTGTTCTGCGGAGTAACAGTATTTCTTGTGAAACCACTTTCTACAAAAACTAGCTTCCTGGTCATTAACGTCGGTAGATCTGCGACGTCCTTGATGCGCTTCTACTGCTTTAGTGCAATTTTAATATTTTCCCTTTAATTTACTATATATATATATTTACATATACGTGTCTTTTGTTTCTGAACCCCGGCTAATGGTAGTGGTGGAGGGGTAAATGACCTTTAGATTGTAAGCTTCTTTGATCAGGTATGTTACATACTACGGGTTAAGTCCTATTTACCCATTGTACAGCGCTGTGGAATATGATGGTGCTATATAAAACAATAATACTTACATTATTATTAATAATATTTGTTTCATTGATCCCTAAAGAATTGAAACACTTTTTTTTTTCTCTGTGTTCTACTTTTTTTGAGTTAATAACTTTGAGCGTTGTATGAGCTTCAATATGTCTTCCTGCTGTATTCTAGGCTCAAACCATGAATTACGTGGGGCAGTTAGCAGGGCAAGTATTTGTCACGGTGAAAGAGCTCTACCGAGGCCTAAACCCCGCCACGCTCTCGGGATGCATCGACGTCATCGTGGTGAGACAACCTAATGGCAACCTGCAGTGTTCCCCCTTCCACGTGCGTTTCGGGAAGATGGGAGTGCTACGCTCTAGAGAGAAAGTGGTAAGGAAGACAACAACGTGTTCTGTTATATATAATATAGTGAGAGGTCTATTATATAATACTGTATAATTAGAAATGAATTGGTGAGATTTTAAGACAATGATTTATTACATTTAGTTAAAAAAATGTACTCAGTCTAGGCTGTTGATCACATCTCCCCTGTAGATGCCAGCTTTATAATGCCAACCATACAGTATTTTGATTATTTATTCATTTTTTTTTTATCCCCCCCTAGGTTGATATCGAAATTAACGGAGAGTGTGTGGATTTGCATATGAAACTAGGAGATAATGGAGAAGCATTTTTTGTTGAAGAAATGGAAGATAATGAGGTAGACTGACCCCATTACTACATATTAATGTACATTTAAAAGAAAAAAAACCTGTGGAGTAATAGGATGCATTCTCCTTCTGAGGGTTTTTTTTATATTTGTTCCAAACATCTTTTTAATCAAGTAAAACCAAGCAGGAACAAAGTATTTATTTTTTGTTTGTTCTGTAACACGGAAACGAACAGGAATCTATTATAGTCACTGTGGACCAATCACTGAAAAAAGAAGGCACTAAACTATATATATATATATATATATATATATATATATATATATATATATATTTTTTTTTTTTAAAAGTGACAGTAATATCCGAAATGTCAACAAAACAAAGCAGGAATTCAGTACCCAGTGAATACCAAAAAACTAAAGCATAAATATTGGGGGTTCTGTCACGCTATATGGCCATATATAGTGCTTAGCCCACCACTACGTTAAAGTACCCCAAGTTTGGCATTTTCATTCACTGAAATTCGCTTTAACTAAGAAGTGCTAATGGTTCGCTGTACTGGCAGCTGCCTCCCGTGGCTGCTGGTATTCTGTGGATTAGAGCCCCAGTGAATGGGATTGCAGAATATGAAGGCAATATATAAAACAAATAATAATAATAAATGAGGCTTTCTCCCCCTATGGCTGTTGGGAATTAATAGAGGCAGTGAGACTGAAGGGGGCTGTTGGGATGAATCAAGAGGAACATTAAATAAATTGTGTCTTTAAAAACCATATTTTAAAACTCTATTTATTTGTCTTTTTATTTTTTCGCAGCAGTGACAGGAAATGCCCTTACAAACAATTTCTTGCCAAACAATACAAAAAAGGGAAGCACTTTCATAATAGGCTTATAAATGCAGATTCTGGGGTTCTTCTGAAATGATCCATATGTAATCCGCACACATTGCTGACCGTGTAGCTGAATGCGTGGGACAGAACTACCCTTTAACCCACTGAGACTCTCCTGCACGTTAAAGCCCCCTCTGCACACCATTAATGGGGCTCTTGTCTGGCTCAACCCAAAAGTCAGCATGCTGAGGTTAAGATAAAACTACTGGCAAGAAATGATTACGCTGTATTGATTTTTTTTTTCTTATTTAGTCTATTTTTTGCATAATGTAGGAGACGGGTCTGTTTTTAAAAGCAAGTTCTGCTTTTTAACGTTTAAATGTAGATATAATCGCATGACTCTGAACCAAGCCGAGTCTGGAATTTCCCCTGCGGCGTTCTAACCACCAAAAGGCATAATGTATCACGCCCTTTCCTATAAACGAAACGCATACGTGTATCTCCGTACAAACATACGAGTAACTAGAATGCACGCGGATTAAGTCCGAAGCAGTAAGCGAAGGAACCAAATGTTTAGAGTTCTGAATTACTGGTAACGGTTTGCCCGGCTTTCTATATAACGATCTATCTGCTCCGTCCGCGTAGGTGAAATAACAGAGCGGCCACTCATTAGTCACGATCTATTTGTACGGCTTCTGACATTATCCAGAGCCGCGGCGGTGTTAAAGGGTTGTAATGGAGACGCTGCTGTTCTCTCTCTTGGCAAATGAAAAGCCCAGAGATGGCAAAATATTTCTTGGCCGGTTGTGTAACGTTCTGACCTCCAAGCTTAAGAGGACACATAACGGTTTCCTTTGTCAGCGCTGTTGGCACTGTCTTCTTCTCCATATTTAGTGGCTGCAGTGACTTTGCACCTATTTACAGCTTATGGATTTCCAATGTGAGATGACAGAAGGGGTTGACAGAGGCACCGACCGCTCCTGGACCATTGTTGGAGTCCTGGTGTCTTCCGCTAGTGACATACTTTAGTATGCATTGTTTAAAAAGGGGGGGGATTGACGTAATTTGGGCAGAAGCTGCAGTTCCTCCTCCGTGCTCCCACGATTCCCTCCACTCATTGAAATCCACACGAAAGCTCCTCCACGCATGCACACAGGGATCTCTGGGAGGTTGGGAAAGAGGCAGAATCCCCCCATTTATTTGCAGGCGGACACCCCGTAAATTAAAAGTGGACGGCTGGAGTGTGCCTTTGGAGAGACGTTTCATCAAAGACGTTCTTGTTTGTTTGTTTTTGTGTGTTTATTATTGCATCCTACTTCTGCTTTTCTCATTTTCCTGTTTAAGTGTAATGTGAAAACATGCACATGGATTGAGAAGATATGACTTATAAGCTTAAACCAAGTCCATACATTTTTAGTAGTTTTTTTTTTTTTTTTTTGGCAAATGTATAGATTAAAAACAAGGGCATGTATAAACTGGAAATGTTCACTGCCATCCAAATCCTACTTAATCCTCCGCTTAAGAGCTTCCCCTCTTAAATTAAAATAAAGAGCCATGCTTGTGTTTCTTTGTTTTGTTACCATTTGATATTCTAGACTATAGATCAGTCTACATGTGGTTTACCCGCAATGTATGGTGTAAGATAATTAAATCACAGGACCATAATATATATTGAAGTCTAATTAACTTCCATATGTTTTATGATAGGTATCCATACCCTCGTACTTGGCCACTTCGCCTATATTACTGGAAGGAGCTGCTCTGATGGAATCGCAGCTAAAGAGGAACTCGATGGACTGGACCAGGAGCGGTGACCAACCTGGGACCTCACACGCCGGTCAGGCTGGGACAGAGAACTCTTCAAACAGCTCTGTGAAAAAAAGGCGTAAACGAAGGAGGAAGTCCAGACTGGATAACGTGAAGAGGGAAGAAAATGGGGACACCACCGAAGACGAGGATATGTTCCCTATAGAAATGAGTTCAGATGAGGAGACGGAGGCACTCGAAACGGCCAGGTGTGTTCTACTGTGTCTGCTTCTGCTTAAAACCACAGAAAGTGTTTTCTTTATAGCTCTAGGTTTCTAGAACATACGTGTCTATGGACATGTAGTTCTGTCCGGGGACAGCTCCTCAATCTCCGGTACAGGTGCTAAAAGTAATCATTATGCAGTAATGCAAAAAACAGCATCTTTCATAATCTGTTATTTCCACACTTTTGTAACTTTGCAGCATTATGGAGGCCGCATCCTTTCCCACAATAATTATTTAATGTATATAAAATATGGTCTCATCCATATTTTTTTGTGCAAAGGACCCTTAATTGTCATGGACACAAAAGCACGTCAGGTAGGTTGTTCCCATAGAAACTGAAAAAGATTCTTAATGTTTTGTTTTTTTTTGTATGTGATTAAACCTTCAGCACAATGAATAATTAACAGCAAGCGATCTGCTAAGGTTTAGCAGAGCGTGAACTTAATATTGCGTGTGGGTGGAACAGCACCTTTAATCAAGGGATTCGGTGACCTCTAGTGACGGAATGAAGTATTACACCGTAAGATGTAATGTAGTTTGAACTTTCTTAGCGCTGTTGTGTTTAAACACTTGGCTGAATTGCATTATTTTGCATCCCAGGGTTTATCTTCAAAGTTTTCTGAAATTATACAGTTGCAAATAGTATCTGAATTAGCTGAGAGAACACTAAAATGAGTTATTCAAAATGGGTATACTTTAAAAAAAAATTGTTTTTCCTGTAGTAAATTAAAGCAGAGTTTTTTTGGTTTAAGGAAATAAAATGCTGTAGTGTAACGCAATTTGTGTTTCTATCTATATATAATATATAATTATACCCAACCTAAACCACAGTAAATTAACAAAATGGGAGGGGTGACACCTTCTGGCCAGCGGGGGGATGGTGTTAAAGCCAAGTGGCCTGATCAGTTCATTGCCCGCACAATATATGGCCCACATATGTATACACACTTATACAAATGTACACACTCATACAAACGCGCATGCTTACACCAACAAACACTTACTCATACTCATTAGCACTCACTTACATACCCATGCTAACACAATACTTACTCTTATACATTCATGCTCACACACACACACACAAATGCTTACATGTACACCTATAGATACATACCTACTCCCTCCCTTACCCACTCACTCACTTGCTCCCTCCCTCCCTCTCCTCTCACCCCTTTCTCCCTGGCTACTTGCACACTGCAGCCTCGCTTTCACTGCAGGGCCACTTAACTTTGCATGGACGGACCGGCTCTTTGTGAACGTGGGTCTCCTCTTATAATCTGGGTGAGCCGCTCCATGCCGTGGCTTCCATGAGATATTGTTGGGCAGCTCGGTGGCACTTCCCTGTACCAACTCCAGTGATTAGAGGCAGATCTCAGTCCATTCCTTTGTCTCCTTGAACTCAGGGGGGTATTAGGTGGCGCAGCTGGTGTATTTTTGCAGTTGCCGGCGTTTGTGTGTTTTATACTTTTCATGGCAAGATCTATCTTAACGGTTGAATTAAATGTTCTTTATTTCCAGATCATCTGTTCAGAACAGCTACAGTGACCGAACCTCTGAGATGAGACCCCCACAAGTCAGCTCTTTCCCCATTTTGGATGCATACCCTCATTCTGATGGAGAGTGGTCACCCATTCAAAGGTGTGTGTGTGTGTGTGTGTGTGTATAGAATAATTGCTTTATAAATATATCGAATGTCCTCTGGAAAGATTCATAGATGTTTAGATAGATCTGTGAACCCTTACAGTGGGGTTCATGTTGTATTTCTGTTTTGTAATTTTTGAACACAACTAACTTGTAACATTAATTAAATATCCTCCAGATTTTCTAACATGAAATACTAGCTAGCCAGAATATCATATAAGCAAATAACTGCAGGGAGCCGCTTGTAGCCTGTAGTGGAAATATATAGGATTTAAGAAAAAAAAACGTACTTGCGCTATTCATCGGGCCTTAAAAACCTAACCTCGTGCGTATTAATAGCTGTATTCTCTATACTTGGGTGTAGGAAGCTATTTCTGGAGTTGGCTGGGTTGTTGTATGTGCCAGCGGTATAGCGGGTTGGTTGAGATGTATAATGTTATGGAGAAAACTGTAATTGATGATTTTTTGATTTATTTTTCCCCCCAAAACACATTCCATTTAGTAAATCAGTAAAACGCAGAGAGTCTTCCTCTCATCTCCTCGTTCCATCTGATGGAGGTCTCTCTAGTTCTTGCCCTCAACAGTCTTCTTTCCTCCGTGCTTCTGACAGGTAGCTGACCTCCTACTATAAGTAACTAACCCTCCTTTACTATATAAAATCTATAAATCTTCTGTCTTCGCTTCCCGATTGTTACTAACACATTTAACTTTGAAAATGCATTTCGTTTATCATTTTAGAGTAAAACACGGCATGCAAATATCACCGTATAATATTCAGGACCTACATACTTAAAAGATGTGTGGAATTCATGCATTAATATAACACCGAATGTTTATTCCCCGTGTGAGACTTATTTGATGTCTGTAGAATTCTACATATCCATACGCCTTCTGTAACGCTTCAGTTATATCTCTGATGCTCTGCGGTGGGATACTTTGCTGCTTATCGCTAATAATATAGGATGCAGCTTACTGGATGCGTATTAATGTACCGGGGGGGGCATCGCAAAAACTTAAAAGGACCTTTCAGCTATCCTATGCATTAAAGTGCTTCTGATGACTGGCCTGTCCATTTAATATTGTGGTGATATCTTCAACCTTTTGAGTGCTCCAAGAGCCATATCTAGCTCCCTCCATTGGTCTGTTTAATCACACAAAGCTTAAAGATGATAGAAGACTGATGCGTATGCAAGAATAAACAGATTTGGGGGAAAAAAACTCAGTTTAAGTACTCCAAGGTGTGTTCCCTTCTGATCAGCATAGGTTTGTTCGTATGCACCTTGCCGCTTCTCCATGACAAACGCACGCCGATGCCCGGCTTTGTTGAGTTATGCGCCTGTTGCGATTTTGGTTACATTTGGCAGCGATGACGTTGTTCTACCCGCTTGGACGTTGGAAGTTGTGAAGTTACACAATTAATATATCCACATCTTTTTAAGCTGCTCCTCATCTCGTTATCCTGTGACGAAGGTGGGATCTGGTCTTCAGCGGATGCCGCCATCCATGTGTTTGTTCTGCAGGGTCGCCTACTTTCTGGAACAGCCCCTATTCCGACCAAATCCGGAAGTCATGATTAGAATCCATACTACCCGAACATTACACCTCGGATATGTTTCTATGTAGAATAGAACTCTGTTGTGACTTCAGTCAAAAAAATATCATCATTTGACTAGTACTGTTGCTGTGCGGCTTCTTGTCTTTGGCTGAAATTTATGGGGCCGCATAATGTTATCCAGTCAAAAGATATAATAAAGAGTATTCTACAAAATAAGGAAAAGGGACAAAAGCAGTTGGCAAAACAAAAAACACATCTCCGAAGCGCTGGCTGTGCCGAATGAAAATTTATGGTGGCCCATATAACGTTTTGCTAGGATGCATCTGAATGGAAGGAATTTCTTATTTAACCCCGTAGCTTCACTGGTGGCCCATGCCTTCTATACTATGACAAAGTGCTCTTCACATTTACTCTGTCATTCCAAAATGTTAGAGGATTCGCTACATACTATGTCCTGTTTACACATCGTAATATATATATATATATATATATATATATATATATATATATATATATATATATATATATATATGTATATATATACAATTTATAAATAAAAATAAAACAATCTGGGCTATAAGGACCGCCTTCTAGAATTATTGGTAAATACGATGAATACTTTATGCTATCTTAAAGTCCTGTTACAGGATGGCATTGACTGTAAAGTGGTCTTTAATGGGTTAAGTAGGCATTTCATTTAAATATAATCAAATTTGCTCAATACTCTTCAGTAGTAAAGACATAAATAAACATGAATAACAAGAACCTGTATATAGGTCTGCCCGTTCCCTAATCCTTGGTTATTGATTAGAGTTCATATTTGGGATTTATATCTATTCCATGCATTTATCAGTCTGTTAACTTCTTGTGTAATAAACCAACCCCTCCTTCTAGATTGTAAACTCGTTTCAGCGGGGTCGTCCTTAACGTTGTTTCTGTAAATCAAAATTTTCATGTGATCTACTTATGTCCTGTTTACCCGGTGTATAGCGACGTGGAATGTGATGATGCGACGTAACCATAATAATGTGATTAAACTGTTCTATAAATACCTAATTTCATTGATTTTAATTTGCTGAAAACATTATTTTGTTTAGCCCCCCAGGTTCCCGTCCCGCCACCCCTAAAAGCGATTCAGAATTGGTCAGCAAGCCTTTGGATAGAGGGTTACAAACTGAGCCCCCGATGCACTGGGCATGGGGGGAGCTGCCACAAGCTAAAAAGGTGAGGGTTACTTCTCAAACAGGAGTTACTGGGGCCACCACTAGGTACCTTCAGATGGATTGTCCTACAGGAGGTGTCTTAAAAGATATGGCTGCTCTGCTCTACACTTCTGTTCAAAATGCAGATTATTCCCAAAATGCAGTGCATTCATGTAGACGGTTGTGAACAAATCAGTAATAATATAATAACAATATCAAATCAGTAATAACGGCAGCGCCCATGTACGAAACGGAACATTGAATAGAAGTCTACTGAATATCTCATTAGTCAAACATTCCAAGAACTGTTACCGTAGTTCTGCAACATGATTGGTAAAACTACAAAATTTGGGTGAAATTTTTAGAAAACCGATTTTGTTTTTTGATGGTTTATACAGTCTAGAGTGATCACAACGTCGCATCCAATACATGAATCTCTTTACTATAAGGACACATAGTAGAAGTAATTAATTTGGGATAAATATTTCACTTTCTATTGTGTATTAATTTAGTACATATCTATTACAAATGTGCTTTTCTGATTCTATGCTTATTGTTAACTAAACTGTTGTTGTTAAAAAGGCCAAAACTGAATTCTTTTGCTATCAATAATAAAATGTGTTTAACTTTTGAAGAATTAATGTACATCTTCACAATGTTTTGTAGTCTTCTCCACATAAATCCAAGGATGCAGGCACCGTGAGCATCAGTATGAGTGAAAAGACCCATTTCAGGACCATCCCCAGCGCTTCCGATGAGGGCAAAGGCTTGCCTCGTGACCCTGACCTGGATAAGCCTGTTTTGGTTACTATAGAAGACGTTGGTCCTGATTCTGTTCTGAACATAAGCGAGTTTGATCCTGGATCTCTCGGAGCAGCTGCGGCCCTTCTCCCCGCAGAAGAAGACATAAGCCCCATGACCACTGGTTCCCACCACCTTCCCAGCAAGACGGATTCTCCTTCAAAGAAGAAAGGTTAGACGCTGACTTTAAAGAGCCAGTAAATCCAACGTTCTTGTTCACTGTGATAACATCCTTGCGTTGCTTGAAGCACCTTTTGCGGCATTCCCAATATTTAATGAATTTTAATATTTCCTTATTTGAAAGCGTGTTGTGTCTGGGTGCGGTAAAATGTTACATCTCGTGCACTTCTTCCACGGTTATGGCTGATTATGCTTTAACGTGATTATTGCTGGTTTTACTAAATCTGCGAATGGTTTCTTGTAATAAGATTTTTATTTTTTTTATTTTTTTTTAACCCTGTTAAAGCACAAAATGCTGCTTAGTTAAGTTGGATCTGTTTTTTTTTTTTCCCCAAATCCTGCATTTTAAAGTTCAGTACACCAAATAAACATATATGATTTTATGAGCAGATTATATCAGGAAACAAATATCTATACCCCCCCCCCCCATTTTATATGGGGGGGGGTAGCCATCTTCAGCTACTTTTTTTTTTATGATCTACATTACTATCCGCCCATTATCTACCATGTTGTTGTTGAATGGATCAGTCAACCATTCTAAGGTAATAACATTGACAAGAAACTGATAAAATAGTTCTTTACTCCTTAATATCTCTTCAAAACATTTGGTGTAAAAAGAAAAGTACATTTTATAGTAGTTTTAATAAATTTAGTTATCCTAAAAGCTACCATCATTTTAGTTGCTGCAGAACCCAAGGCGTTGCTACCAAAACATTTTAAAGAGACCGACTATAAGTGGCATCGAGCTTTAAGGTGGTGGAGAAATTTTGTGGCAGAAAGCTTCAGCGTTCACAATTGTGTATTTTAAGTAAGCAAGAGACTAACAAATTATTTGATCTTTATTACAGATAAACGGAGCCGACATCTTGGGACGGATGGCGTATATTTGGATGACATCACTTGTATGGATCCAGAAGTTGCTGCATTATATTTTCCAAAAAGGTGCCCACCTTTATTCTACTACACTTTAAAGAAATGCTTTTTTTAATTCAATGATCCATGAATGTTATTTTAGAGTTAATCAATGAAATGGGTGTGAGAAATTGAATTTGGCGCCAGCTTGCTTGCGTTCTTGGACGTTGAGCAATGTATAGTGTTCTAGAGTGGTACCGTTACCTTTGCGGTATCCATGTGTGCTAATATTTACACAAATATAATCTATGTATTTGCTGGCGATTTGACTACTTTAAAGCTTCATACTTTATGAAGTCTGAAATCAACTTTTCATGAGATTAACCATCGCTGGTTATCGGTCTTCTTGACAAATGTACTACAATAGACAGATGCATAAAAACTCGTCTGGTTTGCCCGGGTAGCTCTGGAAATCTAAGCAGTTTTCCTGGCTGCTGTGGTTTTATATCCAGGTGGGGGCATATTGTATGGTTCTGCCCACGTTGCCAATGCTGCATGCTGGTCACTACCCCCAGTCCATGTGCAGCTAGCCATGTTCTGCCTCCTCCATCTACTGTGATGAGAAGGAGGGTTATCCCTGGGACGTTCCTATGTATGGCAATGTCATACCTGTATTGTGTAGACAGGCTAGTACCGTATATTCCGGCGTATAAGACGACTTTTTAACCCCAAAAAATCTTCTTAAAAGTCGGGGGTCGTCTTATACGCCGGGTACTTACCAAGCCGGAGGTTCCCACGAAGCCACCAATCTCTCTAATCACTACGCGCCGGCTATTGATGCCGAGCGCAAGGATGCCTTCATGTCCCGGCGCCCGGCATCAATTGCCGGCGCGTAGTGATGAGGGAGCAGGGAAGCCCGAGGTCTGGCACTTGAGACCTCGGCTTCCCTGCTCTCTAATCACTACGCGCCGGCTATTGATGCCGGGCGCCGGGACATGACGTCATCCCTGCGCTCGGCATCAATAGCCGGCGCCTAGTGATTAGAGAGCAGGGAAGCCGAGGTCTGAAGTGCCAGACCTCGGGCTCCCACAACTGGATGGAAGAAAGAAGACAGAAGATAAGGTAAGAGATAGGGAGAAAGGGACAAAGGGGGGAGAAATATATATATACTGGTGTGTGTATATATGTATATGTATATATATACTGGTGTGTGTGTGTATATGTATATATATACTGGTGTGTGTATATATGTATATGTATATATATGTATATATGTATATGTATATATATATATATATATATATATATATATATATATACACATATACATGTGTGTGGTGAGGGCAGTGTATAAATGTGTATGTATGGACAGGCATATGTGTAGATATATATATATATATATATATATATATATATATATATATATATATATATATATATATATATATATATATATATATATATATATATATATATATATATATATATATATATATATATATATTATATATGTGTGTGTGTGTGTAAGGGCAGTGCATGTCAGCAAATCACCGGTAAGGTACATCGCTTGCCGTGATTGGCTGGTTGTTGTACGCTGGGTAGAGGGGTAGTCTTATACGGCGAGTATAGTCCAAACTCTATATTTGGACTGTAAAAGTTGGGGGTCGTCTTATACGCCCAGTCGTCTTATACGCCGGAATATACGGTAGTTTTATTTCAACCTTAACACTCAATCCAAAAGATGGCGTATGCATCGATATAATTGTGAACCCTGAATTGGAAGAAAATGGCTTGCCATCTGTTAGTAAATATACCATATCGCGGCCGGATGAAATGTGGTGCATTTAAATTTGTATGTTTGTTAATTTACAGCGGAGAAGCCTCTACCTCGAGCAGGAGCACCAGTGAGAATGGAGCGCGGTCTGAAAACCAGTCTCCCCAGTCCGTGGGGAGCTCCGGGGGGGACAGCGGCGTGGAAAGCATCTCCGATGGAATTCGAGATCTGCCCTCCATAGCCATATCGCTCTGCGGAGGACTGAGTGATAACAAAGAGATCACAAAAGGTACAAACCCTTAAACACAATGATCTTTATATAATGTCCGGTCTATGTTCTTGGAGGGTCCCTTTACAATTTAGGTTTATATGTAGGCATGGAATGGAGCTGCATTACTTCTAAACCTAAAAGCCAGCACAAAAGAAGGTTTCTGCAGAAAAGTCACCATATTAGGTGTAGTCAAAATCTATATTTTTCTTCTTCTTGTCCACGGTTTGTTCTTACCCATCGCAAGCAACTAGACTAATGACGGTTAGCGGCTACAGTACTTTGGAGGAGCAGTGACGGCGCCAGACTCAAGTTTATTGAATTCACGTTTTTTTCAGGGCTTAAGCGCGTGTCTGATAACTTCTCAGATATCTCCCGGAGGTTCCAAGATGACTGGACGTCTGGGAGAGTACTTTTGATGGTATGGGTGGGGAGAGTCATTGTGTTTAGATCCTCTTATTCTGTGCCACAGTTTGGCTCTTTCAATTCATAGCCGATCCCGTTTCTTTGGCCGTACCCCATCTTTCCTGCCTCGCAAAAAATCATTAAGTAAGCAATTCTGTTCTCAAGAGGTCATAATCTTAAACTAGGCCAGAATACGTTTTACTATATCACATAAAAGCAACACTTGTCTGGAGTTTTTAAACGCTTCCGCCATGTTCTTTTCTTGGTTAGTTAGTGGAGCCACCAGTGCCCTGGATCACAGAGGGTGCTGGAAACCTTTGGGTAGACTAGATGGGCTGAAATAGTTCCGACCTGTTGTCCTATTCTGTGTTTCTATGCTATAAGCATGTTTAGAGTATACACAAGCTGGGCCACCTCTCCGCTTCTGGAAAGATGCCATTGTTGAACAATTTCCACGATACGTGTAAGTGGAACGAGTCGGCCAACATAGCGGATGGCTTCTTCACTATACGTTTTGTTTAAGATGGATCTATTTTTAATCATTGATGTTTACAAGTGTGGCTTGGGCTTTGTTACGCTGTGAAAATTGTCCATTAGAAAGGTTTCCAACTGTGCTTTGTGTGCTCAAACTTATTCAGCTAATTACAAATGTACGTCTACCTGTGTTAGGTTAATTGGAACGTTTCTTGTAACCCTGGAGAAATGCTAATGGCAAAAAAAATCTACTAATTAGACCATTTGTTTATTATATGAATATCAGAGCATGTGTCCACCCTATGGTTGGTTGGAAACCCAATACCCTTTATTGCCACCTCCTTACAAGCTACTATTACGTTGGTGTGCCACTTGCCATTGCAAGATGAGCCCATGCCATTAACTAGGGTTTAACAGGTTTGTCGATGAGTGAAGCTGTAAAGGGCTTTATTCACTAACACAGGTAGTTAGAATAATGCACATCGCTTAAAATCATGTATATATATATTTTTTTAATCATAAAGCATATTTACTACGGGAAGTGTGTTGGTTTTATTTACTACGTCCCTGAACATGGAATTGGGTTCGTAATTAAAGTCATGTTGAGTTCATGTGTCCGTGAATGATGAGAAAAGAATGTTTATAACACAAGGCAGTTTTGTGTCTGTCTGGTTTTTGACTGGAAACCGGGAACTGAATAATTAACCGGAACACATCTAGAATTCCAGTGTTCATAGAATCTTTTTTTTAAATCAGAAGCCAGGGCGTTCCCTCCAGCATCTCTGCTGATTTTATACTTTATTTATTTGGTTCGGAAAACACAGACCTTTCATTTCTGATTTGTTTGGTTTTGTTCCCCCCCCCCCCAACAGAGCAGTTTTTAGAGCAAGTGGTAACTTACCAGCAGTTTGTGGAAAACCCTGCAATTATTGATGACCCAAACCTTGTTATAAAAATTGGAAACAAGTAAGTACTGCCTTCGTTTGGTGCATTCTGTTTTATTTCATTTTGTTCCAATAACCTGGAGGCGGCCATTGTTGTCTGTCATGTGATATTCCGGGCGGCTCTTCCTGCTCAGACACCTCCCTGAGCTGATTCTTTAAGGCAAGCCCTGCTAATCTGATTAATAAAGCACATCGACCGCCTTTTCCAAATCTTGCATCATAATTGCTCATCCCAATTAATTTATCCACCCTATATTCTTAAGTTATTGACTATAAAAACTATAAAATAATGTTTCCAGGCAGCCGCATATTAGCAGTTTGTATGGCTCTGTTATCTTAAATCAATCTACTAGACAAACACGCTGACTCCTTTTTCATACAGCACGTGGTAAACGGTTAAATAATTCAGTCATAATCACTTAGAGGGACCCTCTGACTAATGGAGGAGTGGAGTCTATGGAGGAGTGGACTTCATTAGCACTGCCATAAAGCATCAGCTCAGTGTGGTAATTGATCAGGGAAAGTCACCTAAAATATCAAATGACTGACAACAATGGCAGTCTGCAGATTTGTCAAATATAAAAATCTTTTTTATTTTTTTATTTTAAGCAGACACATTAAGAAATATGGCTGCTTCCCCTGAAATGTTTGGACAGTTTGTAATATGCAATTATAAAAATTTGATGGCAAATGTGTACCAAATGATAACGGGAATGTGTGGTATATTTATCTTTACTCATCACTGGAAATGAATCACAATTATTTTGCTCGTAGTGCGTCTAGAATTAAAAAAAAATGATGTCGGCACCTGTTCTAAAGCAGGATTAATGCTAAATAATGCCCTGGAAAATACACTTAATTTATAAATATATTTTTAGTAATAAATGTGTTTATTCCGCAGGTACTTCAACTGGCCAACAGCAGCGCCTCTCCTCTTGGCCATGCAGGCTTTTCAGAAACCCCTGCCTAAGGTAGGCCAGAGTATTATTGGCAGAGAACTTGGTTTATTGCCCCACGGTTGTTACGTTTTTGTCTTGTGACGTTGGTGATTTAGACACTGCATTCACTTTGTGTTTCTGTTATTGACATTTCAGACCTCATTTCCAGAATCTATAACTTTTCCGAATATCATGCATTTTTACCTAATTGTGGAATTCTTTTAAAACACAAATGAGAAATTAAATTCATTATTTTTAGGCGCCAATGCATTGAACCATCTAGAAAGAAAGAAAGCTTGCGAAAACCATACTTGCCTTTTAGCGATTCAGCTCCCTCGGCACATAAGCAGTTAACAAGCACCAAGCCCTTAAGCTCGTGTACAAGTTTAGTTAAGCATAACTCCAAAAAATGCTGTTTTTAATCAAGTCCTCTGAGCAGATTTAACTAACCCCCACCCATGAGGTGAGCCAGTTCTACATAAACTACTAAATAATTCAAAAAAATTAAAAAGGTGTCATTATTGCAATAGTTACATTTAAACCCCTTTTTGTTTTCATTTCTCCCTTTTATATGGTTAAAGCAAAGTCTTTCATCACCACATTGCCTGTTGAAGTCATCGTATCTATCCACATACCGTAACCGAGGTTTCACAAACTACTAACATTTGGCAAGCTGTATAAAAAAAAAAAAAATGCTGACTTCAATAGACTTTTTTTTAGTACAAATGCAATCAAATCAATCAAGACATGGTCTTAACACTATGTGTGTATATGTGTCCGTGTGTGTATGTATGTTTAGATTCCTCTGCAGTGTGCTCTGTGCTGTGCCTCCTTTAATCTTACTGTAACAGGTGCATACCCCTGTTTAGGCAGGTGGTCCACAAACCATGCTTTCTTCATCTCCATTAGCGGTTTAGACGGGTCATTGGGTCTGGCTCGTTCTATCCAAGGCTGCTGGACTTTTTGGAGGTTGGCTTGCCAAAGGGTTAATGCCGACCAACCCATTCCATTGGTTGCTATGGCAATAAGATCACTTTTAAAATGTTGCACTGAACTTATTTAATTCGATTTTTGAAACCAGGATGGTCGGTCTACATCCCTCCTATTAACATCATATAGCAAACTACTGGTGGACCTATCTGAGGAGCCATGTAACTACGACTGCTAAAATCTACTGGCGCTTAACCTTTGTTATAGTATTGATTCATCTCTACACTATATAATATTTAGTGAGTTGCTACTGGCTACCCATTATTGGTATAATATATAATAAACATAACCGAGCGTCTCCCGTTGTCAGGTGCTGGTTGCGCGGCAACATTTTCCATCAGGCCGTGTTTTATTTATCCGAGGAATAATAACGCATGAATCATGTAATGATCCCATTATTATGGTCTGGAATAGATCTCTTTGTGTGAGGCTCGCTTTCTTCCTGCACAATGACAGAAGTCGTTTTTAGAGAATGCATTTGAGTTTGTTAGAGTTTTTTTTAACTTTTAGTGAGAGGGTGGTGGTAATTAAGTTAAACAGATTCTCAGCAGAAGAGGTAGAGCAGGCATGTCCAAAGTCCGGCCTGAGGGCCAATTGCGGCCCGCGTTCCGGACTGATAAGGCCCCGCAGATAAGTTGCCCGAATATAGATCTGTTTTTTTGATATTAAAGGCAGAGTGAATTAACACCGGTTTAGATTTGTCATCCAAGTCACAAAATGAAAAGTATGCCGTTTTCAATAAACTTTGCATAAAATAGTTAATTTGCATTTAATTTTAATGGTTCAAAGAATGTCAGGCAAAATGGTCGGTCCTCGCACGCGTTCACTTCATCAAATCTCTTTGAAAAAAGTTTGGACATGCCTAGGGTAGAGGCTAATACAGGAAGGGAATTTAAATCTAAGATGAGACCAAAGGCTGAAAAATTGACTAGGTGGTCCCATGGTGTCATTCTCATACCTCAGAACTTCTGGCCTCTGCAAGACACGGCCATGACTGCCCGTTGACGATGGTGGGTGGTCCCGCTGACATGGGTGGGCGGTCCTGCTGACGTTGCAGGAAACTCCCCCATTTGAAGGAGAAATGGGCAGGGAGTGGGGTATTGACCCGGAGAAGGAGTGCTTCTCCCAGAGTTCTCCAGGCCAAACCCGGAGAATTCACAGATCTGGTCATTCTATGGCTCTATCAGCTAATCTGGAGAGCTGGGAAATGCATTTTCCGAAGCCACGTGTATCGCATCCACTGCTTACTTATATACCGTGTTAAACATCCTCAAAACGGGGGACATTTGGGTATTATACGCGCTATTTAAAAGGAGTTTGGTATTGTAGTTTCCCTTGAAGGCAGACTCTATCTGCTGTATACAGTATAATAAGTTTGTTTGTATTCTCATCACGAAATCATGAGCTAGAAAACAAGTAAACCTGGGTTCCTGAATTTAAAGCGCTAAAGATTTTGTTTTTTGACTGTCGGAAGTTTGATTCATAATATAACATATTCTGGGTCAACCACATTCCAAAGCTGCAAGAATTTAATTGCACCTAGTGATATAATAATAATATTAATAATTATAATAATAAAGCAAAACGGCTTAATAGGGAGATTAATATCTACAAATATATAACACCATATGTTCACATATATCTAAACCATAAATAATATATAAAATATGTGCAATATTAATATGTGCAATATTTTATTCCATGTTTTTCTTTATATCATTATTCCAGCTGATTTATAAGAATGTAAAAAATATATATTAGAATTCATGGCCACAGACATCTGGTATGCATTTCCATGTAACTGCAAATACTAACACATTTTTTTCTTTTGTTTTTTTGCTTTTTTTCCCCCCCTCTATAAATGTTTCAAGCACTCTTGCTTTGATTACGTCTGGGCTGTTCTAGATTCCATTAGATGTTGTCTTTTGAATCTCTGTGGCCAGCCAAAAGTATGCATGGTCCTCATTCGCGCAATTGCCTGCCATTACTTTTTCTTAAACATGCTAGTTTATTTTTCAGCTATTATTTATTTCATTTAGAAATTTATTTTTGCTTTTTTCCCCCCCTTTTTTTGTTTTGTTTTGTTATGTGTTTGTCACCATGCATGTAACGCAGGTAACTGTGGATACGCTCATGAGAGACAAGATGCCCAAAAAGGGAGGAAGATGGTGGTTTTCATGGCGCGGAAGGAACACCAATATTAAGGTGGTGAGTGTGTCTGATTTTCAAAAACTCATCTTTTTGTGCTTTTTTATTTTATAATGTCTTAAAAATATGTAAATGTGGAAGGAATTACAGGATGATCTAAATTGATAGAGGATAACTTTTTAGTAGCCAATCCAGTGAGCCATTTGAAATCATGCTTTTGAGAGAGAGAGAGAGAAAAACTCGGACACTAAACCCATACTTGCCTTTAAGCGATAGACAAGTAACACGCGCCGACCTCTTAAGCTCGCGTACAAGTTTAGTTAAGCGTAACTCAAGCAAATGCTCTTTAATTAATTAAAATGTAACGTTCACCTTGGCAGATTTAAGTAATCCCCCCCCCCCAAAAAAAAGGTTACACGAGGAGAAAAAAACCTTGTTTGCACAATCATACACTCCCATTAAAAAGTTTGGGATCACTCAGCTGTTGTCATGGAAACAAGGACATTTCTAGCTGTAACATATTTGCAAAAAGGTTTAATTAGCCTTTTAAACTTGGATCAGCGAACACAACGTGCCATTGGAACACGGGGGTGATGGGAGTGATAAAGGGCCATTGGAACACGGGGGTGATGGGAGTGATAAAGGGCCATTGGAACACGGGGGTGATGGGAGTGATAACGGGCCATTGGAACACGGGGGTGATGGGAGTGATAAAGGGCCTCTGTACCCCTATGAAGATATAAAATCAGCCGTTTCCAGCTACAATAGTCATTTACATTAACCCCATCTGCGCTGGATTTCTGATCCATTTCATGTTATTTTAATGGACAAAGTTTTTCTTTCAAAAACAAGGACTTAGTGACCCTAAACGTTTGAACGGTAGTGTATGTGTCATGTGACCACGTTTAGACGTTGCAAAACCAGCAACTTTTTGTAAAACGTTTGATTGTTCACACTCCCGCGGGAGTTACCATGGAAACAAGTACTGCTTTCCACATTAACTCGGGCAGGAAGATTCTGTGTTTTGCCTAGCTCCATTTAACACCCTGCTTTACCCTGAACCACCGGTGTATGTATCTTTAAATAAAAATGTATTCTCTATGGGTATATAGGTGGATAGCCATATAAATTAGCTTTACGGTATAACATTGTAGATCATTTTGTATGTGAGAAAAAGTACTATTTTTCAATTATATTTTACATTTTCTTTTCCAATAAAGTGTTTTTTCTTTTTCTCAATTTTTTTTTTTTTTTTTTTTTTTTTATTCATTTAACTCCAATTCTACTTTCCCGTTTTCCGGTGAAATTGATTTACCTACAGTTTCCAAATACAGAACTATTTTTTAATTTCCTTTGTAAATTTACGATAGCTGTTTTAGAGATCTGTTTGGGACTATAAAGTCCTGGACATCTGGAATCTGCGTGTAAATGAATGCTCAGGCGTGTAACGGTGGTTCATGCATTTCCTTTACCGTGTAAGAACTTGGCCTGACATCTTGTTTTATTAGGAGGCTAAGCCAGAAGAAGGATTGAACGGGAGCGGAGAACAAGCAGCTGTGACAGGCATTGAAAACAGGTAATCCGCATTCAAAATAAATCCGGGACTTTGTTTAAAAATCAAAATAAAACCCAATTTCAGAGACCATTTATCCCCAAAACAAGGTCAATTCCAACATCTTGTTGTTGGTTATCGTGGATAACCATTTTCCTTTTCGTCAATAAATTAATTTTTTATTTTATTTTTTGTGAGGGGGTTATATCTTGCACATACTCTTTCAAGCACCTTTTACTTTTTGGGTTGGGTAGTGCTAAATGATTTAAAAAAAAAAAAAAAAAAATTCCTGTGCGGAAGTTCTCTTCTCCTCGCCCCTCAACCAACTAGCAAAAATCAGCAACTTAATAGGGCAGCGGTATCGTAATACCAGAATAAAACCCTGCAGCCGGTTCCATTTCCCAATGCTTCTGTGATCTAGAAGTAAATTGAATTAAGTGTTCGATACCGTCTGATTTCTACCTAAACATAGGCACGTTTAACCACCGGTTAGGAGCTCTGCTTCCATTCATAGAAAATGATGTATTCTAATGGTTGGATATATGTGTATGAATGAAGCATTGAAGACTAGATTGTTCATTGATGACTTGAGAGGCGGGAGCCTCCCTAGAGATATGGTATTTTAAAGATGATCAATGAATGCACTTGGTGATTCACTGCTAATGTATTTCTACAATCGCACATTTATTTCCAGTTGATCGAATAATTATTTCTTTTTTAGAATAAAGGATGAGTCGTCTTCAAGTGATGAAGACCCCAGGGCAGCCAAACAAAACATAGGCTCTTTACAGTCAACCCAGACTCTCCTCTCCTCGTCCGGCATAACGTATAAAAAGACGCTGCGTCTCAGCTCCGACCAGTTGGTGAGTTACGGACCTATGAGCTCGTGCTAGGGCAGATATTCGAGAAGACGCAGAAGAGATGGGCTCCGACCTTTAATAATGTTTCATTTAAACAGTCGTCGTCGTAAAGCATCTTCTTCTCACCTTGGTGATTTTAAGTCTTACTATGACGTAAGCCTAAAGCCAATGGTAATAATATGTAAGGACAGAGTAAATTGGATATAATATATTTATAACGTCAGTAGTGCATCGGGTGTATCTTCAAAACAGTTGCCCTTCCGTGTTTACTTACAAACTAATTTAAGATATACAAAAAAATGATTCCGGATAATTAATCCGGATACAGCATGTGCACTTTAACAGCGGGAGACGGGGGGAGCGCTGCTTTGAAAGGCTTGCAGAATCTAAAATCTAATTGGGATGATGTCAAATGAAAATGCATTAGGAATATCCATTAGACATATTGGTGTGTAACACAGACATCATCAATTAGGCACGTACTTCAAAACAAGACAAAAAAGTGTTTGTGCCGAATGGAGGCCTAGAGGATACGTCTGACGATGGATAAAAAAAAATAAGACTCAAAAATAAGACAAATTAGTGAGAATACAAGAAGTTTAAAATGTCATTCTTCACAAGATGTAGAGCTACAAAATGTTGTTGTTTTTTTAATTGCAAATAGGTTTTTGGAAGTGGTCACATTGTTACACATGTAATTAATATTTTGCTACTTGGAAACAGTGACTGTGTGCCCCTCAATGGTTGAACCTTGGGCTTTAACATGAAGCACACTGAGCTTTAGCTATGTACAGGGCTTACCGTATTTGCTCGATTATAAGACGACCCCCCAAAATCAAAATATTAATTTAGGAAAAAACAAAAAGCCTGAATATAAGACTACCCTATAGGAAAATTTTTTTACTAGTAAATATTAATTCATGTAAACTAATTTTCATATTTAATAAAAGCTATGATTGAGAAAAATATATTTTTTATTTCCTTTTATTTCCCAACCTGGCCCCCCCCAGGCTTGCCACTCTGCCCCCAGAAATGCCTTATACCCCCTATTTGCCACTCTGCCCCATGATGTGCCTTTTAACCCTCTATATGCCACTCTGCCTCCAGAAATGTCTTATACCCTCCTATATGCCACTGTGCCCCATGATATGCCTTTTAACCCCCTATATGCCCCTCTGCCCCATGATATGCCTTATACACTCTGGCATATAGGGGGTTAAAAGGCATATCATGGGGCTGAGTGGCATATAGGGGGTTAAAATACATTTCTGGAGATATATATATATATATACTGCTAACAGCAATCACACTCCTATCAAGCCAAGGCAGCCAGTACATGCTGGAACCTGGGGATGTTAGAAGTGTGATTACAGCCTCCCTATGCCATGCTACCACCCCCACCCCCCTTACACATCCATGCTATCACACACACACTCAGTCACAAACATTTAAATAGTCATTCATTCCATTAATCACACATACACACACACACACACACACACACACACACACACACACACACGCTCAAACCCCCCACCCCCTTACCTGAACTGCAGATCTCCCACTCGCAGACTTCTGCAGGGTCCCGGCTGTGCCAGCAACTTCTCTGGCCCCGCCCCCAGAGGAAGGAGGGGGGAGGTAGAGTTATGTGAGGACTGTGCTAGCTTCCTGTTTCCTGCTGCTAATAGCAGAGACGCTGCTCGCGATCAAAGCCCAGTAAGCAGCACGGCCGAAGCAGAATGAGGTCTGATTAGAAGACGACCTCGATTATAAGACGAGGGGTATTTTTCAGAGCATTTGCTCTGGAAAAAACCTTGTCTTATAATCAAGCAAATACGGTACTTTATGGGCAAATAAATCTTAATTTGCTTATAATTGAGTGATTGGGGGGGTATAAATTTTATATTACTGGCAACTGCAATTAACCATAATCTGTAATTGTAGTGTCATCATAACTATCTAGATATCTGCTGTCCTCCTTAGCGCTACTCAATCTGCTGGCCGTCCGTAAATAAAGTGTGATGTAGTTTTTAGTCCACCTTCCTACATCAGAATCATATTGGCCTTCAGGACCCTTGGTTAGTAGGCTAATGTATTTTTTTTCTGATTTATAGAAAAGCCTTAAACTGAAGAGTGGCCCCAACGATGTTGTATTCAGTGTCACAACTCAATATCAGGGTACCTGCCGTTGTGAAGGCACCATTTACCTGTGGAACTGGGATGATAAAATCGTTATTTCTGATATCGATGGGACCATCACCAGGTGAGTTATGTTGGAACGGTGGTTCATCAGAGCCGTTCAGTAGGTGCACACTATTATAATATGTAGGGGGGTCTTCAGTCTGGACTATAGCTTCTTCCATTTAAATGAACAGACCTTTTAAAGTTCTTGTGACTATACATATTTTTCTCTGCTGGCCATCTTTTCTTGAACTAATGTGACTCTAGGCATTTCTTATACAGAGCATAAACGCTGTAAAATGTTTATTTTCTGCAGCTTACTTATATAGATTTTTTTTTTTCTTTCAGATCTGACACATTGGGTCATATTTTGCCAACACTTGGGAAAGACTGGACTCACCAAGGAATTGCAAAGTTGTATCACAAAGTTAGCCAGTGAGTATCTTGTGGTTCTGTAGCTCATGATTTCAGTGTAAGGAAACGCACGTCGCTCCTAAAGGGTTCCTTGTTTAACTCGGCCAACAACTGCAGTCAACAGGAATGTCCATGTAGAACGTTGTGGTTATAGTCCTCTAATTAATTAAGGCCATTGTTGTCCTATACTGTACGTTAGAGACTCTGGGTATCGTTTGCAGTCATGGTGCATTTCTGACCGCAAAAGGACCAGATATGTTTAGCCCTAAAGTTTATGGCTAAAAATGCCCCGTGTGAATGTATTTTTGTTTTAAAGCTGTCTCTCCTCGAATATGTGTCACATTTTTGATTAACATGTTATTTTTTTCCTTTTATTAGAAATGGCTATAAGTTCTTGTATTGTTCAGCCCGTGCTATTGGAATGGCAGACATGACGCGAGGATATCTCCATTGGGTGAACGAGCGAGGGACAGTGCTACCTCAGGGACCCGTTCTTCTAAGTCCCAGCAGTTTGTTCTCGGCCTTGCACAGGTATGTCCGCGTCTGCGTCACTAAAGTACCAAAACTAAGCCGGGATTCCCTTACAGACATTTAATATTTATCAAAATATGGGTAGAAGAAACGGCCCTTTTCTTAACTACAGCAAAATGTAGACCACGCTTACAGTTTTGAATGGAATTTTCTAACTTTACATCAAAATGTAAAGCCGCTCTTCCATCCGCTTTACTGAATATAACGCTTTTGGAACTGAATCATTCCTAATGCTGCTTTTCAACCATAATTTCTGCTATGGCCACTAGGACACTACATTACAGCCCATTTAACCCTATGGGTGCCAAGAGGCTAGCAATGCCGCTTAACCGGATAACGCGCAGACGCGGCAGGCTGCCTCGTGCTCCAAGCTAATGGACAGTTTTTTTGTTGTTGAAAGAAAGAAAAAGGTCATTCATTCATTATGCATAAATGTTTTCGTGCACTTTAGAAAAGTGTTTACGAAGCATTGCCACGGAATTCACATGAAAGCTTTGTACCTTTTTTTTAAAATTATTATTAACAGGGAAGTGATAGAAAAAAAACCTGAAAAGTTCAAGATCGAGTGCCTGACCGATATCAAAAACCTCTTCCTCCCCAATCTGGAGCCTTTTTATGCTGCATTTGGAAACCGTGCCACCGTAAGTTACTGGATCATTTAACAAAAAGTCTCTTTTCAGAGTTCAAATAACCAAAGTAGGAAAGCAATCAAAAAGTTATCTAGTTTTGCATATAAACTATAAAGAATCTTACATATACTCAATAATTTAACTCTTCAAGGGAAGGAACTGATTACATGGCATTGCTCTTCACACAATAAGCCATTAAATCGACACCGACATGTTTTAGTTTACTTCTTGGCACAATGGTTTTTACTTACATATAGTATGGTTGTGCACAATATTTATGTTGACAATTAATTTTAAGCAGACCGTATATTTTATTACCCTCGTTGAAAATACATAACAAATGTCTTTTATAATCCACGCAGGACGTTTGTTCGTATAAGCAAGTGGGGGTTTCCTTAAACAGAATATTTACAGTCAACCCCAAAGGAGAGCTGATTCAGGAGCACGCAAAGACGAACATCTCCTCGTGAGTAATGGTCTTGTTACTACGTTTATTACTCAAACGATCCTCTCTAATAAATCCAGGCAAGTGCTAGCAATAAAGCGCGCGAGAGATGAACAAGCCTCCCCGCTGACTCTTAGCTGCGTTATACAGTGTTAATGTGTTTGGTCGCTTTGTAAGCGTTCCCGCTAGCTGTTTGGAACAAGCAGGATTGATGCGAGGCTCTGAGACTGAAATACTTTGGTCGGAACGAGTAGTTAAAGCTCCAGATCGTAAACCCGTGGCATGTTCGTAAATTTGGCGAGTAGCTCATCATACAACAATTCGGACCGCCAGCAACAAAAGGGCCCCTCTTAACCTCTTTGGTTCTGTAAGTCCATGTTTTTGTGTCATGCCCCCCCTTTATGTGCAGCTCGAATGATACAATACACTGGATGTTCCTATTCCTATTCAGGTAAGATCGCTATTGTTTCCTTGCATGATGGATGTTGGCAGACAATTCCGTGCATATAGTCAAACGGTTGAGAACAGCCATAAACCCTGAGCGTTGTAGGTCACAGGATAAAGTCATGCAAAAAAAACTTCAAAAAGCACTCCATTTCCAAAGAAGTTTCAAGGAAATATTTACCATGGAGGAAATCAGAAGATTCTCTCGTTCCTTTGTTCTGACTTTTCCTCCACGGTTTCTGTATTTTGGTGCAATTTTCCATCATGCGTGCGCAAGTGCAGAGACTGCTGTGAAACTCATTGGTCCGCCAGCTCCTTGTTAAGACCTGTTCTCAATCCATTAAAGAAATGTATGTATCCATAGATCCTTCTATCGAGATTAAGACATTTTACTAATACGCTCTGGCGTTCTGTATAACCTAGCTCTTCAACGATTTCAAGAGAAGAAAAATGTATACAGCCATATTAGTCCAAGAGAATATGTGGTCTTTCCATCCTTTTCTGTGTTGGCCCAATACAAAGTTATCAAGTCATGTAAAGCTACACACTTTCACAACCTCCAGATGGAATCAAGAAGAGACCTCTAAGGTCCCAAGGGTTTAGGGAGCTTTACATTTTTTTTCTACGTTGACCCAATAAATCAACTTTAACTGCCCAAAAATGGTGATTTGCTTTGAAAGTCCACTAATATTGCCTCCAAATATTTTTTTACCATGCTGTGCTACATCAGAGCTTTTATGCACGGTAGAATTCGGGCAACCTGTAGAGATGCCATTAATTCAGGCAAACAATTTTCTTCTTTTAACTCGCACGTCGATAACCGCGTAGTGCACTCTAAATTGTCCATTTGCTCCGTGTTTTGAGGTGTGCTTGATGTGCTAATACCCGTATCTATTTATGTGTTTAATCCGATCAGCCCGGGAGATGGATTTGCGCTGATAAATGGCTCGTCGGACACTGACCGTACGCATTTTATTGTTTCAGCTACGTCCGACTCTGCGAGGTGGTGGATCACATTTTCCCTCTTCTGAAGAGAAGCCATTCGTCCGACTTCCCCTGCTCGGATACGTACAGTCAGTTCACGTACTGGAGAGAGCCTTTGCCCCCGTTTGAAAACCAAGACATTCATCCCCCAGCGTCTTAAGAATGACTGAATAGTGCATAAGGTTTTGTGTATTAACCCCCACGGTACAAGGAGGGTGTAGAAAGCAATGCAGAACATCCACATGCAATGCTCTAGGAGGCACTTAGGAGGAACGGTCACAGCATTTCATAATCCCCCATTGTCTGGGGGGGCTGCTGAAATGATTTTGTCAGGAATAATTCGGATGGGATTTCCCGTTTCCGGGAGGTTCGTATAGAATCGCGTTCTTCAGAGAAACCGTATTGATTGATGTCTGAGCTTCCTATACACACGGCTAGAAGGATTGTCTACCTGCTGCGTAATAGAATGCATATCGCCCGCGTTTATCTATGTCCCCGGAGCCTGTCTTGGGTTCAGTTTGCATCTGATGGCAAAGTCAGGGTTTCGGAACTCTGTGCGTGTTACGGAGGATTTCTGAATTTAAAATAAAACCGGGAGTGGAGTATCTATTGCGTTCTAATATATATATTTTTTTTTTTGACGGGTGGACAATTCTTGTGCTATCAGGCAGCTTAATGCTTTCCAAAGTGGGGATGTTAGGAAATACCCTTGAAATAGGACTTTTTTTTTTTTACAATGTTTGTTTCACTGTTGATTTATAGAGGAGTCAAGACTAATCACATAGACACTTTACAGTTTTATGTCTTTGGAAATGATGTTGCCTGATCTAGAACACGTGGCCCTAGTATGACCCCATTTGTAAGGCTAGTTACGAAGCTCGGTTTCTCCGTCGGTGCTATTTCAGATGTATAACAACTGTCCTCTTTGGTGTACACAAGATGGCAAAAGGGCTGCCTAGGATATTGTACTAAAGCGGAAGGCAGTAGATGGACTGGTTTATAGAAACCATCTGAAAATTGAATGAATCTAATGGTAGTTTTTGAAAGGCATACATAGATCATGTGATCTAACGCACATCGCACTAGAGTGCAGCCCCACGGTTTCACTGCACAGTAAAGATGCATTGATATTGAGACCTGGTACTCTCTCTCGCGATATGTTACAGGTGAATTAATTAGCCATTAATTTATTTACCCTAACGTAACTTATTTACATCGGATTTGCCGTGAAGAACTGAGCCCTCCGTATGGTAACTTCTTACAGATTGAATTGAGCATTTTAAGTGATGTGTATACATGCCCAGATAATAGGAGATTTGCTGTATTCCACATGAAAAATGGAATGTTTTACACAACGTATTCTTTCTGTGAAAGAAAATTGATAGCTTACATGGTAACGCTGTTTTCTGTTACAATGTTTTTCATTTTCACCTATATACTCCTATTTTTTATTATGTGATCGCTGCAAGAATGCGTATTGCGGTGCAGATTGTCTTCTTGCGTCCTTTTCGCATTGTGTGGGGGTCAGACTGGTGAGAATAATGTGATGATTGAATTGCGTTATTATCGGAAAAATCGTACATCTTGGTGCGCGTGTGTTTAATATGTCCTGTATATAGCGGCAGATTAGGAATAATCCAGCAAACAAATACATTGGAAATGCATGTCTTATATTTTAACAAAAGTCCAGCTGAGATGTTGAAATCTCAATAGGTCTCAAAACAACTTTTTAAGGAAAATGTGTTATTTTTGTAGAAGCAAAATATTACTTAAATTAAGTAATTAAAAAAAAAAAAAAAAAAGTGGGTCTTGGTAAAATGGGGCTTTGGGTCCCAAACTTGATACGCCAAGTGCTCAGTATAAATTTTTGAATGCTGTGAAAATAACTATTTATATGCAGATCTGTAGCCAATGAGAGATGGAATCTTCCACACGCGTTTCCTATAGCGGCTGGCACACTGCCATCAAACGATCTTACTCTTTGAGCTTCAGCCACATGTTCACACTTCTACCATAGAAAGGATTTAAGATCTGCATTTATTATTTCTTTCTTTTTTTTTTTTATTTATTTTTTTTGCTTTAGCTCAAAAAGTTGAGGTCTGTGTTTAAAGTGTACATTTTAATAGAGTTAATTTGTTCGTTTTAGCTGCTGTATTCAATTTTGGGCTGCCAGTAGACTTGAGGATCTTGATTTTTTTTTTTCCTCCATCACACTAGCAATGGGCACCGGGAAGCTGTATAGAATGATATGCTTTCATAATGCTTGTGACCCAAGCTATTAAGCAGTGATGATGGACCCATATCAGAAGACCAAAATCCCCAGCTGCCGGCTACAGCATATTGACACACGCACCCTGTTGTACTTGTGAGTGTATCACATAGGATTTATGACTGGAAATAAAATGTTGATGTGCCCGATGTAAGGATAATGACATAATGTAATAAATGGAAATTGTTTGCAAAGAAATCATTGTGTTCTCATTTGGAATCTTTTACCCAGTTGTTAAGACTTTTAATAACCAACTAGTAATTTAAGGGCTGTCCTTATAGCACCCAAAAAAAGGTAAGTGTTTATTTTTTTTTTTTATTACAAAAACTGGTTCTTGGGGTACAAGTCCAACTCGTGTAAATGGTGTACAAGTTAGAGGTCGCTACCTCATCATTTAGCAGACGTGATACACTTGTAAAAGTTCCCAGGCCTTTTGATGGACATCTAGCCAAATACCCTACTTCTTCTTCCAAGGCTTTATCATGGTCGGCTAGTGAGTCTACCCGGTGTATCCGGCGGTGGCTGGGGGGGAAGGTACTATAGATGTTGGGCATTGTGTTCTGGTTGGGGTTTTACTGCAAACTCTGTTTTCTTTGACCCAATGGAGATATGGTCACTCTGTGAATCTTAGTCGGCACATTTAATATACCTAGCAAGACGGGTGTAGCAATAAACATACAGTATAGTAAATACAGCCTATAGATAACGGCTAGTCCCATATGTTACATTAACTTCATGGGAAAAATGGGAGTTGTGATGTCTCGTAACAGTAACATGAGTCCGTTTTATTCCCTTTTGCGGCTGACTTAACACATTCCGCCTCAGGTGTCAGATGCATATGCTTTTTGCGCGTCAAGCTCTTTAGGAAAGGTAAGGTGTACTGTATGTATCCAAAATCCATACCCCTCCCCCCAATGTTTCAGGTGCCCACATAAAGACACCTTCATTAGAGGTGGGGGGTTAGTAGAAGGGCAAGACCACCTGCTACCTGTCTAACTACCTTGCTGCACAAACACACGGACCTCAACTAACGTGGCACCTTTTTGGTTTAGTTCTGGGGCATGGAGGTGTTTGGCGGGACAACAGGGAGTTATTCCACTGTACGGACATTTGGGAGTTTTGCAATTGCAAAGACGGATGTTTTTTTAGTTAGCATGTGCTAAATTCTGGCCAACGCAGATCATACGGCACGTTCCACAGAACCAACAGCACAACAAATGATCAGAACAGATTCTTCATAAGGCGGATTGGTTATAGATAGTTAGGGCTGCTTAATTGTAATATTTTTATCATATTCACTTATTATTTACAATGGGTGCTAGCAGTCTATTAAGCAAAGTGTGTGGAAAAAATCACTATTACAATAAAATAATGGAAGAGGGAGTATATTCGTAAATGTAGTTGTTTCTACTTGTATTCCATTAAAAATGCTGTTACACATACCGTTGTAACTAAATGCAGCATTAGAAAGATAATTACTAGTGCTGTTAAATGCCAAAACCCTTCCCCGGAATGAATTGTTTAATCAAGTAAAATATCGCATCTTCATTTTCCACTGAAAGGCTGTTGTCATAGAAACTGCAAATGTTACTTTATGTGATTAAGCCTTAAGAAGAAAGAACAAAATAACAAATCTGGAAAGTACGCTAAAAAGGACGATTAAGGAATTGTGTAAGCGGAACAGCATCTTTAAAAGCTTTAATTAGACCTAACCACTGACCATATGCCATGTCGACGTGGATGGAGCCTGTGCAGCCGAAATGTTGGACTGGGCCGATGTGCTCTGGTTAATGTATTTACGTTGTTGTTATTGTTCTTAATTTCCATGTTTCATACAATTGATAAAATAGTATTCATATAAAATGATAAGCTTTGGATTCCGGCTGCTTGGTGTGTTTGACCTTCTTGTGTTTGCAGCAGCAGAATGTCCCATCAATCAACATATAAGGGGCACACGTATAACCCGTGCTGACGCCACAATGGCATATTTAGAAACATGTTATCCGTCACGGTAAGCCATCTGCTGTATTTAAAGTTCCAAGGACGACTTTCATCAAGGTCATGCCGGATTGACAAACCGGTTCCTCTGTTCTCCTTAGTAGACCTTAATGCTCATGAGGAGGAACCTGACCTAGAGATGTCCATGTCGGCCATTTTATTCATGTTTTAAATGCAACGAGTAACTCTCCAGAACCCAAATTACATTTCTGCCACTTCTACCATAGAACTGTTCCACGTGGCGGCCCTTAATGCTTGATAAGACATTTAGATGAAGATTTTCCTTGACGTTTAGCGACTTACCCGAGTCCAAAGTAAATTATCTACAGGGCCAATGAAACCATGGATATCTTTAATACATGATTTCACATCACATTGTCTCTTGACGCCTTATTCTTTCTATACGGCATTGGATATAAATAAATCTTCATTTATTCTATTATACAATATATTGTAATATGTTCCACACCAATCACGCCTCGGTTTTTTAATACACTCAAAGCTTCCCTGACAAATGACTTAATATACCGCTGTGAATAAGTCCATACATAATTCATAAGTTAATTTAAAGCCTCTTATGTATTTTACGGTACAAATATTGCAAAATTGCATATTTCTTAATTTATTTCATTCCACCTAGAAGTGTGTGTACTGCAAAGACAATCAGAAAATAGATTAATTCTTAGAGAAGTGGAAGGAAAAAAAAAATATATGTATGAATAATATTCATGGGTGGGAGTAATTGCAAGATGATATACGGGCGAGATTACCATCATTCATGAAATATTGGATGGTTTTATATATATCTTTTGAAATGCACAGACGAGACGTTTAGCGAGATGCCAGAAATCTATTTATCGACTCAGGAAATCCATTTTCCCTTTAATGAGTTTTGCAAGCAAGTGACCCCTTCCTGTGACTCATTCTGTGTATTCTGAACCGGAGATTGTGGTTTTAGGTTTCACATTCGAAAGCAACTACTTGCGATTTTTATTTTTTTTTATGCTGAAAATAAAGAGCTGTTTACATTCAGAAAAAAAGTGAAAAAAGAGGAATTCTCTAGAGCTGAATGCATGGTCAAACTTTGGTTTTATGACCTTCAAGATTTACTATCAAGGCCACTAGAATGCAAAGTGAAGCCACACAAACAAAGCATGTGACGGCAGATAAGAATCGGGGAGCCTAGGGTTAATGGTGCGGCGTGCAGTATTTATTCGGTATCCTTCCTTTCAAACACTCTCGCATACTAACATGTAAACCCACTCTCTCTGCAACCATACGCTAACACACGCTTACTTACTCATGCAAACTCCATACCACCCACGTACACATGCTAACACCAAATATTAATGCACCCTCCTACTAAAATCAAATCATTCACTAACATGCACATACTCATGCTTACACCTAAGATACACACTCATACATACAGACTCAAATGTCATATATTTACATACATAAACACCATATAATTACACATACTCCTCCTCTCCTGTTATGCATGCGGCTAACACAGTTCTCCCTCCCTATACTTCCGCCACATCCCTCTTACCCTGCTCAAAGCCAGGTCTCCAGTGCAGTTTGCAGCCTACGTATGCAGCTGCAGTCCTCCTACCACGGGGGCGCATAATGTTACGTGACCCCACTGACTGGGTGCCTTAATTACTACCTTAGCGCACCCCT
This sequence comes from Spea bombifrons, assembly GCF_027358695.1. NCBI lineage: Eukaryota > Metazoa > Chordata > Amphibia > Anura > Pelobatidae > Spea > Spea bombifrons. Next base: position 109,420,638 of record NC_071089.1, read on the forward strand.
TACATTCAGCCTGTTTAGTCTGTCTGTTTCTCCTGATTCTGTCCTTAGAGTCATCTTAGATTCATGATAGCAAAAAAAAACTTATCTCGCCTTATTTCAACTAGTATTATTTTAAGTTATATTATCAGTTTGCTGAATCTTTCCTAGCATTTCATGAAATATTCACAAGTTCATTTTGTAGAATTTGCCAAGGTTGGCGGCTGTTACCTAACCAGTAGACACTGATACATCTCTCGAATTACACCTGGATCCAGTTTGTAACTTTCTGTTTAGCAAGAGTTACAGTTTTTAGTTTTGCTGATTATACCGTTTTGATGATTAACTTTGTAATTGACACATCAAAATTCTTACGTTTATGTAATTTTCTTAAAATCAATTTCCCTCATAACCTTGTTGGGATAGGACCTTAATACATTAGCCTCAAATTCCATGTCTTTCAATGGAAGTGTCCAAGCAAAGATTCTCATGAATATCTGTTGCTATCTCTTTCTTGAAGCATGAATTTAGGGCAATATGGTGCACTTCGGCTGACTTCCTCTCACCGACTGAAGGATCAGGGAGAGAATGTCACTGGAAGCACCGCCGTTTTGGCTGAAGTTCCTACCGGGTTATGTCTGTGAAGGTGCAGATGAAGATAGAAGATTGCAGATTGAAGATCAAAGGGAAGGGAGAAGATAGAAGAAAAAGAAGATGTGGAAGTGGCTGGCAGAAGTAGTCAGGTTAGAAGGTAGGGAAACATTTATAGAGTGTGAGAGAGAGTGAATGAGAATGTGAGAGGGTGAATGAAAGTGAATGTGGGCACCAGGTGAAAATGAATGGGCCACAATTTGTCCTAATCGTTTTTGGCCCATTTGTACATGTCTAGTAAATATACCGTATACATATTTAACCTATATTAGATTTTATACAATTAGCGTAATTATAATATAAATTAGGGAACTTTAACCCAGCTCCTTATTAGCATACTGAGACCCTAAAACTAACTACACCAACTTGTAACTGGTGTGGAGGTAATTTAGCAACCTTAATATGAATGACTTCAGAGAACACTGTTGGGTACAAAGCACTTTAGGTTAGATAAGGATATTCTAGCATATGGCCAATTGAATCAAAAATATCAATTTTTGTTTGTTCTGGCATTTCATCTGTCAATCTCCTTCAATCATTATGTCACAATTACATTTGTATAGCCTCCTCTGAAAAGCACATTTCCACATCTCGAATCCTAACCCTCCCTTTTAAAGCCACATTTGATACGTTAATAACTGACATTTTGTATTTCTATATATTGTAGAATGGTGCAAAAAAAGATACACAATTGGTAGTGTAATGAAAACATTTCAAAAGCATTTTGACATGTAAACCTACATGCTGTCTTTTCACGGACTACTATAAATGCTGAAATTTCTAAAATTTCAATAATTATAAAAGAAATTACCCTGCAGGTACATTTTTATCAATATATAACACTTAGCATTCATGAATTTACATTGTATATAATCCCAACAAATTATTTGTTAACATATCAACCATCAAGTTCTTTTGGTTATTACCCCCCCAAAAAACTGAGAACATATACTTTGTTTCGCTAAACGAGGGTAATTACTTTGTCTTCCTATGGCGTAAAACATTTAACTTTGTTTCCTTTTAATTTCCATAATTTTAGGGCAAACCTGAGTGTGAAAGGGTTTAAGGAAAAACCAGTTTGCCGGCTCACTTGCCGCTCTCTCAAAATGCATTGTTTTCAATGGGTTTAGGGACCGCCCATTGTCCTTAAGGGGTTAATTCTGCTTCTTGCCCATTTGTTTCAAATCAGGGGGCTTTTTTATATGGCTGTCCTGATCTCGTAATAACAGGTTTATTGTGAGGTGTTCTCCATAGTCATTGCTTACCACTAAATCAATATGGTTCCAGCTAAAAGTGCATCAGCTATCTTCATCATTATGTCACACAAGATGGAAGTTGGTGAAATACCTTACAAAAGTCATGTGATGTGGTTAGCCGCCATGAGTATAGCTATCCTAATTTACACATTGACATGTTTATTGCGTTTGATACCCCGGTGGATACAGTTTGCCCCTGAGACAGTGTTGTTAGGGCTTGTGGTGCATGACCAATCTTCACCATCACGTATGTTCGTGTGACAGAAACTGGTACTTGGTAGGATACTTTACAAAAATTATCTTATGTTGTTATCCGTGGTAGTTATGATTATCTTGACTTTATTGTACCCCATGGATACTCTTTGCACAGGCTTTTGGCCACATGTGCAGGACTATCCTTGGGCCTGGTGCCCCCAGTGATGTAAATCCTGGTGGGACTCCAGTGGCTACCAACAGGTGTGAGAAAATGACTACTACAATGGTGATTAGTGTGTTAATGACACTAATGGGGCACAAACTCGGCTCTTCTTGACGAAGGAACTCTCAGACAGACCTTCATAATAACTTTTCACTCCTTCTGAAATACTCTGCACATCACTTGCACGGGTTATACGAGTTTTAACCAGCAGGAAGGGAGAATTTATCTGTAGACTAAGACAGGTGCCATAAACTAAGAGGGTTTTCAGAACTTTGTATCAACTATATAAATGATGGGACATCATATCAGCAAGAAAAAAAACAAAGGACAACAAAGTATGAAATCATTCACGATTTTGCAATCGCTTAGTATTTCTTAAAAGAAACTGTCACAATAAAACACCAATATCTGTAGACGGTGGAAGAAGATTACTAGCAAAAAGAAATACAATAAAGCTCACAAAGATAGATTACGATCAACGCCTGGAACTGTGTAGTCAGCCAGAGACACAAAAATATTCCTCCTTGGTAGTAATTCTTGGTTATACATATTCCCGATATCCAAACAGGTCAGGGCTGTTTCAATTTGCATGTTTGTGTGGGTCTCTAGACTCGTTAATACAATTATTTTCCATGGTGATAGCTTCAAATCCTCCACCAGGACCACTGACCCAAACTGCTTGGAAGTAACTGATTCTGTGCCACTAAGTAGCAGTAAATAGTTAATGTGGCCACTTCTTCCTTTATAGCCCAAAGTGCACTACAAATGTAACCCGTCGCAGGAAGGCAGCCATCGGCTACCCTTAGAACATGATTCCATAGGCACACGGCTGGTTACAAAAGTAATGAGGGATATACGTACTTCCCATTAATACAATAAACCTGTTACTTTCCTATTCTTTTTTTGTATTGTTGATATAATGTGATGTGCCATGTCTAGACATTAGAAACAATTTGTTTGCATATATTTATGATAGTGTTTTCTATCAACATTCATGGGCTCTTTCAAAAAGCACTATAACTCAATATGACGCCTCCACAGATAAAAGCCTGCATCTGGAAGGATTTTCCACTGTTACGAACTTGTATATGGTCCAATGGACACATTGGTAAAGCATTTTAAATAATTTGTGAGCACTGAAAAGCATACAGCATCTAATTGCCAAAATATTATAATCCCAACAGTACCGCACTACATGCCCAGAAACATCAAAATAGAAGGCGTTGTTTGAATACGGTTCATGTAATTCAGAGCTCAGGATTCTGACGGGAGGTCCGTTGAATGCCAAATAAAGGAAGACTGAATGTACAAAATCCGTAACCCGGAGCTAAAAGTGTTTAAATTGAATTATGTTTCTTGTTTTCCACACTTGTGTTTTTTACACACGAGATGTATTAAAGTCAGTAGGGGCCATCTGCAGTTGAACCGAGTACAATAACAACAGGTCAAATTGAAACTTTCCATGTGGAAAGGCCACCCCAAGTGCGCAAAGCAAGGGGCGCAGGCACAGTGCCAGAGACGGACTGGCTTACTGGGATACCCAGAGATTTTCCAATAGGCTGCCTCCTCTGGGACCAGTCTTCTGGGCCACGCCGAGGCTGGTGCAAGACACCATGAGCGCTGGTCTGGATAGCAGGTGCCCTCAGGTGTGCCCAATGAGCAGGGCCAGTTGGGGAGATCACAATCTCCCTCTAACCGGCCTAACATTAAGGGAGCTTGAGGCTCATCACTTCAGATCTCAGCTTCCATGCTCCCTTATCACTTTACTCCAACAACTGATGTCGAATAGTGTGATATGACATAATATCTCAGCATCAATTGCCGGCGCACCAGGCAATAGACAGGATAATAGATGGAAAAGGAAGTGGAGAATGTTAAGAGATTAGAAGAAAGGGGGGCAGATGATGGGGAGAAAGGGTGGTAGATGATGGGGAGAGAGGGGATAGCACTATAACTCAATAGTTATACTTCCTATCTTTAGTATAGCCAGTAAGATTGTATTTCATTAGTGCATATGTGTGTGTATGCGCAGGTGTAAGTAAGGGCAGTGTATGTGTATATGTGTGTGTATGGGCAGGTGTAAGTAAGGGCAGTATATGTGTATATGTTTGTGTATATGGGCCGGTGCGTGTAAGGGATGTTTTATCTGGGACTCTGCTTGGTTGATTTTCTTTGATATCCTCTCTGAGTCCAAGAGTGCTGGCAGTAGGTCAATGGAATTGAACACCTTACTCCTGACATTAAAACTTCATAGTCTCCTACTCCAAAGTCAAGATGTGAGGATGAAGGACTGTTCAACATGATTGAAGTACTTATTCATTATTTGTTTTAACATCTTAATATAATAATTGGAAGATATCGATCTACCCCTGTATTATAGAATAATTAGAACATCTAACATATCTTTATCATTTAAATTTGTCTACTTAAGCATCTTAATTTAAAATAATAAAGGATATTTTTTTTAAACAAAGATATAACAACCTGTTATCTAATATCAACAACAGGAATAAAGACATTTTTATCAGTAGGTTCTGCTTTCTGATGGATGCATAAATGTTATTCTTGGCAGATACTTGCAGAATAAAAATGATTAAGTACATGAAATACGACAAGACGAGAGCTTGGGGCTAAAAGCAACTCTGAATCTGCAGTTTTGACTATCTCTAGCAATCAAATCACTTTCAAATTCAAGTCACCAGAATTTTTTTTTTAAATGTCATTTGTATTAAGGAAATATTTGCATATCAACAGGGACTGAGTTGATCTGGAAGGTGTCACATAATATACACGGTAGTCTGTGGTTGAATAAATAATAAAAAGAAGTAGACTTCAATTTAAACTAATATCTGGCAGCTATGGGGAAATGCAACATATCACAAAACAGACTTTTAGGGGTGCTGTCTTGTTGTATGGGGTAACTGCCCCTCTGTCCTACGTTTCTGAGCAATGGGGATCATGAGCCCATTTGGGAGATCAGAGAATCTCCCCTAACTGCCCCAGAGAGCAGATTCGGACACCCGAAATGTTGGAGGTTATGTAATAACGGTCCAAACGGGTCTCAGAACATTCATGTAACTTTGTGTATTTGTATCAGAACCTGCAGATATTCCCGAATAACTGCTTCAGAGAGATTCATCAAAATGCAGCACCGATCTCATGAAAGATCAGCGATCTCGCTGCGATTGTGGGACTTATTTTCTTGTTTCTGTCTCCCTGTGGAATATCACCTGAGAAGAACGTTTTAATGAAAAATTGATCTAGTAAGAATCCCGTATCCTGATAGCTATTAGTGTGATTAACATGCCTTTATCTCTCAATGTTTGAGCGTAATCACTTAGTATAACGTTACTTGCGTTTTAATTGAATGCGAATATACTCAGTAACTAGACATATTCAGAATTAGGGTAGGCATTCTCAAAAAATGTAAAAGACTGGGATAGATTTTCTCTTTCATGATGGCAAAAAATTGTTATGTATAATTTAGATTTGCGGAAAGTGTTTTTTATGCTAGATCTTATTTTAGGTTATATAAAAATAAATACATTTTAGGAGTGGCATATGCAGAAAATGTACATGAAGTTGGTAGGATGATCCATCAGTCTCACTTAAATGATGAGGGAGCTACGGTATAAGGGGAGGGAATAGCTAGAGGAATGGAGGAGTTTTAAATTAGGTTGGGGGGGGCAAAGATAGAAATGTCGAGATAGCTAAAGGAGATTGGAAGGGGGGTCTAGCTATGGTGGTGAGGGCAGTGGTGGGGCTAGCCAGGGCCGCCCAAAACAAAATGCTGTCTCCCTGCTCGGTCTCGGTGCCGGCTTGTAATGCTGAGCGCCGGAAATGACGTAATCTTCCGGCGCACAACATTACAAGCCGGCACCGAGACTGAGCTAGAGGGCTCGCAGAGGAGAGAGGGGCGCCGAGCGGGTACTGACAACTTGGTAAGATAAAACCACTCGGCGCCCTCTCTCTCTCTCTTCTCGGCTTTAAAAAATAAAAAAAAGGGCTTGGGGCGGCAAAGTGCCATAAAAAAAAAGCAAATTGGCAACTTCTCACTTAATTTTAGAAAGGACTATTTTGACAGAGTAATGGTATCTATTGAACACGTAGACTGAGACAGATTGTTTTCCGGTGCGGGGAATTCTCTCTGACAGCCGAGGAAGGTCTGCACGATGGATGCACACAACCCCCGCTGCTAAACGCACCTCCTCCCGGCTGCAGTGGAAGTTGTCTACGCGAATCGTAGACAATGTTTGGGGGGGTGTGTTAAGGCATTTCTGTAGGCAGAGTGCTCTATGAAATGCCTTTTAACCCCCTTAATGCCACTCTGCCTCCAGAAAGTAGCACATAGGGGGTCAAAGGCATATCATGGGGTACAGTGGCATATAGAGGGTTAAAAGGCACATCATAGGGAACAGTGGCATATAGGGGGTATAAGGCATTTCTGGGGCAGAATGGCAAGCCCGGGGACAGATGTGCATTACTGGGGGGGGGCAGGTTGGAAAATAAAAGTAAATAACAACAAAATATTTTTCTCAATCATAGCTTTTATTTAAAAAAAATAGTTTACATGAATTAACATTTACTGGTAAAACTTTTTTCCTATAGGGTCGTCTTATATTCAGGCTTTTTCTTTTTTTTCCTAAATTAATATTCAGATTTTGGGGGGTCGTCTTATAATCAGGGTAGTCTTATAATCAAGCAAATACGGTAATATAACAACGACTTGACTTTTAGTGACTTTTTCTTAATGCAACCCGGTATATTTTGAACAGCTTCATGTAATATTAATATAGCAGCAATAATTTAAAACTATACATGGTAAAACATAACGTCACCATTCATATTTCAAGTCTGTAGTTAAACTGAAAATACATGATTTAGGAGACGATGCAAAGTCCGACAGTATGGGAGTCCATTCCCATCCGCTGAGAGCCCAATCCTAGATCCTCAAGGAGAGATGCGGTGCCCTTGGAAGGTGTAGATAGCACAACCTGTGTAAGCACACATAGATCTGGGCTCAGATCTGCTCTTGTGGCCACTTTTTCTGCGTCACAAGTGTCTCTCTTAGCAGCTGTTCTGGTCTTGCTATGGTGTACTTTCCCAGTCTTTGGAAGCATATATCAAATGGTCTTAGGCAAGCCTTGACCTAGGAGGAGTCCACAGAAGGTCACATTTCCTAATTGTCTCACACTAAGATGATCCATTGATGTCCACAGAGAGCAAGCTATCCTATTATACTAGTTCTAGTGCCAGGGCTATACCCGAGGAGGACAATGGTGTAGAGTAATAAGGGCTTTATACAGCATTTTGGCCATAATCTGGTCCTTTATGTGCTCATTGTATGGACTTTTTAATGTTATTCCTTTTGGTGAATATGATTTGCACAGGACTGTGTACGTTGAATGCATTGAACATGTGTTTTAGCCAGATAAGTTCTTTGTTCCTCTATCACTAGGATCTGAATCATCCTTAATGAGTGAGAACAAAATGTGATTTATGGACCTATGGAAACCATCAATGACTGCATCTTAATTCATCCTTTTTTGTATTGATCAGCTTGAGCCATCTTCCAGATGAGCATTTCCCCCATCCACATGTGTACGCAGCCAGGCCAGCAACTTGGATTTTGTGACTTCCCCCATGGCTGCTCCTGAACTACTTAATAGTAGCAACAGCTACACTTTTCACATTTTTCCAGAAGGTGATTTAATGTTACATTAACAGCCATAAAAAATAGTTTGATCCCAGGACATACAGAGGCAATGTATCATCCCCATACACCACAGAAATACCATTACTACTTCTTTCAGGAAGAACGCTGTGTGCTATAAATTGACTTGTGACTTAGGTCTGGCTCTAGGACTCGGATGCTGGTTCTCCATTTCAGAAGCCAGTTTCCTAACCACAGGTCTACTCTAATTTTGCCACATTTCATTTCCTTCCTGAGGCTCTGGGTTTTTTTTGTCATCTGTAACTGCTGGGACGACACATGGTAATCCCAGTGTTATTGTATACCATCAGGAGAAAGATCCAGCAGGGCTGGACCAGAACTGTGAAATGAATCTAAATGAAAACAGCTTGCATACTATGAAAATGATTCAGTAGTCTTGGCTGAGCTAAGCCATTATATAGAAAATGGGCTGTAAGACACTACGCAATAGGGAATGCCAGAATTTCTACTTTCAAAAGCTTCTGAATAAGCACACAAACATGTATTTTATTGAAATACCAACAAAGCGCATGAATAGAGTATATATACTTAATTCCAGACTATAACAAAATTTTCCTTTAATAAGAAGGTGGTAGATATATGGAAAAGCCTCCCATGAGAAGTGGTAGAGGCTAATGCAGTGAGGGAATTTAAACATGAGATGGACATAATGCTATCCAACATAGAATCCAAAAGCTATCCAAAAGAATAGACCAAGTGAGCATGGATATGTAATTGTGTGTGAGCATGAATGTGTAGTGTATGTGTTTGAGCATTGATTTGTAAATGTGTGTGTGAGAATGGATGTGTATTTCTGTGTGTGTGTTTGAGCATGGATGTGTAATGTGTGTGTGAGCATGGATGTGTAAGTGGGTGAGATGGAGTGTGTGTTAGAATGAATGTGTACGTATGTGTTAGAGAATATGAGTAAGTGTGTGCAATTTGTGTAAGTGTGTTTACAGATGTGGGAACAAGAGGCAAAGAAGGCATAGACAAGTTGTTTGGGGGCAATGATGGCAGAGACCAGCTGTGAAGTTGGAGGCCCCTGGGCAAGTTACCCCCCTGATGGGCAGAATGGTTCTTATTCTACGTTCCCATGGTTATTTTCAATCTCTGAATAAATCATGAGTCTGAATGCCTTTCCATTTGCTTCTAAGGACCGGTATGAAGTGATTTCTAAGAAGACTAATACCACAAATAAAAACAAGAATGAACAGTAACAAAATATATCAAGACAGAAAATATATAGTTGTCTTTGAAATAGCACTCATTGATTTTTTTTGCCAATGTTATGGATTTGAAGATCAATTAACAAATTAACTTTTAGCTGGTATTGATCTATGGTCAGATTAATAATAGCATCAGGTGCATGACACCTAACCCATATGTGTAGCATCAATTGGATAATTTGACAGAACCCCTTATATCATGACTGATGCGCTCCGTAATTATTCTTGTTAATAATGAATTTGGAGTTTGGGTTGGCTTGTAATTAAAGTAAGTATGTCAATCTAACGTACCCAGTAAACAAAGAGTCACATGTATTTTTCTATATTATGTGCCTATAAAAGCACATCTAATAAACTATAAGGCATTGGTATATGATTACAATGTACGTTGGAGGAGTTGTAAGTCATGAAGGTGGGAATATCCCAATGGCTTTGATTCCTGGGGTTTCTGGACCAAGTCTGGAGGGTTCCCTGTCATGTCTATGCTGAGAGGAGGACATGAGAGATAGTTCATTTTGAAACACAAGACAGAATCCTGAGCTTACTATATATTCATCGGTTTAGTAAATGACTCACTTATGCGCTTTTGTCAAAGTCTAAAGGACACACCAGTGGTTATATGTACTTCAAAGCATATGACAGCTAGATGGTCCATTTAATTTTTTGTGGTGTCCCCCTTGTAAATGCGTGTATAGCCCCCCATATGCATTTGCGTCTTTCCCACTCTCCTACGACAACTCCTCCAGAGGTCTAATGACACCCCATGTGCTCACATTGATTTCAGCGGGAGCGCTTTCCTGCTACTGATTGCAATCCCGCAAATTGGGGTCACCAAAGGGAGTATTGTGCTCTAGATCTAGAGATAAGTGATTTTATTTTTACAGGTTGAATAATGTATATTAAACTACTTACAAAAAGTACTTTCTTCATTTAGAAGGCTGCCCGGGACGCTGGATTGCCCCGTTAAGCACCATCAGCATCCTAAAACTGTTGATTTTAATAACTTTTACAGGCTATGACCTTTATCTTAAAAACTATTTTTTTTATATATTTAAAAAATGATATACAGTTACATAATATGTGGAAGGGGACTTTTTTTAAATTAAAGTTAGCAATGTCTTACTTTTTATATTGTAGGGCACAAAGTATCTCTGCTCCCCAGCAGATGGAGCCCTTCTTTCAAGATACTAGATATATAAACATCAGTTGTTCCAGTTCACTGGCAGAATATTACAGAAAACACTTTGCGTCTGTCAGCACATTCCTCGTAGGTCACAATGAATGATGAATACTCCAGTGTAGGAGCCTATTTTTTTGCATGGATTGCATCACTTGGCATCTCTTCTTGGCTTCATTCATTCGACTCCTGTGGTTACAAACCTTTTTTTTTTTCTCTCAATTGTTGTGAGTCTGCTTCCTCCATTGGTCCTTTGTGGCTACAGCAGGATATCCATGACTGGCCGGCCTTGTCAGAGCTGGATATCTTCCAGCTACTTTCCATAATGGAACCGTACAAGCCCTTCTAAAATATCCTGTGGTTATGGTTACATTACATTCCGGATGCACATTGATCGTATTCTTGACCATGTGACAATCAACGCTTGAATGCTTATTACCTAAGCCAGATTTTATTTTTTTTTTTTAAGAAGCTATAAGTAAGTTGCTATTCGGTACAAGTAAAAAAAAGACAAAATAAAAAAAAAAGGTTGGCCAACGTATTCATGGAAAAGCAGAGATATATGGAAATTAACAGCCTGCCTAAAAAAAATACTTGGACCATCTTCAATTTAAGGTCTTACGTTAAATTAAACTTGCGGCTTAATTAAATAGTTAAGACAAATTGGTGAGTACCCATGAATTTTTGATGAGAACGATAATTGTTAATCTGCATAAAAATTGAAGCAATATTACCTTCGCTGATTTTGTAATTAGATCATTATACGGAGATTGACACGTTCTATTGTCATATTGTCAAACCCCTCATTCATAACATGCAGAGTATCGGTACAAACGCACACCATCAAAAGGTATATAAGGTTTATTTATTCTTTGAGAGGAATCAGAACTATAACTCACAAGTGGCTTTGATGTCATTACATGGAACATGTCGGCCATTTTTTTCCCCCTAGATATAGTGTAAGAAAAGTTCTAGAATTCCAGCATCATGGCGGCATATAATATCAGCTTCTGCCTCTGCTATAGATGGGGGGGGGGAGCAGCGTTCTGAATATGTGTTATTACAGAGTCACGCAGAAAGTGGATAAAACAGTATTCCTCCAATCCTAAAGTCACCTGCAGTTTTTGTTAACAATTTTGTTACATGAGAACCTTTGAATGAATCAGTCTTTCAGTCTTCCTGGCAGATCCACCTGTCCTAATGAAAGGGCCATCTGTTTGCAGCGATTCCTTTGACCTGCACAGTCGGGCTGTGGGAGAGGGGTTAGCAGAATGGCGTTTGGTATACCAAGCTTAACACTCGCAGTTAGATGACTAGTAAACCAGTATTGGGTAATATATCTTATATAAAACTGGTTATTGTTATAGTATTTCAGTGTGTGCTTTTTTATTTTACTCCCCAGAGACCTTTCTATGTTTTGCTCCTTTATCTTGCAGCCTGAATAAGATAGTCACGTAGGTTTATGAGCCGACTAGACTATTTAACATGCCTTAATACGCCTGACACTTTGACCGAGGAAGTAACTTAGGTTTTTAGGTTGGTGTATTGTATTATACTCACTACAAATAGCAGGTTTCATTAGCTTCAGCCTGCTCATGATTATTTTCATTCATGACCCACTGCTTTTGGATTACAAGGCGTGTATTCCAGGTCAAAGCTCAGACTCTTTCAGGGTCAGCAATCCCTCATATAGTGTGGGTATAAGGCCCACTCAAGCCCGGACTGGCCATCTGGCACACATTTGAAAATGCCGGGTGGGCTGCTGGCCAGCAGCTGCAGTGTCTTGCAACTGGCTGAATATGTCCTACCAAATGCTGCGTGAGTATAAAAATGCTGCTTGGCTGTGGATATCAAGCCAGAAGCCGCACTTCCATCATTTGGTGGCCGCTGGTCTTAAAGTGGCTGTGCTATCCAGTCATCCTCAGTTCAGGTGTGGGCCCAGTCCTACAGGCCATGCAACTACCTCCAGGTTCATGGACCTATCTGTATAGAGAACTTAATTGAGAAACCACCAACACTCGCTTCACTGTATTCTAGACTCCTGGATATACCGTATCTAACATAAAGCACTTGTCCAGTACCAGCTCCACTTTCACTCAAGTTACTCGAGGCCAATCAGTAAATCTCATTCTTATGTCACTTTCAAGTGCAGACTTTACTAAAATGTAGTGTTAAGAATCATACCTTTGTATCAGTGTACAATGTTACAACCATCAAATAATGTATCAAAAGACATCTTCCAATCATTGTCGTAGAGTGAGGGAATTAAACATATAGTCAAAGGACCGATGTTCCTCCAGTATGGCCAAAAGCTCTGATTTAAAAGAGGCCATGATAATCTTACCCTTTCAATCAATCAATCAAATCAATCACTGTCTTAGTTGCTATTATGAAATGAGATATAAATCATTTTTTTTACTAGCCTTGAAGCTAAATAATGACTAATCTATTTTGACCTCAGGAGGCAAATGCCGAGAGAGGCGCACTGATGTGGATTACATGACCTTTCTCTGTACATACCCTTCAACGTTTTTTTTTTTTCATCGTTTTGAAATAAGGGGTAAAATATTCTATGCCTTTCCGGAAAAGGCCTTCCCGGAAATCTTTGGGACGTAAACTGCTTTCAGATAAGCATTCATATCTTGAATAATAGGAGACGGGGTAGGGGAAGCAGCACTATTATTTTACTTTACCTTCATAGTTTGACATATTTCAAATGAAATGAGCGTTCTTGGCCATGGTGGACATTCCGCAGTTCATCCTTGTCACTCCAATGGGTATTTTTAGAAAATAAACATGATTACTCTTCCCTGCCAAATATTCTGTATGTAACTAAAAACACATGACATACTGTATCCTGTTTACTTCTTCACGATTGCAAAAACTGTATGAGCCGAGACAAACATGGGCACTACGCTGTGTGTGCACAGCTCAAGTTTACAATAAAGTGAGCACATACATGAAGGGGCAGGGATTATATCTCTTTCATGACATGACATTTTGCAATTCTATTCTCAAGTACAGATCTTCTGATTCCCTTAAATAATTGTAGATGGTTCTATTAATAGCTTTCTATGAATGGTCCCCAAAAGTGCTCCTCTTACTGCTCGTTATGGGCCAGGTCTCTTCTCCTCTGGAAAGGAGGTGGCAATTGGCTGGGCCATGGGAAGAGTCAACAGATATTTGTGTCTTAAAGGGCTGGCTAAGAGGCTGCTAATAACTTGTGATACCTGTAGCCTCCAGGTCAAACACAAGAATTTCCCAGATATACATCAATAAGCAGAAAACGTGTGTACTGTAGAGGAGATCCCTACATCGTTGGGGAGTATGTGAGGACCAATGACGAAAATGAAGATTTTAGAGAATCAAGCTGGATTTCCTCTGAATTGTCTCTAATGTTTCTACCAACACTAAGCCGCCATACCTTCTTGTGTCATTCAGCCCCAACATACATAGCTTTTTCAATATGTGACTGGAGACCCATAACGACTATCCTTGAATAAGCTATTCTTTAATGTTTTTCTAATGCAGTTACACAGTGAACACACTCACTGGATGTGATGGAACTCAGTAACACATCATTTATTATTAATATTGTTCTTGGGAATCATTACATTGCCATTGGCAATAACCCTGTTACTGTCACTACCAAAACTCTGGACTATACCTCACCATTCTGTAACGGACCAAGGACAACAAGTGAAGTGTCTCAATATCAAAATAGAAATCCAGACATATTCATGCAAACTGAATATTAAAATACAAATTAGGATTATGTATGTGTTTTTGTCCTACCTTAATTAGAAGTATGAAGAACACAGCTATGGTTTGTGTCAGGTTTAACCTCCGTGACGTCAAAGTCTTTATTGAGTAAATCATAAGGTGAACACTTATGAACGTTAGAGGGCATAGATGCTTGAGAGGACAGCGTAAGAGGCCGGATATAAAAGCCTGGCCTGAGTAATCACTGCACTCACACATGACCTACTTTATACAAGGAACAGATGCGTTACCATCCCAAGTTTTATTGTGCCTTGGGTCCTGCTCCACTCATCTTTTGTTGAATCCAGGGTTACTAATCAATAGGAAGGTTGCTGAATCGTGACACTAAGTGAATGATATTAATTTGCCAAATGCTTGTATGAGGCACGGTAACCTCAATTCAAATAGCCTTGTGCACTAGTAATTATATTAACATTTTCACCTTTTCATTGATTTTATTTCCTTTATTTCTTCTTTACAAATAATAAACTCAATTGTATGCGATGAGTTAAGCACACCCAAGGGAGCACAGAATTCATTGTTTGAATCAATTGGAAGCACATGTATATATATATATATATATATTTGATTATGCGTATTAGTACATAATATGTCTTTCTGTTCATACCTTGTATATTTACCATCTGTTTAGATGGTTTGGGCCATAATATTTGAGTACGGACGCAATCAATGCGATACAACCCAGTCAAACTGGTAAGAGTTAATACAGTACATGTGATAGGCATAAGACAAGGACCAAGAAAAGTTTGTGAGTTTGCGGCATGGAAAAACATTTCCAAGAAGTCAAGAGATTCATACGTTCTAGGAAATTCTTTGTTATGGTGTGAATTATGGTCTGGCTGGATACTGTATGCCTTAGTAGGGGTATTTCTAAATAAAGATAATATTGCTATAAGTGTCCAACTTTTTGACGGACGGTTTCTGCATTTGTTTAGTAGCAAACATGGTAATCTATTCAGATTATTTTATTCAGCCTGAAAATCCTGAAAGTTAGATACACGAAAAGCAGAATTTAGCATATTATTTTATAACAAACACATATGTTTATTCAGCGCGCAGCCTTCCATAAAATGCCGGCACTATGAAGGGCCACCTCTTGGGCATTTCCCTAGCAGGACAGCCTGAGCTGGCCCTGCATAACCCGGAGTTAACATGGCGTCTAGGATAACTGTCCATTATACAGCTCAACCTTTCTGGCAGGAGAAAGTTTAGAAACTCATTGAGGTTGGTTCATAACTACTTTTAATACCAATGATTTTTCCAGGGACACATCTGTACCCAGGGGCGTAACTAGAAACCTCAGGGCCCCGGTGCGAGAATCTGTTAAGGGCCCCCCCAACCCATCTATCCATTTCTCACGATCTACCCTCTCCCTCCCTACCCCCCCTTCTCACGATCTACCCTCTCCCTCCCTACCCCCCTTCTCACGATCTACCCACTCCCTCCCTACCCCCCCTTCTCACGATCTACCCACTCCCTCCCTACCCCCCCTTCTCACGATCTACCCACTCCCTCCCTACCCCCTTCTCACGATCTACCCACTCCCTCCCTACCCCCCTTCTCACGATCTACCCACTCCCTTCCTACCCCCCCTTCTCATGATCTACCCACTCCCTCCCTACCCCCCTTCTCACGACCTACCCACTCCCTCCCTACCCCCCTTCTTACGATCTACCCACTCCCTCCCTACCCCCCTTCTCACGATCTACCCACTCCCTCCCTACCCCCCCTTTGTAGGTCACTTACCGTCAACTCCTGTGTTGGGAGCGTGAGGCGTCATATGCCGGCATTTAGCGTGAAGCGCCGGCACCCGAGACAAACGCCTCACGCGCCCAACACTGCACTCTGGGCAGGCGGTGGCAGTGGCGACGGCAGCTGCGGCGGCATCCTGGATTTCTGTCAGTCAGGGGGGCCCAAGAGTTGCCGAGCGGTCGTTTTCAGCAACCGCTTGGCACCCCTTGGGCCCCCCTGACTGGCAGAACTCCAGGGCCCGGTCGCAGTCGCGACCCCTGCGACCCCGGTAGTTCCGCCACTGTCTGTACCATAGGGCCACGGAGAGCTGTGTTTTTAAACATGCGGTGCTCCGTAGGAAGAAGGATTGAGTTTTTTAACATTGAGAATTAACAAGATGGACCATGATGGGGTAGAGACCCGAGCGCCCAAAATTTCTGATTGTGGCCCCAAGTTGAGTTATTAATGAAAATATGAAACCCTTTGATAGTGGAACTAGGGGCAATAGACATCATAGTTACCCTGGGTGTCTAGATTATTTCTTTTAATATGAAATAACCAGGTTTTTTTTTGAACATGCAATTATACATATAATATCTACAGATATTATATAGTTCTTTTTTGTAGTTAAGGTTCACTAAATAAGTAAAAGGATCAGCCTTTGGAAAGAAACAAAAAACAAATAAAATAATAAAAACATAAAAAAATACTCCTACCCTATAACCCCAGTTCCAACAGAAAGAACGCTTAAATCATTTTACTTTCACCTTTTACACTGCTGCTGAGAGCGATCAGTACGTCTGTCATACTGAATATGCTAAGACAACAAGGATCGCTGGGACAATGTCATTATATATCAGAGTAAAATATTAAATTATTGGTAAAAAGAGGCTAAAGACAATTCATCCAAGCACGTTAGTAGCTATGTGCACAGTGCCACCGAAGAAACGTATCTCAATGGTCAACAGAGCATTTAGCGCAGTATATGAGTTATAAATGAGGAGTGTTAGTGAGGTTCAATTTATGACGCTACTTAACCGCTCAAAAATGTGAATTTTATTCATTTGCTCTTTCCAGTGATGAACGTTTTAGATAAGAAGTGCCGATTCTATTGGTTTAAGAGGAAAAAACAACTGGGCGAAACTGAATAAATATTTTGAAGACGATACATGGGGTCGGATCAGAGGCGTATTTAACTTTGGCTTTTTAATGCAGTCTATGGAGGCTGCTCTGGCTCGGCACACTCCTTCCATAGTGTAAAAGGACATCAAAGATCTCCCTTGTTCCATTGAGCAGCGGCACCCTGGGGGACCTGATCCAGGAGGGTCTTATTCACTAATGTAGATGTTCTCAGGAGCATCTCAGCTCCCTTATTTAATTCTGCATTATAACGTGCCAAATCTCTTCTGCAAGAGGTTTTAAAAGGATTGGCGTATTTCCAGCACAAGGATCTTCCCAATAAGCGGACAGGCTATGCAAATAATAGTTGGATATTTAGGGTGACAAAAAGTCCAACTCTCCTTCAAACTCCACGGTTGATGAGTACACTCCATGACCTATCATTCAAAAATGCCTGTCTGCTTTCTATCTATATTAACATTAATTAATTATTTCAATAATACTAGAATAATAGATGTAATGTAACATCCCTGATATATATATATATATATATATATCTCTATATATCTATATATATATATATATAGATATATAGATAAATATATATATATATATATATATATATGTGTGTGTGGCAGACTCCACAGTGTATGCAGAATGGAAATAATCAATATTTAATTAATCGTGAAAAAATATCAGTTTCAAGTCTGGACAACCAGCGGGTCTATGGAAGACGTCACAGCGTTGTATTTGCAAAGCCAAACGGCATCGGGAAACATATTTATGTCTCTTTATCAACACCCTGGCAGAGAGTAGCAACCTGGGATTAGTCTTCCTCGTTTGAGTTAAATAGCACTGACAGCTACACTTCCGTTAAAATGCGATTAGAGGTTCATTTATGTAAAAGTGTGAGTCATTCTGACATGCCTAATTTAAGATGAAAAATGGGTCTATTATACTGATTAGCTATTACATTTAGAAGGAATATAAACTGCAGGTTAATGCCATTTCCTCATTATGTTTTGTGCAATATGGGCTTACGCAGTAAACATATGTATGTAAAAAGAAGCAGCTAATCTAATAAGGTGTTACATGTTTAATCTCCGGTCTATCTTGGGCTATCACATTATGTACAACATCAGGATAATTTGTTTAAAAGAAATAATAATAATTCAGAGATGTCTTAAATTAACAGAACCAAAACAAAGGATGGTTTTGTCTGTTTAATGTTCCCAATTATAATTTAGGAGATATTAAAATGTGTTTTCTCCCGGAGGGGGGTATTCCAGCTCCGCAGCCAATCAGTAAAAGCCAAGCCTTTGTAACACATTGCGAAAACAGCTGTGTTCCACATCGCATTTTTGTGTAACATCTGTGTTTCGGAATCGCCAATGCTCGCTTTGTATTTTATTATTATATTATTATTATTCTTTTTTTTTTTTTTTTTTTATTAACTTTGTAACAGATATATGTTTGCTTTTGTACGGCAGCCGAGGCTACCATAGGCTTCACAAGAATGTAAAGCACAGTGTATATTACCGAACATATTCTGCGTTATTTTAAAGAAGACAGTATATCGCATAGTATCAATGCTTTCAAATGCATTTATGGGCTGTAATCTCAATTTTGCGAGCCGGGCTCTCTCCACCTAATGTATCGGTTTGTCTTAGTCTGTCAATTCTCGTCTTGTCATACCCCTTGAATATATGTATTGTAAGAAGTGCTGCGTAAACTGTTGGCGCTATATAAATAAAAGATAATAATAATAATAATAATAATAATACCGTATATTCCGGCGTATAAGACGACTTTTTAACCCCAAAAAATCTTCTTAAAAGTGGGGGGTCGTCTTATACGCCGGGTACTTACCAAGCCGGAGGTTCCCACGAAGCCACCAATCTCTCTAATCACTACGCGCCGGCTATTGATGCCGAGCGCAAGGATGCCTTCATGTCCCGGCGCCCGGCATCAATTGCCGGCGCGTAGTGATGAGGGAGCAGGGAAGCCCGAGGTCTGGCACTTGAGACCTCGGCTTCCCTGCTCTCTAATCACTACGCGCCGGCTATTGATGCCGGGCGCCGGGACATGACGTCATCCCTGCGCTCGGCATCAATAGCCGGCGCCTAGTGATTAGAGAGCAGGGAAGCTGAGGTCTCAAGTGCCAGACCTCGGGCTCCCACAACTGGATGGAAGAAAGAAGACAGAAGATAAGGTAAGAGATGGGGAGAAAGGGACAAAGGGGGGAGAAATATATATATATATATACTGGTGTGTGTATATATGTATATGTATATATATACTGGTGTGTGTATATATGTATATGTATATATATATATACTGGTGTGTGTATATATGTATATGTATATATATGTATATATATATATATACACACACACACACACACGTGTGTGTGTGTATATATATATATATATATATATATATATATATATATACACATATACATGTGTGTGGTGAGGGCAGTGTATAAATGTGTATGTATGGACAGGCATATGTGTAGATATATATATATAGATATATATATTATATATGTGTGTGTGTGTGTGTAAGGGCAGTGCATGTCAGCAAATCAACCAGCAAATCACCGGTAAGGTACATCGCTTGCCGTGATTGGTTGGTTGTTGTACGCTGGGTAGAGGGGTAGTCTTATACGGCGAGTATAGTCCAAACTCTATATTTGGACTGTAAAAGTTGGGGGTCGTCTTATACGCCCAGTCGTCTTATACGCCGGAATATACGGTAATAATAATAGTGGCGTCCAAAGTTACGCTATGGGCCTGCTTTTCACTGTATTTTTTGACTGTGTTGGTTTCACTGTCTCTCTCTTTCCCAAGCCAAGTAGCGCTGTACCCTTTGCTTTCCTCTGGTGGCTTTGTGGCTTATGTACGTGTCTTACTGGGCTTCTACCCAGGCTGGGAGATTCCTTCACGTGATCGCAATGCATACGTCCCTAGCAGCTGTGTTCAGGACCGTGGCCAGTTTTGCCATTGGCACGTTAGCCTGGTACTCCCCGTATCGATGCTGTCTGCTCCAACAGGCTGATTTCACATATGTTTGGGCTATGGGCTATCCCCAAAGTACTGAGATGTCAGTATCTCGATATTTATATCATTACTCGGTGGATGCACACCGTAGGCAATCATTTGGGCAGAGACTTGTTATCAGCCGTTCAGACAAATTAACCCTTTATATTGTACTCTGCCCAACCTTACCTCTTACCCCAAGGCATATCTATGCATACCTTTTATTTTTTTAACTAAATGTATCCCTATAACTTTAAATCAACATTTAATGCACCCTTTGATTACCTACCTTTGCTTGGCAATTAATCGGTTTTAATGCGCATGTGATTTTATAGACTTTTATTAGGCTGAAGAATATATTTACCTGTAAATGAAGAATGACAGTAATCGAGCGACAAGGCTGAAACTGAACACTCCGTTTTCTATTGTTTGTAAGTTCAGTTTGTCCAGCTTTCTTGCCTAGTGATCTTAGAGCATACTGGGTAAAATTCTATATAGCATTTTTATAAAAGTATTATATTCCATTATAATGGAATAAAAAATCCCTAATCTCAACAACATACCTGCAAAATGTTTTAGGTAGTTGGACATTTGTAAATAGAATATTGTATATAAACAGTATTTCAAGATTGTTGTATTGCTGAGCTATTGTCAGATGACAAGGATTAACCCATAAATCCCCATAAATATTCAATGAATGTACTGTTTGCTTATAACACAAGAGCATCCATTACTGTCTTGGGAGCATACGTCAATCGTCTTGAATGTTGGCGTCTAAAAGTTATCTTAGATGACTAAACATTGAACTTCTCCGGACTTCTCTAAAGTTCAGTAACAGGGCCAAAAATCGTCTCGGTTATTTAAAGCACAGAAGGCCGCAAGTTAAATGGTTAAAAACAATTTGAATTGAATTATACCGAGTGGTTCACTTGGCATTTGGTGTGGTGGTTTAACACTATTACAATTTTCCATTTTAAAACCTTTTTGTTCTTTCGGCGTGGAAGGTAATGACAACATCGTTATATTGATATTCATGCTTATTTCTCAATGAATATAAAAGATGTTATTCTCGGCCACATATGGCTGACCGGTTTAAGCCCTAATCATATCTTGCAAGATGTATTTCTACGATTAGCAGCTGCAACATGAAGTTATTATTATACTTATTGACTTTTTCTATCACAATCATGTTATGTCATCGATCTTGTTCCTGTAATTATATCTACTGTGTTTCTATCTTCTGTTGCCATCGCTACCAAGGCAATGTGGTAGCACAACGTGAGAGCAGGTACTAATTTAGTTTGGAGGAAGTTCAGATATCATATTACACATAATGACTTTTATAAGTTCAAAATGAAAATATTGATTGGTGTGCTGTAAGTTTTTTAAGTTAAGATCGAATGTTAACCTGCCAGTGGGTTTAGACATTGGCCAAAAAGAATACTTTTGTTGAAAAGTTTTGTTTTAGAGCGGTAAAGCTGGCAGCATTATCAGCATTTTTTCTGGTATAATTCTGACAACTGGCCCAAAGTCCTGCAAAGGTTCCATTTTTTGGGGACTAGGGTGGTTCTTCGTGCACAGTGCCTGAATCAGAAGCTTCTGGACTGAACACGCAACAGCCCATTGGTGACCCATGAGTGACGATCCCAGAAAAATGAAGTGGATCATTAAAGTAAAGTGCATGTCCTAAAACAAGTGGACTGTATGGTGCAGGAACTGTATGGTAAGTAGGGTCCCTGGCAGCCTCAATCTGGGATAACACCTTGTCACAGAATGAGGAGTCTGAGTGAAGGAGGTCTCAGCCAATCAGGAGAGGCTTATCAACTCTCCTGATTGCTTGAGAGTTCAGTAGCCTCTCCTGATAGGCTGAGTTCCTCCTTCACACCAACTCAGAGTAAGCTGCAGCCAGCACCAGGTATGTGTGTTTGACTCTGTGTGTGTGACTGTGTTTGTCAGTTTGTCACTGTGTTTGTTTGTGTGACAGTGTTTGTCACTGTGTTTGTTTGTCACTGTATTTGTCACTGTCTGTGTGACTGTGTGTGTAATGCCCGTTAATAGAGTAGTTAATTCTCTGACTCTAGCCATGCCTGGTATTAGAGGGGTTAACATTCTATATCTACTCATGTCTGCAATGAGTGTATGTATATTATTAAATCTGAAATCAACATGGTTTCCAAGGCTTCTTAATAATAAAAATATACCGTAGTATGTATTTTATGTGTATGTGACGGTGTGCATCTGTGAATCAGTGTATGAATATATATATACACACCTGTATGTGATCTCATCTGCTTCATAGTGTGTCCCTGAATGGCAGAACAAAATGTGGTCACCCTAATGGTAAGGATACAGTCAACCCTACAAAGAGAACTTAAGACGCTTGTCCTGAAGTACCTAGATTTTTAGAAACTTTGTATATAATATTATAATGTTCTTTTCGAGTGAAAAGCCCATGTGTGTTCGTGTATTCCTGCACTCCGACCTGACAGTTTGCTGATGACTAGATGGTGTTTGTGTTTTGTTCGGTTCTCTTTAGTCTGAGAATTGGGACACTGAAGCACGGTGGACTCAGGTCCCAAAATGGCGCAGTCCTCCTGATCTTTGGAATAGTGAGGCATAATACATGCTTCATTTTTAGACAATAAGGGACTGCTTTATTTGGTGATGTTTTGGAGGTAGACCACCTTGATTTTTGTTATCGTGTACAGATGTTTATGCATATTCATTAGAAATCTTTCCTACGATGGTTTTGCTTATCAGTGGAACATCGTGATGCTGGAACAGATGCGTCACCATTGTATGCTATTTAGGAGTTCAGAAATGCACTCTTTTACTCTGTAATTAACGCTCCACCGCTTTTTATTTAATTTCAGTTGAAGGGTTTCTGCATATTTGTTTTACTTAAACCCCCCCCAAAACATTTGAAGTACAATAGTTCATCTCTGGGTTTCAGTTGCCATGGTTACATGGTCAAAGAATATTTTTGTTTAACTTTTTTTAAGTTTTCAATTATATCTTGTTCCATCTAATTTGCTTTAGGACAGCCACAATAACATAGTTATGTTAAAGAAACATGCAACCCCCCCGCCTCCCCCAGCCTGCCAAAACCCACAATATTTTCTTATTATTTATTAATATAAAATACACTATATAATATTATTTTTTCTATTTTTTACTGGTGTTTGGGATAGAGTATCAGATGTTTCTAGGTATGAAGGAGCACCGTACTAACAATAGGACAGTGTTCTATTCCATTTTTCGTTATTTGATTGCATTTTATAGCTGGCAAATGTCAAAAAACAAACTCACCCACATAGAATAAACAAAACACATAACTCATCAGGCGTAAAAGCTTTGTGCAGGGTTCAATATTACAATTTTCATTATAACAAGAGAAGGCTGTGCTGGTTCCTTTGTGTCACACGGGTAAGCTCATTGCTTTTCAATGTATTGCTGAAACCTCTGGCACACTGTAGGAAAATATTGCATGCAATTATGTTTTCGGGACATAAAAAAAAGAATATGATTATAAGACACGTCAAAGTTTCAAGAGCAAGAATATAGAAAAGTCTTAATCTGAGATAAGTGGAAAAACCCTTTACTGCACATAGGAAGAAGAAAACCTTAACATAACGGCAGAAATTGGAGGGGGAAATGGATCATATACAAGGGTGTGCTGGCAACATTAAGCCAGGTGAGCGAGTGCAGCCAAATACACATATTTGATAACATGCTCCATATGCACTATCCAGTTGTAAAAATATTTTTTACAAATATTAAATAGGAAAAAAGTGGACATCAAGTAAATTATATGTTTAAAACAGATTATCTGATCAATGTCCTCCTTGCCAGCCCTTTAGTACTTTGTCCCAAAACTGGTCGTACTTTAGTGCTGGGTCCCAAAACTGCTAAGGACATTACTGACCCCAGAAATATTATTAGATAACTGATGGAACAATACTCCATTTTTCTCAATGTTCACAAGCCTGTTGTGACAAAATGCTGCTAGCTGAGGGTCATACATGTCAGTTGGGATCTTATACAATATATATATATTATAGGCAATGAGGCTCAGGAACAACATATTTCGAGAAAACTGTGTGTTTAATTTATAAGTGCTCAAAATCGACACATAACAAATAAAGCCTAGCTCCCACTGGAGCCCTCTCTCTGGCTATACTTTGCTGACCCAGGCTAACCAGAATAAACACACAATAACTTAAACCACCCTGCCAGACTCGGCTCTGGAAAGCCTCTCCCAGACACACCGCACAGGTCCGGGCAGGTAACGCCACACTTGGCTCAGGTAACTTCTTCAGGGCTTCTCCTTGTCCGGGGAACACAGAGGAACTTCCGCTCCTCTCGACAATCTCTCTGATTCTGAGGGTTGAGGGCTTTTAAATGTCCATGGCCTGAAAATCACCTGTGCTACAATATACAATAACAATCTTATTTAATAGCCAGTATAACTGTCATAGACGTAGATATGATTCAAAGGCTCCACTTAAGGGAAATATGTAGGGATTGTGTTGAGTACCTCACAAAAACCCCAGATTTTACAAGGTACCCGTTATCTGCCTGTAAACACCTTTTTGCCTTATAACATAGTGGCACTGCCAGGTACGGATTTTCCCCTAAATACTTTAGTTTCTATACTTTTTTTAGAATGGAAATACACAGGGGAGGACTGGCCAAATGCCCCCCCAATGTAGCCACATATGCATTTTTACTGTCCACCCCCCCATGTCACATTATGTAGCTAAACATACCCCTGTCTCCCGTAGAGGGTTGGCATGAATAAAGGGCCCCATCCTGGTAACTAATCAATGGACCACTTCCCACTAACATAATTCCCATCACACATATCTACACATATGCGGCATAACATTGTCAGGATGCTTGAAACAAATGTGTCTATTGCGGTGATTCTATTCAGCGGCTGATCATTCCCATTCTTTTAAAATATACACCATAAACTCGTTCCCACCTAACAGCATTTTACGTAACAACTTATGATCTATTCATAAATAACATCGTACATAATATTACTTAATTAAATGTTATTTTCAATACAACTAATCTAAAAAGAAACTAGCACACAGTTTGGGCAAACCTGCACTTTACCCTACTGCAAGTATCTGTGCCATCTACTGCAAGAGAGGTCTACTGACACCTAAAATGAGCTTAATATGAGGTTATTTTACCCAGTATGCTTAGATTTCATTAATTTTTACATCATTTATTTTACATTAAGAAACCCCTCGACCTCTACGTACGCACTAGCACACACCGCACGAACACACATACACTCTAACATGTTTACACATACTCACACTAACACACACCCAAACACACTCACAAATTTATACTCCCACTAAAACATCCTCGCTCTATCATCACATAATCACACCTCCCGCACACCCCGCAGTCTCCGCTTGCTTGGAGCCTTTCCTTCATAGCTGCTCAATGCGATATTACCACTGGCTCAAGTAACACCCCATTACATGACCCCACCGCACTCTTGCATCCACGGGTAGATGTTGGAACATATTATTTTATACACATGTGCTGTAACATACTTGCACAGACTAAGATCCTTACACATACAGTAACATACATACACACGCTAACATACTTATTTACACGCACCTACCTACCTTTGTTAGCTCAGGGCTGCCTATGGGCCTATGAGGATCCTAGGGCGGAGTGATGGGTGAAGCAATAGGATGGATAAGCCCGCTAATGGGAGGTGCATGGGGGCCCAGGCTTTAAGCTGGTACCAGGCCCCAAGTTGTCTGATGCCGGCCCTAGAAAAAACTAGAAGGGGAACAATGTATTATTTTTGTTAAACAGCAATAAAACATGCAATTAGAAAATGTGAAAGTTATGTTAATAATCTATTTTTCTACCTGTCTATCTGCATATTTATTTATGATTCTGCTAAAATAATCATTCTTCATTTACAAGCCTACTGTAAATCAATTGGTTGAGCAAAGCAAAATGTTACTCTGGTTTAACATATGGATTTCAATATTCATTTTCAAATGACTTCTGGTTTAAACTATAAAACATGCTAGAACACTTTGCACTGAAAAGTGATCAAGCGGTCACATTTATTTAACGCTATTAAAATTCACTCAGCGCTCTCTATTTCTGCTGCGGGCCACCCATGAATCTCTCTGCTTCCTTTCACGGCTCCAGACCTCACATGTCTAAGACAACATTTTATAAAGCCATATATCCGTACTTTGTTCATTTATGGGAATACATAAAACCGAATTACCTGTGGCAGTTACAGACTGAATTTTGGAAGGACTTTATATTTCTTAGCAGAGACCAGCTACATTGTAACACACGCCATGAAGGAACACTGAGAGATCTTCAGTTATCACGCTATAAACAGGGCAGGCAGGACAATGACAAATCAGAGATAAAGAAAAAAAATACGGCTATATCCATATCATTTTCTCTTTTGCCAAAAGGTCTAAATCAATATAGTTCGAGCTGCTCAGCTCATTACATCTAAGCGGAAGTATCAAAATATGCACCCCCACCCAAAAAATGACCTGACTTGGGCACATCTACTTAGGGAGATCTTCATGGAAGTTTCTACTAGTACATAAGAGAAGGATTGGGTATGTTTATTGGAGCTCACAGATTGAAAGATATTTCTCGGCAAGATACATTTTAAATTAGTATTTGGATCTTTTAGTTATTTTGCTTTTTTAAAGAAAATACACAATAAATATTTAATTATGTCCTGGGGAGGGGCGGAATACAATTAAGATTGATTTTTGAACATTTCATTTATATAACTTTTCAACATCTGGTTGAACTAAGGAATTTATCCTAAAAAGGGGTTTCTTTCAGCCTCTGGGTGGGTAGTGCATTTATATGTGTGGGTTCATGCTGTGTGCACAGCTGCTTTGATCAGGATTTTTTTTTTAAATACATATTTACTGGGTGAATAAAATGGCCCTGTAGTCTGTATTGAAAGGTTACTTAAACATTCCATCTTCTTTAGTCTGAACCAAAATTTTATTTTAATCATTGCCAGAGGTTAGCTACATTTACTATGGAAATTATGCAGCAGTGAAGCCACAGATGTGGACGAAGACTTCTGTAATTTAAGACGTTTCAAGGTTACTTTAAATCAAGATGGAACCACAGGAACTACCACTGCTAACATGTAATAGAAAGGTAACAAGAAGGGACATATTACCACCAACGCATATCAGAAGACATTGCTATTCACTGTTCATGCATTGAAAAAAAATGTCTGTATGTGACTTGACTTCAGTAGATATTTATTGTATGTATGGATACACAATTGGTGTTAGTGTGTATAGTATGTGTTCCATGATTAGCAGGGCACACCAGAAACCCAATGACCAGATCCGCCACTCTTCAAAAATGGAGGAAGGCACATTGGCCAAAACTCCTTTCTGCGGGTAGTCAGTTGCCTATTGGGTGAGTGAGTCTAGGTCCTGGCTTAACTCTGACCATGGCATAGACAGCTCACTACCTCTAGTACCAAGGGTATTTGTATGGGGTATCAGTGTTAATAGTTGCTGACAAATTTTGCACCAAACACTTATATGAAAGTGATGTAGGAAAAAATATCAGAGATGATACAGTATTGTCATGGGATACCCCATCCAGGCAGGAGTGCTTTATATTTTGTGAATCCAATATAATCATAATAATTGAATATTTATGTTGGAAGGTTTACAATGAGAGATCCTATTTTTCTCTTTTGATAAACATGGCCACTGCAGAAGCTCATCAACTGTGGCTTCCTGTTTTAAATAATCTGCAATGAGTGTTAATATAGCTGAGCTATTATATCTTTTGCCTGATAGATGATCGAATGTGAGTTGACCAACTTGTTTCACACAGAGGTCTTCTTAAAAGATGTATTTTATCATCAGTCTTATTATTCCTTCTGGCTGGAATAAGGTTTTCCTTTCACGGCAGGAGAGCTTTATGCACTTTTGCAGAACTACAGCACTGATTGTTTGATCTGTCTGTAGTTTTGCTATTCGAAATACTTTTTCTACTGTGTTAAACATGCCTTTTTTCCTACCTTATAATTATAATACCCATTGGAGTAATTTCAGTTACAAATTATATCACAATTTCAAACTAGTATGTTACAAAAATTGTACAATGTAAAAAATCTAACACAAAAAAACAAAACCAAAAGCCATTTAATTGCTTGCTTAGCCTTATGTCACCATTCTACTGATCTACCAGTGAAACAAGTTGTACCATATGCTGTGGATGCTTATTTTAATGATTAAGGACTACTGATTCTGCAGTCTCCTATCCATCATATTACAGAAATCCAATATTTTTCCTGGAAAATGTTCTAAATGAGCTGACCTTGATACTCTTTAAGTATTAATCCTTTACTAAGACCTGCTAATGATGGCAACCAGCTGGTTCTAATAATGCCTCTTATGAAAGGATGACTTAATGAGGAGGCAAAATATTGTGAGTTAGTTAGCTTGGATACTCAAATATCATTACCTCTAAGTAGACTAAGTTAGGGTCAGCTCTAGCCTTTCTCACCCTATGAATCCGCCTATTTTACTTACGACTGGTGTAAAAATCCTCACATGTTGCCTGATTTGCCAGAGACTGGACTAGCCACAGGGCCAGTGCCTTATATGTACCTTTGTTGCCATTAGTATGCAGCTACTGGCTGGATAACCGCGGCTTCATTGTAAAGTATTTTTGCCAAGGGATGATTTTAATCCCGAGTCCAGCCCTGAACACCATGAGAAATCTATATCAAGTTAGAGTCCCCACCCTGTCACAGTGGATCATTTAAATCACCTTCTTTATGATCATTCACCCTGACATTGGTGTAAAAACCCAGCGAAACCGGGCCAAACCCTAAAAGCACCCAGGTACACCAATTAACCCTTCAATTAATGGGAACCCATGGAAACAGCGGGACCTGATTGCATGGATTTCCCTTTTTGCCATGACCTTTCTGCATCAGCCTAATCAATCTATGGGGCAGCTCTTAAAATAAAAGCATGATTTACCGTTACATTGTTTATATAGATGACATAATGTCGAATAGAAAATACATGATTTCATAATGTGTATGGCTATTCTAAATTGTATTTACTGGAAGAAATCATTTTTCCTGTCTATAGGGTAGACAGATGTATTATCTATGACATATTAAGGAATATTATGTCAGCTTTAAAAATACAACTCCTTTAACAAATAGATGGAAAAGATACTTTCATGTCTACGGTAACAGTAAATATATCCTCAGTGTTAGATTACTGGCATTTCTCTTTTCTGTTTTTTTTTATTCGACCGTCTACATTTTTGTCTGGCGCTGCAGCCATCTCCTTGGTGGATTAAATCATTTAATTTCTCTACTGCGTTATCTCATCTCTTATTTTTCAAACCAATTCTGTACGGTTAAAGGCATCAAGCACTAAGGTTAAAGTTTGTTGGTTTAATAAACACACAAAAGAGAAATACAACCTAGAGGCTTATGCAGGGTTGTTGCTAATTTTCGAAGGAACAGCACAGGCCATGCTTATGCATAAGTATAATTTGCAGTAAAATATATATGTTTGTAGTGTTGTCATATAGTTGTCACACAGCTTTAAGGATCAATAAATACATTGATTTATTATATTATTCTAAATATATAATTATATTTTATATTATTATTATATTTTTATTTCAATCACAGGTCAATTCACATAAGTATTAGGAATAATCTAAGAACGGGGACTTACGATGACTGCTCCTATTGGGATGCACATAAGGTGGGTTTCTAATAAATGCATGACATCATGATATATGTAAGGTTTCAGGGAAAATGACAGATTTGCTTTAATTTTACCCCTGTTCACATCTCTAGTTTCAGAAAAAAAAACAAAATTCCTGAAATTCCATTCTCTCAATTGCCCCTGATTGGTTCCTCGGAACCTTAAACTGCCCTGTTGCATATAAAATTACAAGCAGGACGAGTGGCCCATCATGTCTGTGCCTGTGGGCATTCATGAATATAAAATTACATATAAAATGAATAAACCATCCTTGGGGCTAACAAAAAAAATGAACTTTTGGGTATCCGCTGTATTTTATATTAAGCGCCTCTCTCGTTACCTTGTAATAACTACGCTGGTCCTCCTCTCACAGCAAGTTAATGACAGTTACAATAATACTATTCCAAAACTGTTTCTGACCATCGCTAATTACATACTCATTTCCCATTTGAAACTGATATCCGATATACCATTTTTTTTAATACGTATGAAAGGTCTCACAATCCAGATGTTTTTCTATTTGTTCTGTTACCGTGCGTTTTGGTCTTTTGTAACGAAAGCCAAAACGGAAAATGGAAAAAGTGAAATTCAGTTTAGTTAATATATTGAAAATGTGTTAAAAGTCAGAGGAACCAGTGCTACGTAGGTGGTCCGGGAAACATAATACTAAGAATATTAAAAACATAATTTGCACCAAGTGCCTAACGTGCATTCTTTCTTAAAACAAGCAAAGAGACTAACAAATCGTGTTTATCTCTAGTTCTTATAATTTAATCCTTGAATGTGTTATAACAGCTACATTACTGGATACTTTGAAATATAAAAAAGAAAATACCAGGTTTTTGGACAGTTTGCATTTATATTTTTAAAAGCTCTGATATTACAAAGTAGCTCAAGTTTATTAAACATCAAACTTGTTAACAAAAACATGATTCTACCGGTGGAATTCACAATAAGAAACGCTAGTTGAATGCCTAGACGGCCAGTTCTTTACAGAAACTGTGAGCATGGCATGGATGGGGCATGGTTCCTAGAGTGTAAGAACCATTTACCCATAAACCAAACTATTTTGGTTTATATATATACACATATGTATATATACACATATATATATATATACACACACACATACGCTATGCTTCCAACCAACCTTGTGGGAACAGTTTGGGGAAGGCCCTTTTCTATGCCATCATGACTACGCCCCAGCGCACAAAGCAAGCTCCATAAACATATGGGTGGATGAGTTTGGTGTGGAAGAACTTGTCTGGTCTTCAAGGAGCCATGACCTCAACCCCATCGAACACCTTTGGGATGCTAGCCAGACCTTCTCATCCAACATTAGTACATGACCTCACAAATGCTCAGATGATTCCAACAGAAATGCTCCAAAATCTTGTGGAAAGTCTTCCCAGAAGAGTGGACTGCTGGTCCAATTAACACAGGTGCCCCAGGTTCAAATCTGCACTGTGAGATAATTGCAGAGTGGAGGAAACAGCCTCTCTCTCTGACCGAGAGCAGCCCGCTGTATTTTGTCTACATCTTGGAAGGAACAGGAGGTGTACCTGAGTTCCAGTGTGGTAGAAGGTGGGCTGGTAGGAGAGCCGACTTTTGAGAATCCGTTAGAATTCTACTCTGTTATATTGTATACTGGGAACCAGTTTAGCTGGCCAGTTCCTTATAGTTAGAGAAGACTGCTGTATAGTACGCCTCCTAAATAGGAGTAGGTCTTTCTTTGTGTGTTTTGTTTGATTTGGTGCAATAAAAGCCTGGACACATATTGGGTCTCCTACTGTCCCTGCTGCACTAGAAGTGTCCCAGCAGGTACCTTACTACAATAGGTGTGTATATATATATATATATATATATATATATATATATGTGTGTGTGTGTGTGTGTGTGTGTGTGTGTGTGTGTGTGTGTAAATACCTTCAATCTCATGCTAGCCACCATGTTTTCAAGAAGGGTTTATTGGCTCATGAGGCACAAAAATATATAACGGAATACTGGTGCGGGGTCTCTCGTTTACCACTCCTATGTGAGCGAGAGACCCATACCAGACTGTTGGGCTGATTTATTTGTTTATCGTTTAACTATTCATTATATAAATTTTCTGTTGTGCAATTCGTATGATCACAGATGTTTGTTGCTGTAGCTTTTCAGCTGAGTGCTATTATTTTTATTATTATGTTTATGGACTGGGAATAAAAATCTGCAATGGAAAAAATAGAAAAAAACATCCTAAATAAATACCCTACTAACATCATGACCCAACAGCTTGCCTGTAAACATACAAATTACTCTAACATTAAGCCTTTAAATTGTGTATATTTTTATATACTGTACATATATGCATTAGACGTGTGCACGGCGAGTAAAATCCAATTTCTTTTTTGTTTTTGCCAGGTTTTCTGGCTACAAATTTCATTTTCCTAACAATTCCTTCCGGATTAAATTCAGTGGTCTTTTTATGATTCAGAACGACATTTGGGGGGCGATCGCCAAGAGGGAGGTCCCTGACACCTTCTGGACTCACTTTTCATTACAGAAATGTTTTAAAAAAGGTCCCCTCCGGCAGTGGCGTCGGCAGGGGGGGGCCAGAGGGGGCCATGGCCCCCCCAAAATCATGCTGTGCCCCCCGGTGTGCCCCCCCAATTGAAACGCCGGCTTTTTTTTTTATAGACCCGGAGGAGAGAAAGAGAGGCGCCGAGCGGTCGCTGAGGATTAAGTTCTCAGCAACCGTTCGGCGCCTCTCACTCTTCTCCGCGACCGCGAGGCCTCTGCCTTGGTCGCAGTGCCGGCGTTTCAAGCCGGGCGCCGGTATATGTCGTCATATCCGGCGCCCGGCAGTGAAGCCGCGCACACTGCAGAACCAGGGATACAGAGACCTCGCGATCTCACCGCTGGACAAGCCCAAGGTAAGTGAACTTCAAAGGGGGGGGGTAGAAAGTTAGGAGGGGGTTAGAGAGTCAGAAGAGGTAGATAGGAAGTGAAAAGGGGTAGATAGGTATAGATTGGGAGGGAGAAGGGATAGATAGGATAGATTGGGAGGGAGAGGGGGTAGATGGGATAGATATGATAGATACGGAGGGAGATGGGGGTAGATGGGATAGATTGGGAGGGAGAGGGGGTAGATGGGATATATTGGGAGGGAGAGGGGGTAGATAGGATAGATTGGGAGGGAGAGGGGGGTAGATAGGATAGATTGGGAGGGAGAGGGGGGTACATAGGATAGATTGGGAGGGAGAGGGGGGTAGATAGGATAGATTGGGAGGGAGAGGGGGGTACATAGGAAAGATTGGGAGGGAGAGTAGGTATATAGGGAGGCAGAGGTGGTAGATAGGGAGGGAGAGGTGGTAGATAGGGAGGGAGAGGGGGTAGATAGGATAGATTGGGAGGGAGAGGGGGTAGATAGGATAGATTAGGAGGAAGAAGTGTTTATGGGACAAACTTGGTGTACTTGCTGTTTGGGGACAAAGTTGACACAATATGTAATTTGGGTGCTGGTCGGGTTTTATGTGGGCAGTGTGGACACCAGGGTTGGCTTTGGGGTGTGTGACCAGTGATCTATGCCTGTAATTTAGGGGGTTTTATCTATACCTTTAATGCAGAGTTTATATGTAATTTCCAATTGATATATACCTGCAAAGCTGGGTTTTGTGTCATTCTGTTCATCTGTATCGGCTATATTTCCATACATTATTTATGTTTACCTGCAAATATAGGATTTGTATGTCTTATTCAGTTGATCAATACCTGGAGTGCTGTTTCCATGTGCTGTTTATTTGATCTATACCTTCAGTGCTGAGTGTACATGTGATTTCCAGTTGATCTATACCTGCAATGCTGGGTTTGTGTGTTCTGTTGGTTTATAACTGCAATGCTATGTTTCCATACATTATTTATGTATACCTGCAAATACAAGTTGTTTTTTTTTATATCTCATTTAGTTGCGTGTGCTGTTTCCATGTGTTGTTTATTTGATCTATACCTGAACTACAGGGTGTAAGTAAAAGAGCGGTATGGTTTAGTGAATGGTTTATGTATATCAGCAGCAGGGTATAATATAAGTATATATCCACAGCAGGGGCTAATATCAACATATATCCCCAGCAGGGGTTAATATTAATATATATCAGAAGCAGGGTGTAATATTTCTATATATCGGCAGCAGGGTCTAATATTTATATATAACTTCAAAGAGATAAGTGCATATTATGTAGTTAGAAATGCACGTCTAACGTGTGATATATATATATATATATATATATATATATAGTGTATATGTACCGTTTTATAATTGGCCCCCCTACTTTGGTCCCTGGCCCCCCATGTGCCCCCCCTAAATATGAAAGCTGGAGACGCCACTGCCCTCCGGAGTTAGGTTCGTCAAAGAGGTGCAGAAGTAGTAGAGCACTGGGCTTGGGTAGGCAGACACTGGCACATCATAGACACATGCAGCCCCGTGGAGGACTGAAATTTCACAATATTATATATTATAATTCCAGGTTTTGTCGCCAATATGTGCTTACTAATGAAGAATAATAGATGATATGGTAGAACAATAACTAATTGTCCATAAATTACAGGTTTGGCTGGTAGCATAAATGGCCAGCTGTCTTAATCAACTAAACTCTACTTAAGAACAGAAGAAAAATGTCTGCTGCAGTCCCTGTAATACACTACATGTCAGGATTCCACCCTGTTAGCCCGGACTCTGTATTTGTGTAATATCTGTGGCAGCCTCTAGAAGCTGCCTGTCTGGTTACAGCACTGTGTGGTCTAACAACCTGACCTTCTGCATCTGCTCACCTGGGTGCAGCCCTCCTCCTTCAATACCTGCTTACTCCTCCATTCAGGGCCTTTGCATTGCAGTTTATCTGGCCCTGTTTGTCTGCTGGCAGCATTCTGTTTTCGGCTAACCACTTGTGACATGGCTTGCTTCAGACTTTGTCCTTTGGTTCCTGATTGGGCTCTTCCAATGCTCATGTTGACCTGGCTTGTTCTGACTCTACTCCTGGATTCTGATTTGGCTATGATACTGTCCTTCTGGTTCTGACCCGGCCTGTCTGACTACATCTTCTCTGCCTGAGCGTGTGCCCAGCTATGTGTCCGTTTCTCTGTCTGAGGACCTTCCAGCCGTGTGTCCAGTTCCCTGTCTGCAGACCTTCCAGCTATGTGTCCGCTTCCCTGTCTGAGGACCTTCCAGCCAGGGGAGGGCTGGCAGCCTAAGGCCTGGGGGGCAAGTCTAGTCAACTGGCCCATTGCACCATCAAAGCGGCTGCGAGCGACATTGAAAGCGGCCGTCGTGCGGCAGTCACTCCACCAGCGCCTAATGAAATTAAAGTGGCCGGCGTGCACGCACCGCATGCCTCAGCTCTTCATCACACCCCTTTTAAGACGTGGGAAGAGGAGCTGAGGCATGGCCATTGGGTCTGACAGCCGCATGATGCAGGGGCGTACCTAGAGTATTTGGCACCTGTGGCAGATCCTGTATGTGGCACCCCCCCCCCCACACACACACACTTTAAAACTGCATAGTTTCTATGGTTAGGCAAACATTGACAGGGGTACAGAATAATTGTTATCATTATATACTTAGGGATTACGCGGTACCACCGTCAATGTGTGCCTATACATTGAGCCAGACACTGACAACCCCTATCACTATATACTAAGCCAAACATTGATGTGGTGTAGGCTTACCACTTTAGTGACTGGCATAGTATATAGTAGGGATGCACCGAAATGAAAATTCTGGACTGAAACTAAAAATTCAGCATTCACTTGGTCAAAACAGAAAAAAAAAACCTTTAAAATACTTTATTAAAAGTAACACCAAAATTAGACAAAAAAATCAACAATAATATTAACACATATACATATATATATATAACAACAATCACAATCCTATCATGCCCAGGTTCTAGCATGTGCTGGCTGACTTAGCATGATAGGAGTGTGATTGCTGTTTGCAATTATATATATCAATATATATATATATTAATACTGTCATTGAATTATTCTGTCCAATAAAAGTGTTAACACACCGAAGTTGGACCAAAAAATAATTTATAACAGCAATCACACTCCTATCATGCCTAGGCAGCCACTACATGCTGGAATCTGGGCATGAAAGGAATGTGATTACGGACTCCCTATGCCAAGCTATCCCCCAACACTTACACATCTGAAACCCTCATTCACAAACATTCAGCATAACACCCATCACTCTCACACACTTACATTCAGCATAACACCCATCACTCTCACACACTTACATTCAGCATAACACCCATCACTCTCACACACTTACATTCAGCATAACACCCATCACTATCACACACGTACATTCAGCATAACACCCATCACTCTCACACACGTACATTTAGCATAACACCCATCACTTTCACACACTTACATTCAGCATAACACCCATCACTCTCACACACTTACATTTAGCATAACACCCATCACTCTCACACACGTACATTTAGCATAACACCCATCACTCTCACACATGTACATTTAGCATAACACCCATCACTCTCACACACTTACATTCAGCATAACACCCATCACTCTCACACACTTACATTTAGCATAACACCCATCACTCTCACACACTTACATTCAGCATAACACCCATCACTCTCACACACGTACATTTAGCATAACACCCATCACTCTCACACACTTACATTCAGCATAACACCCATCACTCTCACACACTTACATTTAGCATAACACCCATCACTCTCACACACTTACATTCAGCATAACACCCATCACTCTCACACACGTACATTTAGCATAACACCCATCACTCTCACACACTTACATTCAGCATAACA
Organism: Spea bombifrons; assembly: GCF_027358695.1. Taxonomy (NCBI): domain Eukaryota; kingdom Metazoa; phylum Chordata; class Amphibia; order Anura; family Pelobatidae; genus Spea; species Spea bombifrons. The sequence continues at coordinate 109,457,389 of NC_071089.1, forward strand.
CCCATCACTCTCACACACTTACATTTAGCATAACACCCATCACTCTCACACACTTACATTCAGCATAACACCCATCACTCTCACACACGTACATTTAGCATAACACCCATCACTCTCACACACTTACATTCAGCATAACACCCATCACTCTCACACACGTACTAATCCACTCTCTCCTACCTTTTCTTCTTTCACTCTCACGTTTCCTCTTCCTCCTCTTCTTCTTCTTCTACTTCTACTACTTCTTCTTCTTCCTGTCCTTCCGGTGCACTGAGCGCGGAAAATGTTGGGCGTGGCTTCAGTGTTGTTGCCGCGCGCACCGTTTCTGGAGGCGTGCCGGCATGGTGGCACCCCTCAGATGAGCGGCAGCCGGGGCGGACCGCCCCCCTCCCTCCCCCGCCAGGTACGCATGACGGCCGCATTCAATCCTGCTCGCGGCCGCTTAATTTTTAACTTTGCGGCCGCAGCCGCATTGAATGCCTGTCTGCCGGTCGTCCGTCCGGCCCACCGGCCTGGATTTAGGGCGGCCTGGGGGGCAATTGCCCCCCTGCCCCCCGGCCCAGCCCGCCCCTGCTTCCAGCCGTGTGTCCGGTTCCCTGTCTGAGGACCTTCCAGCCGTGTGTCAGTCGCCTGTCCCCTACCTGAGTCCGAGGTGCCTGTTCCTTCCGTGTTAACATTCCAGCCATGGCACCCTGTCAAGAGACTTACAGCCTGTACATACATGTCTTACCAGCTCCAATACAGACCGTATCTTATTACCTGTGGTGTGTTACAGTTATAAGCTGTCTCGCACTCCAACTCTCATCAGTCTGTACCTGCTACTACTGACAATATATATATGTATAAGATAGATAGGTAATCTATATAATGCTCTTCCCTTCCTTGGAAATGCTGATTGGCCAGAGTGAAAAAACTCCCACAGGTTGGAACCATCAACAATAACCATCAATGAGACCACCCTTTTTTTGGCTACATCGTCAGTCACTGATATGTACATTCTGGAACCTGGGTATGCCTAAGATTGCTGTTAACAATTATATATATATATATATATATATATATATATATATATATATATATATATTTTAACATTTTTTTTAACATAGTTATTACATTTTTTGTACAATTTTGGTGTGTAACTTTTATTAAAAGTGTGGGATTTTTTTTATTATTTTTAAAGGTGGGGGGTCATTTTCGGCTAAGTGAACCCTGAATTTTTCGGTTTTGGTGCAGAAGTTTAATTTCGGTGCGTCCTTAGAAGAAATAGAACTATTTCATTTTTATTTATCCAGAATCCTGAATTTGTAGTCATTCTAGGCCCAGAAATCAGTGAGGAAAAGTAAAGATTTTGTGTAATTTACTTTATTTTAATCTGCATATATTATTAAAGGCCATATTTTCTTATTGCGGCCCTCACACGTATATGATTCTATTTTTACTCACCACGATTGCGGATTATCATAGCGGATGACATCAATTGATATTTATTTCTCCTGAGGAAGCCCAGTGAGCGGCGAAACGCGTTGAGAAGTTTTTTAATCTGCATGTTCCTGATCCACTTCAATGGACATTTATTTTGAATAGCGACTTGAATTCAACCATCCTGTAAGTGCTTTTTTAACTTGCGCACATACTATTAAGGAAGATACTGCACCATATGGTTGTTTTCTTTATTTTATGCTCTTAGAGATTTTAAAGAATAAAGAACAGTCTTCATACCTCAGACGAGCCTGTTGTGCTGGCACTGTTTGTGAGTGCATTTTACACCTTCTACATATCTTATTGTTTTTGACAATATTACACTATCAGATTATTTCTTTTTTCTATGTACACATGCGCCCCGAATTTTGCTGGTTATTTATCCAGAATCCTGAATTTGTAGTCATTCTAGGCCCAGAAATGAGTGAGCAAAAGTAAAGGTTTTGTGTAATTTACTTTATTTTAATCTACATGTATTATTAAAGGCCAAATTTTCTTATTGCGGCCCTCACACGTATACAATTCTGATGAAGTGGCCCACTGCAGAAAAAAACTTGGACACCCCTGCCCTAGACCATCAGAAAATATTCCTGTACCCCAGTAAGCCAGTCCAGCCCTGTAAAACCCCATACATTTCAATAGATTAAAGGAGAATCATAGGTATGCTCTTTTCTGCATGTGGGTAAATTAAGAGCCCCCCACACAGAGGATGGGGCACCCATTAGTAGTGGTTATATTAGGGACTGGTCTCTTTAACCCTCTCTCACAATACCTCTATAGAACATTATCAACCTGGCTACTCTTTTTGTCATCCTATATACATGCTTTCTTTCATTTTTCCATTATTTTTCTGTTTACACAGCTGGGAATATTTACTCTATTTACCTTTTTTTTTATTACCCGGAACAATGACTTAGGTGACCAAAGCCTGGAAAAAGCAGAAGAATTTAGAAAAAAAAACACACTGATACTAATTAACAAGATAGATGCAGATTTTTTTTTACTGTTTATACAAATAAATATTGTTAAAGAAAATGATAGCATTGCAGTTTGTAAACACACGGCAGTTTATGGTTTACAAAAATAAATACAAAATGCATTCCCTAGTTAGAGAGCATTGCTGTTCTATTGCTCCGGCTACCTCATTAAAACATACAGAACCTGAGGGAGTTTCAACCATCTGTGAAAGACTTGGCTGGAATACAAAAACTGCACATACAGGGTTATTATTTGTATGTGTATAGGAAATTCTTGTGTCAAGAAGCACTGGGTAAACTGCAAAAACGGATGATTGAAAGTCACAGTCCCATGAATTTGATGAGTGGGCGCAGAATATTGGTACGGAATCGGCAGCTTATATCGGCAAAGTACAAGTTTGTTCTACATAGAGAACTCGGTGAGAAAAAAAAAACAAAAAAAAAAATCCAATTCAGAAGCCCAGAGGAACAAAAACAGTCAATGTGTTGACCTTCATGTTATTGATTGTTGAAGACCAATGGATCAGACCAAGAGATAAAGAATGAAGTCAAATAAATCTAATTGTATGTGATAGATTCTATACATGCTGATGTGTGTGTGTATATATATATATATATATATATATATATATATACTATATTATAATGTCATTGACTGGAGCTGTCTGTGTCTCTGGCTAGGAAGTGTCTGAGTTTCACATCACTTTAAGAGCATAAAAAATGACGAGTTAACACAAAAATTGCAAAACAAAATGAATAAAACCATATTGATCAACTCTGGATGTTGCATGTATGAAAGCACAGCAGTATGAAATAATAATTTTATTATTATTATTTTCTTTTTAGCTCTCCCTACCCAGGTTCTGCTGATTCTCCATTCCTTTATGCCTGTTGGGGGCTAGCACTGACCCCAAAGTGCAGCTATACTCCCTACTGTCTCTTATAGTCAGCAGGAGGGTATAAACACCAATAGCCAGCCTTTGGAATCTCCCAGCTTTACATAAAACTGAGCAGACCTACATTAAACTAGTTTCATGGCATTCTTTTACATTGAATAGTCTATAAGCCATTCTTCAGTTTAAATGGTCGTAAACCATGGTATTAATGTGGCAATAAAATGTAAACCTTTGTCTTGTAACTCAAGATCAGGTGTGTAAATGGCGGCTCTGTTTAAGTGTGAATGACTGGAATTTGAAGTTGGCAACTTCCATGTAAATCTAGGGATGCGTTTCCCATTGTAGCAGTGATACGTCGCTCTTTTTATAAGAGAAAACACATAGAAAGGTGAAAAAAGGAGCTTTACTTTGATTATTATGAACTCTTTGACCAACCTTTTGAGGTGACAAACAAAATAATGTGTTCTAAGTCACTATTCTTGGAAGAAACCTGGATTACAAATTACCGGTGTCTGGAAATGTTAGTTTGTCATGTTGTATTTGTCTATAAATACACACGAGAATAGAGCTACTTTTTAATGTCTGTTTTATTTTTTAATAGGTGAAAGAATCACTTTTCTGAAAAAAAAAAATATACAGGTACCTCTTTCCTGAAAAGGGAATATTGACATAAATCACATCTACCATCTATGTCATTCTTACCCTGTAGCTGTCATTGAATAAAATCTAGATAAATGTAAGTACTGTACATTATATCCTGTTGGATACTGAAGGTTTTTAGGATTATTAAACTGTTGCTTAGTTTATATTATTTTAATTTAAATATGTATACTACCCATTGAATTCCCACAAAAATTATTGAATAATGTACTACTTTTATGATGATTGTGACTTAGTACAGTTAGCTCAGGCAATTAAAAAGCGCAATTTAATTAATGATCTGCTCCTGAAAAATGTATATAGAATCAGCAGGCGTGGTTTAATATCAATAATTATCTTACATTCAATTTTTTCTTGAAAACTATTTAATACAATATTTATTACATAATAATCTAATGGTCCATAGGGATTGAAATAAGCAGTGTTTAGATACTGTTGAGACTCTTTATTTGTATGTCAGGGCACTTAATGCATACTGGATTTGCATTATTATCCATTACATTTTTCTTGATGCTAGTACTGGTTTTGGTGAAGGTGGAGTGGTTAGATAAAAGGTTGGTTATGGATAGGAAATTAATTATTCAGTTGTTGTTTGACATGTCATTAGCTCTACCACTTTCTGAAATTTTATATTTCTAAAATAAAAATGTACAGTGGAAAGCGATAAGTAAAGTGACATGTCCACAGGGAACAATTAAACCATAAAAAAAGAGAAAAAGAACCCCGTCATTAAAAGCCATTGCATATGGGCCTGTCAGGTGCTTGCTGCAGGCCATTTGGAAGATTGCAGGATCTCTTGAAACTGACCCATCGCCTTGGATACCAGAAGTGAGTATTAAGGGTTTTTGCAGCTATGTGGTGGAAATCCGATACCTCTCTTGCTCTTCAGTGCTCTCTGGGAAATTATGCAATACATGGAGAAAGGGTGCCCAAACCATCAAAATCTTTGAAATGATTGTTTAAATATGGATTGGCCTGAAAAAACTGCTTTAAAAAACCTCCCCACACAATCATTTACTTTTCAGTATATGAGCTCTATCTATTGAAACATGTTACAATATGATGTCACTTTTCTTAAATTCAGGGAATGAGAGTTCAGCGTAGGCACAGAATTAATGCCCCTCTACTAGATCATTGGGGATGACCACCTGGGAAGTAGTAAAGTGATAGTGGTGGGTCTTGAGAAACTGGCACCTGTCTAGAGCAGTGTTTTCCAATCCAGTCCTCAAGAAACTTAAACAATACATGATTTAGTAATTAGTTGGGAGAATGAAAACACATGGATCATTGGTGTGTCTTTAGGATTGGATGGAGAACCTCTGGTCTAGAGCCCTACAGAGTCTTAAGGCCTACAGATTCACTTTAGGCTTATTAAACACAGCCCCATAGCCACACCTCTAACCACACCCCTAAAGCACAAAAATGTCCTTATATGGCAATTTCAAGTGGAGGAGGGTTGATGAAGTGAGTTTTAATAGTTTAACCTATTATGGTGATAATGAAGCATTGTTTTTGAAAGCATAGTAGTTTCTTCTACTCATTGCTGTTACCATTACTCTAAATTTCACTTTCTTTTGTCTGAAATATGAGCATTACATAGTAAGACACGTGAAACTGCACATTTTACGTAATTTTTTTTCTTTGGCACAGAAAACCTGTCGCAAAAATATAATTGCATTAGGATACAATTTTATGCAGAATGTGTAATTTAATTACTTGATTTTGAGAAATTCTATTACCATCTTGAAAATCAATTTTGTATTTCATACTTATTAAGCATATCCTAAGCCTCCTAATATCAACATTTTCATTGTTGAATAAATAAAGAATATATCTTCATTTGCCAGGATCAGTGCAGAGCAGCGGGATCTCTAAGCTTTCACAAAGATAACTGCTGTAGAGTACAGTGTGTGCCATATGAATTAATTATTCTTTATAAAACCATTTCTCTTTACGCTCCAACTAAACGCTGTGCTGAATTTTCTTTATGACTCATTTGTGCATTAATATTTTTGGAACTAAAATCTAAAGAAGAAAAGGTCAAAGATCTAGGATAATATTTAATTTGCAAGTAGAGTTCATTTTCATTCTCCAGCCTTACCTTAAAAGCCTTGTGAAATCTGGCTTAGAATTAGTCATTTAAATACAGTGTGTACATTAACGATGGTCAGCATGCAGCAAAACCATATGAATGAAATTGTTTGAGCCTATGTCTGAAGCCAACATTCTACAGTAGAACACTGTGATCAGCCAGTAGGGTAAACCTAAGATTATTCACCCATTGGTTCCATGTTTTTATGGCGTTTCATGATTTCTAAAATATTGCCATGAGTTGTACTTATCTTATTGTATGGATCACATTACAGTAACTCAATGCATGTAGACATGGTCAAGACAAGTTGCTGAAGTTCAAATGGAGCATCAGAATGGGGAAGAAAGGGGGTTTAAGCGACTATGAACGTGGCATGGTTGTTGGCGCCAGACGGGCTGGTCTGAGTATTTCAGAAACTGGGATTTTTCACGCACAACCATCTCTAGGGTTTACAGAGAATGGTCCGAAAAAGAGAAAATATCCAGTGAGCAGCATTTGTGTGGACGAAAACAACTTGTTGATGTCAGAGGCCAGAGGAGAATGGGCAGACTTGTTCAAGATGACAGAAAGGCAACAGTAGCTCAAATAACCGCTCGTTCCAACCAAGGTATGCAGAATACCATCTCTGAACGCACAACGCATCCAACCTTGAAGCAGATGGGCTACAGCAGCAGAAGACCACATCGGGTGGAAGACTGGAAGAACGTTGCCTGGTCTGATGTGTCTCGATTCCAGCTGTGACATTCAGATGGCAGGGTCAAAATTTGGCATAAACAACATGAAAGCATGGATCCATCCTGCCTTGTGTTAACGGTTCAGGCTGGTGGCGGTGGTTAGATGGTGTGGGAGACATTTTCTAGGCACACTTTGGGCCCCTTAGTACCAATTGAGCATCGTTTAAACGTGACAGCCTACCTGAGTATTGTTGCTGACCATGTCCATCCCTTTATGACCGCAGTGTACCCATCATCTGATGGCTACTTCCAGCAGGATAATGCACCATGTCACAAACCATCATCTTGAACATGACGATGAGTTCACTGAACTCCAGTGGCCTCCGCAGTCACCAGATCTCAATCCAATAGAGCACATTTGGGATGTGGTGGAACGGGAGATTCGCATCATGGAAGTGCAGCCGACAAATCTGCAGCAACTGCGTGATGCCATCGTGTCCATATAGACCAAAATCTCTGAGGAATGTTTCCAGCGCCTTGTAGAAAGTATGCCATGAAGAATGAAGGCAGTTCTTAAGGTAAACCCTGTTTTAGCAAGGTGTACCTAGTAAAGTACATATAAGTGCAAATTTGGCCCTATGGATTTTAGCTGCCTAGACAAGCTATATCTTGGCACTGCCCTCTTGCGTATACCTGCTTACCAATATAAGATTGAACGTTGAGGTGCCTCTGTCCATCATTTCAGTGTCCTAGGCAGGCTTCTATATCGTGAGGCTGGTCTTGGATATGTGTGCTGCTGAACTTAGTTTCTTCTTTGCAGGAGCCTTAGTGAAGCTGGGTTCAATGAATTTACATCTTTCAGTGACTGAAAGGTACCACACACAGAATAATTCATGGGCTAAGCTGGTGGTGTTTCTAAGAGTTATTTTAAGACACAAATTGTAGCATAGTAGATTTATATTATATAGTGTAGTATATTTATGTATATTTTTGTATTCCATACACTATTTCAAATAGTATACATTCAAGTGTACATAATATAGAGGTTGCAGAAAACTATTCTAAATAATTCTACAAAAAATTGATGGAATGAAAACTCTAATATGCTTTATAGTCAACTCTTTTATTTTCTTATATTTCACTATTTTATTGGCCCTGCTAGAAAGTCAAACAGGTGAGTAAAATAATACAAAAACAGACCTACAGATTTATCTCTTTTAAATCCATCAGATATGCATTGTGTTCCACCCAAAAGCTAATCTACCTATTTAAAATAACACAAATTTGCAGATATAAAACTGCTTCATGTTTATGAAACAAAAAAAGCCCTGGGTATGTAAATTTTTGCTCTGTTGACCTTTGGCAATCTTTCAGATGTAATGTGCTGAAAGATTAGCTTTCACTCCAGGGTAAGATTTATGTTTTTCTTAACTATTCAGCTGAATCACATCAATAATGAAACAAGGGCTGTGGGTCTCAATAGCAGCAAATAAGAATTATGTTTCTCTGCAGTGAAAAGAAATCAAACAATATACTAGAGGTAGCTTCGGGCACCAGATCCAAACTTCAATAATGAGAGGAGTTTGTAGACAAATATTGTGTGATTCGTATGGAAAAATCGCTCATGCAACACCCTTTGTCAAGTGCTAAAAACAATTCATGTACATGGTTTCATAAATGACATTTGATGTGCTCATAGCATTCCTATTTGACTCATTTTGTGATGAAACCACTACAAAAAATATGCTAAATCTTGTTATCTCGTGAGCTTCCACACACACTATAATTAAATTCATGCTCTCATCTATTGGCAGGACAGAAACATTTAGGGGCATTAGCTTATGGGGTGCTCTGTGGTCCTCCAAGTCATCTTCAGCCAATTTGTCACAGGTTTTTTTGTGACTGTAAGATAATTAAGGTATTGGATACCCATGGATATCACTTAGACTGGTTAAAAAGCCAAGTCATCAGGAATGTGTACCATAAAAAGGCCCATATGTGTAGACTTCTTCCAGCCCCTTCAGACTGCTAACCCCAGCTTTCTCTATTAAACAATGTCTGATCTGGATTAGCTCTCAGTAAAAAGGCCCCAAAAACAATTATTGTCTGTGCTAATGTAGTCTTACGATGTTTTGAACCATATAAAGTACCGGCTAATGTGTTTTTGGTGTTATCAGTCTTAAGTTTCTCTTTGACAGCATCTAAATCATTGAGTTTGCTGGTCCGCTGGTTAGCAGTGTTTGATGAGATCCTCATCAGCAGGCCAGATATTTTGGATGCTCTATTTACTTGAACTGACGTTTAACCTCAAATTGTATAGCTTAGATGAAAGAAGAGAAAAACAAGATGTGACAGAAACATTTAAATACTTAAATAACGGATTTAACAAAGGACAATGCCTTGCAAAAGTATTCACCCTTCTTGACAACTACTTTGAATATGCAAAATAATTTTTATTGTGAAACAATACTTTGTAGAGCCACCATTTGCAGCAATTACAGCTGCAAGTCTGTTCGTCTCTATAAGCTTAGCACATCTAGCTACTGGGATTTTTGCCCATTCTTCAAGGCAAAACTGCTTCAGCGTCTTCCAGTTGGATGGGTTCCGCTGGTGTACAGGAATCTTTAAGTCATACCACAGATTCTCAATTGGTATTTAGTGCCATCTATCATTCCTTAAATCCTGACCAGTTTCAAAGTCACTTCTGATGAAAAACAGCCCCACAGCATGTTGCCACTACCATGCTGTGTTTTTGGGTTTGCGCCAGACATAGCGCTTTCCTTGATGGCCAAAAAAGTTCTGTTTTAGTCTAATCTGACCAGAGTATCTTCTTCCATATGTTTGGGGAGTCTCCCACATGCCTTTCGAGGAGTAGCTTAAAGTGGTCCTACGGACAGATACTCCATTCTCCGCTTTGGAGTTTTGCAGCTCCTTCAGAGTTTTCTTTGGTCTCTTTGTTGCCTCTCTGATTAATGCCCTCCTTGCCTGGTCTTTGAGTTTTGGTGGGTGGTCTTGGTGCCATATTTATTCCATGGGATGTTCAAAGTTTCGGATATTTTTTTATAACCCAACCCTGATCTATACTTCTCCACAACTCTGTCCCTGACCTGTTTGGAGAGCTCCCTGGTCCTCATGGTGCTGCTTGCTTGGTGGTGCCCTTTGCTCAGTGGTGCTGCAGACTCTGGGGCCGTTCAGAACAGGTATATATATATATATATATATATATATATATATATATGGAGATTTATTCTAAGGCAAAGGAAAGGGTTTTTTGAAGTTAGGACAATAAGGATGTGGAATTCTCTGCCTGCAGAGGTAGTTTTATCGGAGTTCGTACAGACGTTTAAACAACAATTGGATAAATACTTGCAAAAACATAATATTCAGGGATTAAATTATGGGGGAAACAGCTTCTTGATCCAAGGAGAAATCTGACTGCCATTCTGAGGTCAAGAAGGATTTTTTTCCTCTAGTTTGTGCAAAATTGGAAAGAGCGAAACTGGGTTTTTTGCCTTCTTTTGGATCAACAGCAAGAAAAAAAACAGGCTGAACTTGATGGACGCATGTCCGCATGTCCTATCTAACTATGTAACTATATATAGTTTCTACACTGTGCAAAAATATCAAACTGCTCATTGACCCAGAGGTCGGGATAAAAATCTATTTATTCTGAATCAAACCATGAGAGATTCCAAGTATTCCTCTTCAGGCACAGATGCAAGATGTTGTTGTCTCTTACTTCTTAAAGCACAAAATACGAGATAATAGATTCGTCTTCTCTACCTCTCCATATCCTCTTTTATGCCTTGATATGTTTCATGGATTTAATATTGTATTATACTTTTTCTTTCTGTACCTATGTAAAATATTTTTTTTCGGAAAACCAATAAAAAAACGTATTGCATTAGGTATGTTTTGTATTATACACGTTTTCCATATTTTCCTATTTTAGGACAATTACAAAAATTACAAACAGCTGGATATTTAATGAATATTATTATAATATGTGGCCATGCAAGGGAAATTTTGATTCAAAGAATACTAGTAACAGTACATAAATACCTAAAATAAAATTGGGAGATGTCGGATTAATTACAGAGAAGTCACAAAATACTTGTTCTGGATGAGCTGCATTATCTTGGGTATTCTACGTCTGCCAATTTTAATCACAACACTGACTGCCCAAACATCTGAGCCAATTGTGCCAGGTACACATTTTGTGAAGTGCTGTGCATCACAATGTTTGCTGTCATGTTTCAATGTGTCATTTAAATTACTGCTGTGCTGTGGAAAATAACATGATTTAGCTGTATCTCCACAGGCTTTTTCAGGATTGGCTGCCAAATCAGCAATTTTAGTGATGTTTCGGCAATGGTAATTGCCAACTAGATGTAAAGTGCCTGTATATTTGATACAGTGATTATTATTTGATAGGATGATGCTTCTTATTACGTTGGGTTTGGACCACTAGAAGGACATTCTGGTCAAGTGATCTATCATGTGTACGGGGTCAACAACATCATAGACATGTACCACTGTTGGCTTTGTTAGTCTTCAGAATGAGTATAACATTTTATTTCCTTCAATGTTCCATATTCTCAAGACAAATGTTTTCGATTTTTTTTCAGGGTACAGATACCAATCATGTTGCTGACTAGAACATGTAAATTGGGGCTTTGATGGCAAGAGGGTAGGGGGCAATTATTCCCTGTACAGTGGAGTTTGTTTTGTACCTTCTCTGACATTTTTCATCTATCCAACCAGCTTTGTTGACCTTTCCAACTAGTGAATGCCAAACTCTGTAACGCAAGAACTTTGGGTCTCATGAGAATCCAGAACATCTGCGGCAATTATTTTTGCACACATTTGAGTAAGTGGTAGAAAAAGAGATGGGCTACAGCACAAACCTCATTAGAAAGGGTTTCCTACAACTTATTTTTGTAAATTATATGTTCCATTAATCATTACAAAAAATCCATGAGGAGAGTTACAGTAACATAAGAAACAAGTACCAAGTAACCTATAAGGCTTGCCAGGCCAGGAACAATAAGAAAGACAATTATCCAAGGGGAATGTGAACATCATTCTGAGATGAGGATTCATTCTAAACAGATTTTCCATGAGAATTTTCTGATTAGATCATACACATTCTAGCTGAACTATCATCATCGCTGATCTGTCAATGAACCGTGCTCTGCGTTCTCCTGTGATTGTTCAAATGGGCTCTGATGAGAACACAATGCTCAGCACTAACTGAAGATTCATTCCATGCCACTATGCACATCTGTTAACCTATATATTACAGAATGTGCATATCTGAATGCATATTCATGTATATACTGTACACACGTACATTACACTTTGTTTAGAAGTCTTGTGTTAATCCATCTGCATTTGCAGAAGATGATATTAATAGAGGTTCAATCGTGGTCCCACGGCTGAGTTTGAGACAGGATGTTTCGGCCACGTGACCGACTGTGTAATGTATACATCATTTAAAGAAACGCTGATTGTGTCGTAATGTTGGTGGGAGAAACCGGCATCCATCCTCTTTCACAGGTGCCTATGTTCCTGAAGGCATTGCCATGGAGGGGGGTGAAATAATGGTTTTTATGTGGCAACTCCATCAAGGGCATGTTTTCTCCTTTTTTCCCAGCTATGAGGTCTCGTCTTCACAATTATTTTTATTTCGCATTCTTGAGTGGTGTCTTATTCTATGTAATGTTTGGATGATTTGGACTTCTGCTTAATTTATAGGGAGGTCAGCTACTCCCTGTTTAGTGACTAAACCCAAAAGACCTACTAGTCAGGAAGACCTCACTAGTCTGGAAGACCTCACTAGTCTACCTAACAATTGGTCTACAGAAAACCAGAACTTTCTTATTAAGTTAAGAGGACTATTGAACATCTAAAGGCCAGTGCACACGCATATTCCCAATAGTCTCAACATTAAAAGTGTAAAGTAGGTTGTTTTTGCATGTTTTACCATCATAATTCCTACTTATACGCATATCTTGCATTATTTATCCAGCTGTATAAAAAAAAAATCCCAAATAATCCTCCTCAGTCAGAGCTAAGTTGTTTTTCCTCGAGCTCCAGAAATTGTACTTGACCTTTCAAAATATACAGTATGGTCAATACCCCCCAAAACCACATAAATCCATAATGGGTAAAAACATGCAAATTTTTTTGCCCTCAAGCTCTTAACCAGCTACTTCTACAAATAAATAGGATCAGACCGACACGTTCTGCATGCCAGCGCTGTCTGGTTCCTCTGAATACACTTCAAGAAACACTACTTCACATTCTGTGCAATCCTGAAACCCTAAGCCTGAAAACGCACCAGAGAAGAATGTTATTTCTGGGGCCCTGAATAAGCGTTTAGCAAGAATGTTATTTCTGCAGGCCTGACTCATTCTACATATATTTGGTGCATTTCTAAAGTAAGCACTTTGGACATTTTCCATTTTCAATATTACCCTTTCATTTTCAGGATAAAATCTTAGGCTCCATTCACATTCACTTAGGAAGAGAAAAAGAAAATCTTGGATTGCATGTTGCGTCATATCCACCACTTAGAATGTCTGTCTTTTTTATTTAATGTGTCACAAAATATTCGGTAAATTAATTAATACTGTTTGTCTTTGTGAGAACTGTTTAGATGGATGTTTTCCTATATCCACAAATAATAATAATAATAGGAATTTTTTTTTTTTTTTTAAATATTACATTGGAAACAATAACATTAATAGATTCCGGTTGCTTTAAAAGTAGTCATGTAAGGGGTGTAAACATGATAATTCTTTTCTACTTTATAAATAACAAATAATAAATATTAAGCTGAAATGAAAATAAATAATAATAAATGAATCTCTAGGAAGGTGATGCCCCACTTGGCTCAGGGATTGTCTTCAGGGACTCTTCTTGTCCTGGGAGCATAGGGGGGTTCTTCTCCCCAACAGCCTCTCTGATTGTATGACTCAAGGGGGTTATAATGCCCAACACCTGTGCCTGATGTAGGCTTCATCAAAGTTCTGGACTGGATCCTGCAAACCTGGCTTGGACATCCAGTCTGCTACAATACTGGAGTTGGGGCATTGGCTTACCCTGCTCTCCAAACGCTCCACCCCAGGGACCCATACATATAATTTGTAGAAGAACTGTACTAAAAAACACAACACCTCCCTGGGGCTTTAAGGTGTCACAATATATATACACATACCCTCCTTCCCTTAGACCTTCTGGTGGTCTAGGAAAAGAGGGGATAGTATTTTTTTCCCCATGCAGCATGATGTTTTTTTTTATCATGGTTGTGAATGATGTATTTTTCTAGCATCTGCATTCAATAATGCAGTAGATGTGCAAAACCCACAGAGGATAGGAAAATGAAGAATCCCCTGACTTCATTGTGATCAAGGGCCCAGCGTCCATTGTACCTCCTGCCACATATACATAATTATGTTTTTACTAGGTAATAAAGCCAGTGGTACCGCGGACACAGTGGACGGGGTGGTAATTTTTGTAAACAACATTTGGAGTATAACCTATATCACTAGAGGGTACCGAGCAACCCTGAGTGAGAGTATGAATAATTCTCATCCATGACTGCGTTTTTAGCTGTAGCTCTAAAAAAACTGACATCCAATTGCCACCGGACTAAATGCAGGTCGGGACAAATATATTCCAACCTTACCTAAACTATGACCCTTATTTTTGTTTATACTTATAGCAAAACTTACACATACTGGAAATCTTTTCAAATTTACAGGAAAATCACTCTCTGAGGGTCCAAAACGATACGGCAAAAAAAAAAACAACAGCATTTCATGTGGCCTCTGCCAGTTAGAACTTCCACAGATATGACATTTTTTGCTAGTTGTTTTTTTTTACCTGAGGCAGCATTCCATTCGCTAGGCCTTGTTTAGAATTCAAATTTCTGAGTAACATTATTATTGCACCAACTTTCCAACATAATTTATGCAGAGGTATGCCTGAAGGTGTTAACTTAATGAAAAATGTAATTTGCATTTTCCTGCTCATCATAAGTCAAGATAGTATCAGTGATGCCGTAAACAACATCTTGGCTATTAAGTACATCTTCGTTTATCTTTCATGGTCTGAGAACAAGTGAAAGGTTGTGAAAACCAGGCTCAGACCGTCTGCAGTCTCGTGTTGGTCTTAGTAGAATGGGGAATATCTACTAAGACCAACACGAGACTGCAGACGAACATAAAGGAGGAATTGATCAGGAGATACCTTTGGAATATCCAACGCTGAACATTCTCTACATATGAGTAACTTATGGTGTTCTCTTCCTGAAAGATACCATCCCATGTTTGTTTGGTTTTGTGTTTTGTCCACATGTTCAAGCGGACAGACGGATCTATGGAGAACTTCTTTTTCACTTTGAAACATCACGTACACTTGTGAGTGCATACAGTATATCTATCCGTCAATTTTTACTGTTTATATGTCTGCACTATTATTTTCTTCATATCATTTTATTTTATCGGTTAACACAAGCGCACCTGGTTGGATTTTTTTACGATGGTCTGAGAACAGCAAAGCATTTGCCAAATATTTCCTCCACCAAACATCCACTACAAATGAAATTCTCTGGGATTCCAATAATCCCTTCTCAAAGTCTTTCGTCACCAAAAAGTTCCCCATTACTTAGCTGTAATAGCCAAGCCGCAAAAGCCTTTTCTTCTGCATCCGTTGTCGTGTTCTCAGATCATTTTATTTGTTGGAAGCACCTCCAAGCTTTACTGCATTTCAAACTATTGTCCACAAACTCTGTAGCCATGTTTAATTTTGCAATTACTTTAACTTTAAGAATCTGATCATGAGTTCTTCCGTTTGACATCCTGTGCTGCTCAGTTAGTTACCCAAGTATGCAGAGATTCTATAGGACCCAGTCATAAAACATCAACCAAGGTTCCTCTTGGCCTTCATCATTTTCAACACATTTGACTCATATAGTCATTTTTTTGAAATAGGGTTTGTATAGAACATAAACTTTGATTTGTTCGCATCCAGACATGCGTACGATAGCTGGAGATAATAATTCTCTTTCTCGTCTTGTAAAATGTATTATTTTTTTTTTGGAAAAAGAATCAAGAAAGGAAATTTGAAAGGGATTATTATTGAGCACATGTTTATTCCATTATGAGACCAATTGGTATCCCTAAAGGGTGTGGGACTAGAGGCAAATGAAGCCGTTTTGAGGCCCCCACATTACTGCAAGGAAGTTGGCTGTCCGACTTACTTCCCAGCAACCACGTAATTAGACTCATTAACTACGACTCAAGGAAAATGCCGACGATCAGCACTATCATTATGGCGCTTTGGGGTCCGGAGACCCCATGAATGGGACAGCCCTGATTAGCACGATATTACTTTAAACTGGAAATAAGTGGATAAACTATATGTTTTGGTTAAATCTTTTTTTTTTTTTTGGAACTAAAAGATTTTTAAACCAATTGATGAATAAATGAAATATTTTTTTTTGGCCTCTCACGGATATGGAATATCAACGTCTTGTTTTCAAGAGAGGTGTGTTTTGTATTCCTCCAAAATATCTGAAGGTTTTTCATGAAACCGCAGAGCAGGGTGGGGTAAACCACCGTAGAGTTGGCTCCTAGCTATGAAATTACACCCTCGTGCATTTTATATTTATACTTATTTTCCTCGGACCAACCTTTGCTTGTTATTTTTGGAATCCGAAAAAAAAATCTTCTGGATACAGAAGATAATTTGTGGTCTGAGAGACTCGTGGAATCGCACACAATTTATTTTATATATTGAAATGCAAATAACCTGGTGCACACTATAAAGACATAATGACATACTGGAGCTTAGCACAAAAAGAACCTTCATTTGGAATAATAAATCGCTAAAATTCTGGAGATTATATTCATTTTAAATGTAAATAATCTATTGAAATTTAAAATGAATATAATCTCCAGAATTTTTGAAAACATTTGGGCAAAGCTGAGACTTCTCCTTTTCATGATATATGAATATCTTCTAGTATATAGTTATTTATGTTTTTAGATCAATATTATATTTAAACTCACTTTAAGTATACATTTTTTTTATTTTTATGGGAATTGTTACTGTAAATAGTTACATTTACAGCTTTTGGCATATTTATTTAATGAAAGCTATAATTTCTGTTTTTTTTTTTTCATGTGATAAACATTTTTGTTGGAAATATTTAGTTGAGGCAGAAGGAAGCATGTGACACGACCAGCATTATCGAATTAATTTCTAAGGCTGCCTGAACCAATCAACAGTAAGCAGCAACTTATCATTAAAGCAGAGATGATAGAGAAAGGATTATGCAGGGACGGGCAGTTAAGATTATTTTTTCTATAATATAGGTATTTTAATCTATAAATTGCAATACATTAGTTTTAGTATAAAGAACTGTAAATTTTAGGATGCGACACTTCTGCTTTATTATAGAACAAAATATATGAAAAAATACAAAAAAAGGGATCACACACTAACATTTTTGTGTGCTGCTGGACAAATGAATATGTACTTACAATAAGGCGATGAATAAGTGCACATCCAGCAGGTACATACTGCAAAGCCTTTTTAAAACACCTGCCTCGAGCATATAAATACCAAAGATTCTATCACACTATATGGACATATATTCCTTAACCAGCCATTACATGGCACAGCTCCCCCAAATCCATACTTATATGCCGGGGTGTCCAACCTGCAGCCCTCCAGCTGCTGCAGGACTACATCTCCCATACTCCTCAGCCAGCCCCTCAGCTGGGGCATTATGGGAGATGTAGTCCTGCAGCAGCTGGAGGGCCGCAGGTTGGACGCCCTTGTACCTCCCTTTTTGAATTCTCGATGAGGTGCTTCTTTAATGGTGTCTCAGTGGGTAAAAGCAATCTAGTCCCACTAATTCAGCTCCATGGTAAGCAAACTAGCCATGTTAGGACTCTGCAATATTGGGATACTTTAACGTATATGGCTATAAAGTGAGATGGAATCCCTGATATTTCTACCGCATAAAACCCAAGTACACATCTAAAAAAAAAATACACATAAAAATGTTTTTCTTTCGACTTTTCCCCCAGTGCTTTTAATATATTTTACTTCTACATGTAATCATTTAACAACAAAACAAGAGATTTCTAGTAGCTGCAAAAAAAGTAGATTAAACAAAAACATATCAAGTGGCACATTATTATCCAACAATATGCAACAGTATAATTATAACAAAATACAAAATATGCAATCTGAAACAGAGAATTTATTAAAAAGAAACACAAACAATGTAAAGTTATAGAAGGGAAAATCCATTACATTCTTTATAAAAAAAAAAATTAAAAAAAAAATGTATGTGTAAAATTGCGATTTGGCCTGTGGATATTTCATGTGAACGATCAAAACATTTAATTGTGCAATGTGTAACTGGCAGAGCGGAGAGCGATAGTTCAGTGCACTGCGTATTATGCAACGAGCATGCCTTTCTCTAATGGGATACAGATGTTTTACCGGATGAGTTAATATTTCAATAACTATCTGGATCATTCTTTTTTAGACACGGCACGAAGGTTGTTTCTTCTTGTTCTCCAAATATAATGCTTGATATTATTGGATTAACTCTTCTTAGTTCTGGAGGACTCAGACTTTGCATTGGACCTCGTTCTACAACTTTTGTGATATTTGGCTTCCCCTGCTGAAATATTAACACCCTGGTAACGTAGTAAAGCTTCATCTCTATATTGTTGAATGCCCAAAGCCTTCCCAGAAATATTTTTTTAATTGAGTAAAATTTTGCCCCATGCATCATTTTTGTTGGTAACGCTCAATTGACATGTGATGCAAAGGCAAGCGTTGATAGATTGATAGAAAATAATAAAATGAAAGCTCTGCTAATGTTTATTCACTCAACATACTAGAGAGTTTGTTTACCGCTTTGTGGAACGGACAATTTAAATGGATAGACACAAGTGTAAGAAATAATTCCAAATCTTCAATACTCATCTTTATCTGGCACCTTTTAGCTAGGAATGTACTTATGTCAATTTCTTTTTGGAATAATTCTATTTCATTTTTAAAAGACTTTTTCGTAACAAATCAAATGTTATTCTGCCACAGTGATAGTACAAGCACTCTAGGTATCAACAAGCACAGATTCTCTCCAATAACACTGAAATGCTACTGAATATGATTTACCCCGAGAACGTCTATTAATTTGGACAGATTGGAACAACTGCCTTTCCAAAATAGGTTACTATTGAGCTTGCCATTAGAAGCTTAATGACAGAAAGAACAATAAAACAAATTGTTAGTCTTTATCTTTCCATAACAAAGTATTTTGTATACTGCAGTCAGGTTTATCTTTTTAGATTTCAGGTGAATGGTTTAGCTTAATAGTTGGCGTTAGTCTTCATTGTTTTATGTTGAAGCCTAATTATATAGAATGAAAATATTTCTGGTTTTAGACATGGGTACAGGGCCGTCATCAGAAATCTTGGACCCAGTACATGCTTAACACCTAGGCCCCATGCCCTTCGCATCAGCCCTCCCCATGTCCATCCCACTATCCGACCCATTGCTCCAGCCGTCACCCTGCATTAAGATCCTGCCATAAGCACAGCTAACAGGGGAAAGCCTAGGGTTAGCTCTGTCTGGGTGCAGTATTTCTTTAAGGTCCCTACAACTAACATACATACATACTAACATGCAAACTCGCACAAACACATTATTTCTCCTGCCCCCCCCAGGTCACTCCTTACACTCCAACACCATATGCTGACACACAAACTTACGATAACACCAAATGCTGAAACCCATACATACATGCTAACACCAAATACTAACACATTTACACTCACCATACCGTAACAGACACACACACTTACAGTAACATACATATGCTAACACCACAGGGATCTTCTTTACACCAGTCTCTCTACTATCACGGGGTCACGTAATGCATGTTACGTTACTCTGCTGGTTGCTTCCCTGCGCCGGAGCAGAATAATCTGGCCTCCCTTCTCTCTGCTATTGAGTTTTATTCTCACACGTTCTTTGTTCTGGTAATGTAGGGTAACCTACTTGTTGAGATTTCATTCCTAAACCACTCATTAGCATAAACAGCCACAAAGCACTGCTGTTATGACTAAGACCAAACAGTGGCTACTTCTGGCAGAAGATCTTGCTGACCTGGCTGTTGGACTCCAAACCTGCTGAACATCAGTATTTCCTTTTGTTCTAATAAACTTCCTTTATCTATAGATACATAGGTCACTACTGTCATGCGATATGTGTTCCCTCCACAAGCACCACACTCAATTGACTTTTTATGCCAAAGTCCTGTTTAGCTTATGTTGTCCTTACCTCCATAGACTTTTATTAGTCTGAGTGATTAACATTGAGACACTAGTGCATTCTAGTTTGTATGAATTACAATTTTAATGAAATTTGCATATTTTGGCAATTCATACAAATCCCCAAAAACAAGAAGGGACCCCCAAGGAAACAGACGAAAACATGGTTCATTCACTTACACGCTCATTCACTTTCATTCACACTCTCGCGGAATGTCTTCCTACCCTCTCTGCTGGCTGTTTCCATGTCCCTGTCTCTGTGCTTTTGATCTTGCATCTTCTTGTTCCTGCCTCTATGCTTTTGATCCTGCATCTTCTTTTTCATCTTTTTTCTTCTGCCTTCTTTCTTCGTTCTTCCACTGATCCAAAAAGTCTTTATTTTTTGCCCACTTCTCCTTGCACAATGGGACAGGGACAGAGCTTCCAGGCACATCTTCTTCCTCGGTGCTCATGTCCTTGTACCATGGTCCATGAAGAAGTGGACAAAAACAGAAGAAAAAAGACAGAAAAACAAAAAACGGAGCTGCGTGGCACAGAGACTGGGACACAGAAGCATGAGAGAGAGTGAATGAGAGAGCATGAAAGAGCATGATAGAGTGAATGAGGGTGAATGACAATAAATTCCATTTCAACATTTAAAAAGTCCCCTCCTATTTTCTGTTCTAGCTAGAAGTAGCCACTGTTTGACTGAGATCTAGATGGAATGATCTTCATTGTGCAAACATCTATTTCTGTATTCTGTCTGCTTTACATCTTTTTCTCTGTTGGTCTAATAAAAGTTATCAGCTTTGTCTAAAGACTCTGTTTCCTGAGATCCTAATTATAGTTTGCCCCCCTATTCTACATCAATATGCAAACTCTGTGAACCACATTGGCACTAATATTTTAAAATCCTTTAAAATCTACAAACCACTAAAATTCTTTTGTGCTTACGGTGTTTCAGTAGCAGTAGAGTGCTCAGTTTTTTACTTAATAATTAGCTTGGCTAAATAGTTATTTAGATGTACAAGCAATTAGCTTGAAAACAGGAAGATAAAAGGAAGTCTTTTAATTAGTCTTGGATATGCCTGCTTTTTCCTGTACCCAAAGGCAATGAGTTTAAAACGAACATATCAAAACAAATACGACTTTTAAAATGAAAACAAACCTAGATTGAAGAGATGAGCAATTCACCATATGGCTAGTTAGAAGTAATAAAAATAATATTTCAAGTGAAATTAATATGAAATTGGTTTGTGGTGTACTCCAGACTAGCAAGTTTCTCAACCGGGGAACTTGTAGGATTCTATACCTTCCTTAAGGTACATTTTACCTTAACCTTTAACAGCCCGTCTCATTTGCTTCCTAACTCTGGTCATATTGGGTTGATGGTAGCAGCCTGACCCTGAGCATTTCAAAAGCGTTTGGGCATATTAAAGGGTGGGAGCACAGCGAGAGCAGATGTACATCACTCATTATGCACACCCCCTTTATCTGCCAAAAAAGATACCAGAAAATGATTTTAATGGGTAGCATGTTAACGAGACTTTAATTAGTCAACATCCCAAGCCAGTGTTATCAAATCCTACCTCTGTCCAGGTAGGAAACCTCCACTCACCTCACTCTACCCCTCAATGTCTAGGGCATCAGTCATACCCCTATCTCTGTTGGTCCAGGGGCCCCTCTCCTTGGCGAGATGCCCATTAAATTAACAGTTTTACCTTTTAAATTTAAGTTAAATTAATTGAAGTAGTAAATGTGTTTTTGACTCCATGGGTTAAAAATGTAATTATAATCAGTTTTTGTTTATTGTTATTTTACTTTTTAAATGTTTTGCCCCTTAATGAAAATCTGTAATGCCTTTAAAATTTCCCCTAAAACTGCTACCATGCAAAACAAACCCACCCATTTCTTTTGGGGCAGAAATTCAAATTCCTTTTGGATACCCCCCAAAGACCACCCCTATGGACCATTATCCGTATCCCTGATATGTTTGAGTTATTACTGTGAGTACCACTATGTGCATCAGTAAAAGCAGAGGTATGCATGTTGAATCTGGCACAACATATTCACCATAATGCGCTACTGATGGAGGGTCAGTTTCTGTCCAGGAAAAATTATGTTTCGTTCTATGGCCCATCACCTTTTTATACCAGTATCAAATTTTCTGGAAATCTGTAATGTAAATATTTAGTTACACATTGCCAATTAAAGATGGCCTGAAATGTGAAGAAGACATGTTTTTGGCTTTCGGATACATTTCAGAATTATTAAACCAACAACTTGCTTCACACTAGTTCAAATACATCTCCTTTGTTTAACTTTTCAATTACATTTTAAGCAAAAAATTTGCATGAGCATAGTCAGATTTTATCCCGGATATTTCTCCCCGAAGCTCCCGACACTGAAATACCACTTTCCAGTTGCTCAATGGAAAATATTGTAATATTGTTTGGCTAGATACCCATCATTTAGATATATTGATAAAGTTATATGATTGTACAGTATTTATTTTAAAATGTTTTAAAGTGTAACTGAAACATGCATTTTAATGTTTTATTTACTAAACATTGAGTTTGTAGGTAAATTGGATCTAATACATTTAATCTTCCAAAACTGAATGCGTTAACCCTGAATAATAGTTACATTTTTGATGACATTTCACTGATTTAACAATTCATATATTTGGTTAAATTGACCCTTTTAGAAGAGTTTGTGATTTAAAATGTTTCAGGTCACTGCACCCGCCTGTGAA
This sequence comes from Spea bombifrons, assembly GCF_027358695.1. NCBI lineage: Eukaryota > Metazoa > Chordata > Amphibia > Anura > Pelobatidae > Spea > Spea bombifrons. Next base: position 109,480,268 of record NC_071089.1, read on the forward strand.
CTCACAAACAATTTGGTGAAGAGAAGTCCTGCCGCTCATTAGTTCTATTAGAACCACAAGCAGCAGCAACATGTTATTCCTGTGTAACAAAGTAAATGTGACCCTATATAAGGTTGGTGAGAGTTCTTCTCTAAGTCAGGTCCACTCATTCACATCATGAGTGTATAATGTCAATACATTTAGTGGGCACAAATGTAGGATTGAACCTTGAGCTTGACAGAGGATGCTGTTTTCTGAACATTCTGAGCAATAAAATTAGATAACGTGAGCTTCACCAATGAAAGGTCTATTCCATCCTTCTCTTTTATCTTCTCTGTTCCCTCACTGTACCAAAACCCAGAAACTCCAGGCTGCGGAGAATGACGTGGTTCAATTTTATATAAGAAAATATAGTGGTTACATCATACCTAATAGCTGTGTTCAAAATTAAGGCAATGCAAACACAAGGTATCCACAAAGAACAACAAAAGAAAATAGAAAATATTTTTGGTTTTCAGACATTAATTTGGAAATGATGTACCCATCCCTGGTTTAGTCCTTGAACTTTACAGCAGTTTAAGTTGTCAACATAATATCTAACAAATTTTCTCCCAGTGGGAGTAGATCCATCTCAGTTTTCATGTGTGGAATAAACATGTTATCTGATATACGGTTTAAACCTCCTAAAGATTCTTTATATACGCTGCTTATTATACTTACTACAAGTAAGCAAGTACATTACATTCATATCATAACAATGTATTATTTATTGTCATAGGTTTTACCCGTCGCCAATAATGTATTTACCTTGGGCAATACCCTAGGCCTGACCCAAGGAAGGACCCTCAGCAACACCCTCCATGCTGCCATCCTCACTGCTGAGGCTTGTTATATCTTTGCACTCTGTGTCAGTATCTTTTAACACATGCTATGAAGAGTGTGCCCACTCGGTATAATCCTCCAAAGTGTTAATGGGACCTTGTAACGGGTACATTGAGCAGAGCCTTGGACTTGGTCTCCCCTGGTCCTCCCACCATGGGCATACGCCTATTCAGCCTACACCAAAATACATTGCTGCCTGTAACCACATTGGATAAAGTTCTCCCCATCTGCATATGATTACATGTAATACAAGACATGTAATACATTCATAGCATCAGACAGTGATGAAAAGAGGCTAGGTGATATCATATTATGATATATGCTTCACTTACAGCACCTTTTATACCACGCTGAACAACAGGCAACAACCAAGCACCGTTATACAAAATTGGTAAATGTTTAACTACGATACTCCTAAAACTCCTTAATTGAGAACTGTATTCAATAATTCTATATTCCCAATGATTACTACGTAGATTTTATATTAGAACCACAAGCAGCAGCCAACATATTATGCCTGTCATATTTCATCGTTTTAAGAAAAACCTTGGTAATAAGCACATAAGGATAGCATCTTTCAACGAATCTATTCCTAAGGGCATGTGATTTCTTGACAAAGTCATCAAAAACAAATGCTATTTCTGGGTATGTGCAGGGGCTGCCTATTTTAATCAAATGATAATGGTGCCCTGAATTCTGTGTCAAATTATATTACTTACAATAAAAAATAGTGATGACTTCGCGATTATTATGTGAAAGAACGATAAAATGAAATAGAATGTTTATCAAACTCTGCTAAATCTATGTCCCATTTCCTTTCCATATCTGAGGATGTATGAAAAAAATATATAAAAAAGATAAAATCAAAACTAAAGTTAAATAATAAAAATAAATAATAAAGTGAAATAAAGTTAATAAGTGAAAATTGAAATGCCTGTATACCTAATTTATAATTCAATGCGCCAATACCAGATATTATAGGGTGGTGTAAAAGATTAATGAACCGTAACCGTATGTTATGAAAAACAGGTATGATGCTTCCACCTCCTGATACTTTAGTTTTTCTGTAAAAATAGCTCCCATACAAGATATCCCTATTAAAAAGTTGAAACACAAGGACATTGACTTGTTAGATTATGATCTATCCTGACGAAAATGTTGTATGATGCAGTCGTCTAAGGTCTTCTATATTGTAATCTTAGTTTAGAACCACAATGGTGTGGGGCGTACCTGCGAACATCTCAGAGAATGTTAAATTGCTTTTATACAGGGTTTGGGATTTAAAATCCATTTTAACACAGCATTAGTGCATATCCAATGATATCCCTCTACATTGTACAGGGTAAAACCATGACTTAGGTTTCCAGCTAGATTTAACTTTATGATTAAGATCTAAAACTAGCACATAAGGTACAATAGTACTTATGGATTGCTCATGTACAGATTTCTATGGAAGTATTTTCATAGAAATTCTTTCAGCAAAACATGAATAACACCAAAGTAGCCCAAACATTAATAATAATAATAATAATAATCTTAATAATATAACTTCAGCCCAGAAATCTTCTCACAAAACTAGTTGGAGTTTTTCTAACTTTTGATTATTTTATTTGGCCTCTTATTTGGACTTTTCTGATTTGGATCATATTATTAGTTTATGAAAGTGCCTTATAGCCTGCCTTAACTAGGTTTTTTTCTCTAGTGACACTGTAAGCCTGATGTCATGCAACCCTTGTTCAAATCAAATCTTACCTGGAACATACCGTTTAAAAGAATGATATTTTTAAGTTGTTTAAATGATTTTTCCATTACTGTGTAATGGATTTCCCAAACACTTTCTTCAAGTGAAGAAGGTCAGGTGTCTGTGTCTTCATAACCCCAACCTCAATCCTCAAGGTACACTAACAGGGCCAAATTTAGTAAAATCACCACATTCTCTACAATAGGGAAAGTAAAACGAATTGGCTGTTGGCCTTGAGGACTTGATTTGGTACCAGTGCCCTGGACGCTATGTATACAGTCATTTGGTTGGCCTTGATCCTCTGGCTTACTGGAGCCTCAACACTGAAATACCAATGACTCAATATATAGTCCACATTGGAGCCATTGTACCAGTCAAATATATTGTTTACTCCAGAACATAGGCCAAAAGAAAGGGTTCCAGGCTTCCCTCTTAAAGAATAATGAAATATTATTGCCAGATGAACTAATTAACTTTCAAGATACATATTGGTTCTAACGAAAGGTGTTATCACACTCAGCACCCTCTCACATAGAGTGATAATGATCCAAGTTTATATCACTGACGTGTGACTTTCATCAAATGTATAATTAGAACACACACATATATATATATATATATACGTATATATATATATATATATATATATGCTACTTTTATATGTCTTGATACAAGTGGGACTGTACGCTGATGTCTGCATTTTTACATTAAAACTTGAAAGCATCACCTTTTGAAGGCTAGCAGCGAGGCTTGCTTTTTATATATATGTAATATTTTTTGAACATCATACTAGAAGCTACTAAAACAATTGTATCAGTCCTCAGTAAACCACAATGACATTTGGAAATGGCAGTTTAGGGAAATAAGAAAAATCTAGAAATATATGTGACAGTATCAAAACCACTTTTAATAAAATCACAACCGTCGGTCTAAGAAACCAAAGGGCCCTTGTGGCTAGACTCAGTTGCTTAATTACCACAAAAATAATAAACAGAAGAAAAAAAAAGAAATACCAAAAAATATATAGTAAAACATATAATAATATAACACTCCTGATCAATATTGGTACACGGTTCAGGAGTATAAAGTCCCATATCAGAAAAACCTATAAAAAATTGTATCCAACTAAAAAAACTTTGTAGCAACTGTGTTTATGAGAACAATTTTAAACAATATTATTAAAACTCACTGAATAGATTTTAGCCCATATCAAATAACCCCTTTTAACCATCATGGTGTTACTTTTTGTTACATTATATCCATCCTGGTGTTCTGGATAATCATGACTTTAGGTGAGGCATGCTCCCGCTATATAGCACTGCCTTGTGGTAAACAATAACTAAGATGGCGAGTATATAGATTTGACAAAGGGGTTTGTTCCCTAAGAAGTCGGTAGTCAGCTGTTAACCCGACTGACCGGACACAACACAGTTGCAAATTTTGCTAGCTGCAGGTGAGAGCATGCAAGTTGAATAATACACGTAGCTGTCCATGGGGTGCCCTGGATTTAAGTCATTCCAGGTTAGTCATAGGGGTTAATAAAAGTTTTCCAGTGAATTGTTGGTCGAACTAGAATAATAATAATAAAAAAGCATTGAAATTTACAGTTCCATTTCCTACAGAACCAATATATCAGTTCTTGGTAATAATTCTTTTCTCGCCCTGGAGGCGAATTAAAAGAAACATATGGCGGCTTGTCAGATATTCTGAATTTATAGATGTATAATATGTTATATGCATTTGCGTGCAATGTGTTATATACTTTATTAATTACTATAAAAAAATACCTTATAATTTTTACATTCACAGTAAAAAACCATTCTATCGAGCTGTAAAAGAAAAGACAGCTGGACTTCGCTTTTTGCATTTCTTTGTTGGATTCTTCTCATTAATGTTCTGTGACTGGCCTAATATATATCATTCAGGTTAATTTATAACACTTACAGATGTTGTGACAAGAACATATGAATATGTAGATGCTATGGTAATTCACATTTATTATTTACTGCATGTAATTACTTTGTTCTATCGTTATTATTCTGCAGAGGATGCATCCACCGACTTGCAGTAAGATAATGAGAAGTATGGATGCTGCAGGGTGTTTGCTTCCCCGATACTCTTAATGATTTGTTATCATCGCTGCCGCTGTTCTAAGTGTTGTTAACATTTTTATTAAATGTGTATGTATTTTCATTTTATTAAGCCATCCATAACTGTCCATTCCGTGGATAAATACCACTTGTACTTGTTCATCAAATGCAAAACATTTTAGTATGATCTAAATCACGTTTAACGATTTTAGTACTTTTTATGGTTGCAATCTGTGGCTGGTGATCGTTAATATGTCAGTATTGCCTTTATATGACATTAAAGTACATAAAACTATTGGTTATTAAGAACCAGTGTTAATGTGCAGCGTTTTCTATCAGCCAAATGTGGTCACACTATGTACTTCCTAAAAAAGACAAACAATAATGGTGAAATAAAAATGATCATTTAGGATACACAAAATTCAGCAGTGCAAAATAAACCCACGTGTCCACACTATGTCACTAGTATGCCACTCAACGCAAAATATGTCACTAGTATGCACACTCAACGCAAAAATGCACCATGAAGAAACCAGCCATCCTCCCCACCTTCAAGATGACCTTCAGTGACCTTCAGTGACCCTTACTACAATCAAATCATTTTCACCCAAGGAGCCCATCTACTCCTTTCTCATTCCAACTCAACCCTCTAAACGTTTAAGCGCACAAGAGCAGGACCCTCTTCTTCTTCTGTACCGGTAAATCTTCATATACATTAATCTTATTGACAAATTGCATATTGCCAATTTTAGTAATAGTGCTATAGAATCTGCTGGCACTCTATACACTCTAAATGTAATGTATAACCCTCTCATTACAAACCATATGTGACGGAACCTTCCTTCACTGGGGCTTCTCGAGGGGGCTGATGGCTAGCCTCCTCCCTGCTGACTATGGGCCCTGGCCTTGTAAAGACTTCTCTGTGTAGGTAGAGGGGGTCAGTTTTTTTTTACTGATTTTCCTCCAGGTACATGTTTTACCATATTTTCTAAATATTAGAGACTCTGAGGACTGTGGAACGCTGATATTGATTTGGGTGACTGGAGAGATGGTGTTTTGGAGTGCGCCCATACACACCTCTTGTAAGAGCTAGGAAGCCGCTATTGATGGAGGTACCCAGTCGGGGTACCAAGGGGTTCCGTCACACCCTATAGAGTAGTTAAAACCTATACATATAATTCGGCTAAGTGAAATCTAGAAATTGTAGAGAAATGCACCAATGATCCAAAGCATCTAAAAAAAAAAAAACAATGGCCAAACATAGCAATGCGTTTTGTGTTCTCACAAACTTTTCTCTTGGGTCCAGTTGCAAGAATTTTATGAGATGGGTGGTTTAGAAATTCATTAAAATCAACTTAACTGCAAAGAGGTCAAAAATCTGGTCAATACGTTAAGTCAGGTCATGACAGTGAGTCACTTGAAAGCTATTTCATTCGACCCCTAAGGTTTGTTTTATTGAGGACTCACCGAGCTGAGTTCACATTGTTTAACCTCGGTTAAATCAAATTACAGTTAGAACTATTTGTTCAATTAGATACTGGAATCTTTACTATCCCAAGTTGGAAAGAGAATCCAACATTGGACATGAACTTCCTCCTAAAATCCTAGTCCTCCTATTTGTAAAAGAGATTTTTCATGGTTGTAACATAATAACTTGATATTGCGCTAGTGTGCCTGTAGGATACAGAAATGTGATCTGTTAATAGATCCTTTGAGACGGAAGTCCAGGTGTCATGGAAACACAGAGGTAAGCTACAAGACGCGAGATATTAATATCCCTCAAGGACTTGAAATACACTGTTGGGTGATTGATTATGTATTATTTTGAGACGGTGATATATAATTCTAAAATATCAATTTCTCTTCGGAAGGAAACACCTCTTTTTTTACTCACTTACGAGCTGATTAATTACCACGTATTTAATATATGACATATACAGTACATGTAGGCCTTGAGGTTGTCACTCTTTTTCTAGATTATTCAGCAACCTGCATAAACTAAACCTTAATATCTCTCACACTATAGTACGTTTCATACATGTATAATTTTCTATATTTCTATCTTTGATTTGAGTTAATGCTTGTAATTCCAAAGAATGAGCAATTGTGTGTCACAAATATTATTCCACACACACAAGAAAATGTAGATGTATATGTATTCATAACACAATCAATTCCTTTGAAGGATCTATTTCTATTAATAACCTAAGTGCTTACTGAAATAATCACTGAATGGTGACTATTTTTTCTTTATTTTCTCTATACATTTCAAACTATTCTTGTACATATAGAATCAAGTCGATGAAGTGTGGTACCGGCTATTATCTTTATTCTCTTTTGAAAACTCTTAGGGGCTTTCTAAAGCTAGAGATATTGACGTCACTCTCTTAGCCATTGACATTCTTTTGTATGAAGTGAATTAAACAGTAAATTGATCCCAGTGGTGTCTCCGGTTACAATGAGCAAGGTCCACTTGTCTGTCAGCCCATTCATACGGTGTAGAAATATGCCTTACGGTCTTGTAATGCAAAAACACAAATAGCTTCTAGAATTAAGAGCACGTCAGATTATACATTTTCATTTCATAATTATTAATTAAGAAGTCAAATACTACATTTCTGTATTCGTGCTGTAAATTGATTGTCCCGGAGGCCTGTGGTGCAACAAAGGTGTATAGAATTCTAAGGGAACGATTCACTAAGCTCATCAACAATGAGTTCCGCTGTGACCTGTATTAGGTTTAATTCAAATTTCACGGCGAGTTCTAGGATTGCAGCGGTATCATTGAATTGGGTCATGGGGATTCTGCCTTAATAATTTAACAGAAAGAGCATAAGTTAGGAGCACAAAGAGTTTGAACCGTATTCTCAACTATTTCTTTTTCCTTTCTAGAACACAATACAGTGTAGTTTTTTTGGCAGAATTAGAGTTCTTTGGCTTTTGAGTAGAGCGTATTTTTTTTCTAAATGAGTTATTGAGAAATGATTACCCAAGTCAGATCATCACAAAGTTCTCCTCACCTTTAAATAATATATAAGCAAAGTTTTTTCTTTGTAATTGAAAGAAATGTAGTATACTGTTACACAATACTGTACTCTACACAATAATGTTCAAAATATAATTCTTACTGATTTAAGTAACATTTAAGACAATGAGTTAGGTATTTTGCTGCTTACTTATAGTTGACAAACTTTGGGATAAAACATACGCCCATATTCTAAAAAGTATAGGAGATGGCTTTTTTTGGCCCCCAAAATTGTATTTTTGCCCACAGTTTTGGTGAATAGAGATATCACATGTGCCATGACGTTTCAGTAAGTAGAACTGTGTGACTTGATAGTTCGTGAATGTTCCTGCCAAAAAAAAAGTTCCTTCGTGCATCGACATTCCCGTCAGAGCTGTGACAAAAAGTCGAACATTCTCAAGGTAGTCACGATGGTTCTTGCAGTAAGAAAATGTTAGTATTTTCTTGTAATTAGACTTTTCAAGGTATTTGGTTTTAAAAAAGACTATCGGATCTCACCTGATGGAAGTTAGTGCATTATAGACACTGCAGGCGCCTGTACTGTTGGACCCCGGCTCGGACCACAGGGACCTACAAAAAAGGAGGAGATGGGATGAGTGATCAGTGGTGGTTACATGAAGCTTCTGTTTTATTCAAACTCTTAAGATAAGACTTGCTTAATTGTTTTAGAGCTTCTTGAAAACTGTAGTGGAAGACTGGCCTTTTCTGTGGTAACTCCATGGAAGCAAAGACGAGGCACAAACGCCATCACATTGAACACAACACTTCCTGAAATAGCGCTTGCATCATGACACAGTGAGCAGTTATGTGATGTATATGCCATGACAATCATGACATATGGAAGCTTTGGAGCAGGGCGCGCTTTACCTAACGTATCGGTTTGTCTCAGTCTGTCAGTTCCAGTTTTGTCAGACCCTTTGAATGTATTGTGCTGTAAGAAGCGCTGTGGAAATAGTTGTCACAATATAAATAAAATAATAAAAATAATAATAATATGCTTAAAAAAAACCCGGGTGGTGGTGGTGTGGGGGGGATAACTTTGTAGCTATTGTCTGATGGCAGCAAATGCCCAGCTTTGGTCAAGATGGCTGCTCCTGTTATGTTCACATAAGGTGAACTTTTTAATACATATATATATATATATATATATATATATATATATATATATATATATATATACAGAATTTTGGCTCATTACGAGCAATGAACTGTAAAATAAAGAGCTTGGGAAAATAATAAACTTAATTTCTATAAAAGGCACAAACAGAGAACATAATGCATTATTTTGTATACTTACCAGTTTGCATAGAATTATTTGTTTATATTTCATTACTAGAATAGAGCCACCGGAGTACTTTATTGATGTCCTTGTCAGTACATGTTAATCTAAATCCATTATTTGGTCAATAAACACTAGGAGGGTGCTTTACTGATCTAATTTGTCAGCAAATGACCTACCAACTCTATTAATCTATTGATATCACCAGGCAACACCTGAATGTGGAAGTTTAGTAACGGATAAGGTTATGTTTCAGAGAAAAAAAAACAGGTGACTACAGCAAGTGATTTTGGAACGGCGTATCGTTTTAAAAAATAACTCATCCAATTATCTCTTTAGATGCGTACTTCCATTATGTATGTATCTCTACTACAAGTTGTAGTGAATTAAGTAAAAAAATAATGCTATTTTTGAATTTCCTAATTATGCGACAGTTCTGAAAGCATTTCAGACATATGGATCATTTACCATAGAAAGATGAAGCTTTGCTGGAGGATCATTTAGCCATTTAATGAAGAATTTTGAATATTCTCATCATAAAAAGCCATAATGGTGAATCTACAAATGGAGCGTTTTCAGAGACAGTGCTGCAGCCGATCCTCCTGCTACTTTTTATTATTTATTTTATTATTTTATTGTTTCAATTCACTGAACCCGCTATCCCATAAGCCAGGGGAAGGAAAAAGGGGGTAGAGGTATCACCAAGTATTTAATAGAGGGAGGGTGGGGGCAAGAGGGTCATATGTGGAGATCAATAAGTCCTCTTACATAACAGGTATATTGTTTAATTAAATACCCTACAATATTGCATATATTTTTAAATACGTTCCTACTGATCCTTTGGGGTTGTATTCGATGCATTTCATGTATTGCTTTAAAACAAGCTGAGTGGTTTTTTTTGTTTGCGCTTTAAAAGTTAAATAAATAACAGCGGTGTAATGGTTCTAAAAAGTGACAGGTTAGCTAATTGCTCATAATATATCAATGCACCTGCTAATTTACATATTTCATACACAAAAGCCAATATAATTTGCAGCTGAAGAGACATTTGAGAAATAGTTTGTTCTCATTAAAAGTAACCCGTTCTTATACATGCTGCAATGTCCATATTTGACAGGGTGACATCAAGGGGGGGCATTCAAGCCATCATATGTAATTTAAATATTTGTGATGCCCCCCTTGTAATTGCATAGGAGGTATTCCAAGGAATCCCCTCATATGCATTTACCCTATATGCTGCGCGGAGATGTGTTTGGGCAGTCACTTGGTACCACCTAGGGTGAGACCCACCAATGCCGCCACCTTAGCAAGTGGGCAAGCAGGGATTCAAATACATATTAACTCTTTGTGGTGGCATGGAGATCACATATGGCATTTTTTTTTTACATTCGTGCTCTTAAGCGCAAATCACATCACAATTTCAGTTAACTGAGCTACAGTCCAGTTGATGTAAGGTCACACGAGTTTTATCTGAAAGTACATGGGAATTTCTAATACTAAATATCGAACATTTTGTACAAGTTTTCTGCCGCAAAAACCACATATTACGCGCATTAGTTTGTGAGACATTCTTTCAACTTATTTCAAGGAGGAACACAATGAACAAAAGAAGCCTAGGGTAATTTGGCTAAAACCTGTGGCCACAACTTGGCTGATTTCATGAAGAACTTAGCCATATGAATTCGCTGTTTGCTAAGTTGTAAGGAGATCCTTCTGAGTCCTCATTGACTTTGGAGAACTTATGTTTTTAGCATAAACTTGAAACTCAGCATAAAGTGGCCAAGTCATACAAAGGCCAGTCAACAAAAGAGAGAGTTGACAGGAGAGTTGTAGTTCTAGCTCCTTCGCTTCATTACACATTATGAAGGTCCAAACCCAATGAGCTTCTGGCGCAGGAAGAGCTTGGCTGTCTATCTATAATGGATAGTTAAATCAGTAAGATTTCTCACCTGTTAAAGATGGCCAGCACAGCCTTTTATGCTGGAGAGACATGCCAGTGCTGGCACAAAGAACGGTGACGTGAGAGAGTTAAAACCATCTCTTTTTTTATGAATGAACCACAATGCGTGCCTTTATTTTTAGAGAAGGGGTAGTATACATCTGGAATAGACTTCCCGTGGAAGTCGTAAAGGCAAACACAGTAAAGAAATGTAAGAAAGTTTAAAATATGCATAGAGCTATAATTAAAAAGTGATTAAAAAAGTGGGTCAGTTGGTTCATTTCTATATATCTATGTATCATGAACATACTCAATATACTTTAATTCCTTTACTGTTTTAAGCAGAACCAATTCCTTGAGTCTGGAGACAAATATATACAAATACAGACAGAAGCCAACAGTGTATGCAAGACCACAGATATAACGCCGAACACACGCATGCACACAGGTATGTATTTATTCTGTATTCCAGGTTGGTGCTGTCTGTTTACATTCAAACATGAAACACACTATGTTGTTTTGGTGAGTTCACTTAAATCAAGTTGGTCTAAGGACAAACGTTTCATATACCAAAAAAAAAAAATCTAAATCTTTTTCTGCAAACAATTTAAAATTCCCCATCTTCTGTCTGCATTATAGAACACTTAGTCCTAAAATGACCCTATGAAACACTAGTCCCAATACACTAGATGAGTCACACATGTTTGGGACTTTTGAGTCATAAATGCTATCAATTTCTCATGTATGTATCAAATGGAAAAATATCTTGAAAAATAGAAGTAAAAAAAAACAACAAAAACAAAGAAAATATCAGTTTGTGCAATGCTCTTTCTTATATTGTACATATTTTATAATAATAGTTTATTGACAAGGTATGCATTTGCATGCTATGCTTTCAGTTTTCTATAGAATAAGATAATTGCCGTCACGAAGGAGTCTACTCCTACAGTGTAGTCGTGATTTACACATTGCTTTGCCAAATAATCAGTAATGGGAACCCCCAGCTGTCATATTGTTAGTGCAGCCAGAACACACACACACACTTAAACACACACACTTATACATTTCATTTTGAGGAATAATAGCTTGCCTTTTAGCTGAGAAAAATTGGCCAAGTCTTATACTATGAGTACACTCAAGGGGCATTATTTGTTACATAATTTTACTGCAGATATTTTTGATTATTGATAATCAAGAGCATTATTCTGAAAAAAATAAAATCAATCTATCCAACAAAAGTACATACACCTACGTTCAAATTGCTAAACAAACAAATTGATGAGTTATTTCAGAGACAAAAGAATTGGTCTAATGGTAGCACCACACACTCCTGTCAACACGTGACATAGTTTATCCTGTTACACCCCTGTCTGGGCCTACTAGGGGTGTAGGGTTTTGTGTGGCTGCAGCAAAGTGTCATATGTAAACTGTATACTTAATGAAAAACCTTGTTTTATATTCAAGGCCAGCTTATAATTAGACTTCACACCTAACAGATTTGCCGCCCTTCTACTAGTGGTCCTACATTATACTACAGTATCATTACATACTGAGCCAGGCACTGATGGTAGTACAGCATAACTCCCACATGCTTTCTCACTCTCACCCACCCACTCACTCACTCACACTCTCTCTCTCCTCTTTCTCCCTCAATGTCTTCCTACCTATCACATTCACTTTTCCTTCTTCACTTCTTCCTTTTGGCTCTTCTTATCCTGTCTCCTTCTGGGGCGGTAGGCGTGGCTTCAGTGTTGTGCGCTGGGATATGACATCAAATCCCGACGTACAGTATCAGTTGCTGGTGCGCATCACAAGGGAACAGGAAAGGTTGTCAGTATTAACAGACCTCCCGCTCCCTTGATTGATTTTAAGACGGTTAGAGATGGATCTTTGATCTCCCCAACCGGGGCATATATATGTGTGTGTAAAGTGAAATAAAGAAAAGCATAAACAAACAACAAAGGACATGTTTTTGCTTCTTTTTTTATTCCATTATGATCCAAAGTTTAAGCTTCCTTTTAGGATTTCATTAGATTTCGGCAAATAAGGTATTTGAAAACACACTAGTAATTGGCCAAATGGATCTGGATTTGACTTGCTAGTCTGTTTCATAGAAAAAGCAGGTGCTCCTAATCTGTCGTACAGTCAATGTATATTAAATAATTTCTTGTTTTACATAAGATATTCACAAATATGTAAATTATGAAAAGCAGCATACAGCTACCTTGACACTAAGAAGAGCCAAAAAGTTTCAGTTCTTGATTTTGATTGTGAATAAAAAATATCCTCATTAGCCCAGGACTAACTAGGCCGCTGGTCTTAAAGTGCCAGGGCTGCCTTATCATTGCCAGTCCAGCTCTGTTTGTAAGGATGTGGTTAGGAGAATGGATGGAACTTTCGGACAGGGAATTGATTTATTATACTAAATTATTTTGACACCCGTTTGCCATAGTTATTTTCTCCCATGAGGTCAAATATGCCCTTACTTTTAAATGTTGTATCTCCACCACAATTAAAGTGGTCAGGAAGTTGATTATATATGCTAATTGGCCTACATTCTGCCAAACTTAACAACTCCACAACTATTTAACAGTGACTGACAAAAAGCACAATCTAAAATCTGTGATGGCAACAATGCACTAATGTTTTTTGTGTTATTTCAATGTTAACAGTATAATATTCATCAAACAATGATGTTTTAGCGGCACCATATTTTTGAACAGCTGAAATTTTGAGAGGGCCAGATTAACGGCATAGCACATGGACCATACGTCTTATCCGTTCCACAGAGCGGTGAACTGATCGGGTCCAGTGACATGGTCCTCTTTAGGGCAGTGATCCTCCATTTTATTGTGCCTGGAAGGGAAACCATTTTTGTATCCAGGACCCCAAGTACCTTAATCTGGCCTTGGTTGGGGGTATATACTATGGAAATATTTGAATAAATAATAACAAACATATCTTGTATTGTTTTTTTAGACAATAGCTTAATGAATCAGCAGACAATGAGAATTAGAAAAAAAACTTACATTATGACTTATTATGGGAAAATTAAGTTTTAATATTCATCACCGCCATTTGTAATTACAGCAGATTCTCTCATTGATAGTCTTACGTGCACAGACTAATAAATTGACATTGCTGCTAATCTGCACAAATATTTATTCAGCTTGTGTCAAGAATACTGTTTGCGTTAGACAAAGAAATTAAATATATACCTTAGTTGCGGTAAATCTAAGCCATCTGTCACAGCATTTATAAAGTAGTACAAAAAATTGTGTTGCATACAACTGGTTATTATCTCGATAAAATACAATCCTTATTATTTTGTTTGTTCCTGGAGGGTAATATAGATGACATCATGGAAATATATAAAAGTTATTATATAAAAGACATGTGGTACATATTCTATATGTATAATAACATCCCTTTGGTAGTTGGATTCTTCATGCATCCATGCAGAATGCAGTATGGCTTGGGGAAATATGTGCAAGACCAGAGTTTAGCTTAGCCCCAGCTATGTTATCTGCTGGTGCTCTATAGATCATATGTAGTTTATTAAACATACACTATATGGACAAAAAAACCACATAATTAAAGAGGTTTGGTGTGGAATTGCATTGCGCAGACCTCCACTGGCTGCCCCCACTAGACACCAAGGAACCTGAAGTACGGGGGACAAGTCTAGGGATGCACTCAGGGCTGGAAAAGCAGGTGCCCGCCTAGGGCGCCTACTTGGAGGGGGCGCTGGCTGCGGTCATTCAGTAAGTGGCAAAATGGGAGGGGCTTGTGGGGGTGGAGCCAGGGGCGGCAAAATTATGTTTTGCCTAGGGCGGCAAAAATCCTTGCACCAGCCCTGGATGCACTGGTAAGTCGGGGAGGGTAAGAGTGGCATATGGGGAGTATATGGCATTTCTCGGGGGCAGATTGGCATATAAGTGGGTAAAAGTCATATCTTGGAGGCAGATGTGCATAACTGGGGGGCAGGTTGGCAAATAAAAGGAAGTAGAAACAAAAAAATGCATTTTTCTCAATCATGTGAGTTAATATTTACTAGTAAAACTTTTTTCTTATAGGGTAGTCTTATATTCAGGCTTTTTCTTTTTTTCTTAAATTAATATTAAAATTTTGGGGGTTGTCTTATAATTAGGGTCATCTTAGAATCGAGCAACTATGGTATATATATATACCCTCACACTACGGTATATATATATACACTCACTGGCCAATTTATTAGGTATACCGGTTCAATTGCTTGTTAACACAAATAGCTAATCAGCCAATCACACGGCAGCAACTCAATGCATTTAGGCATGTAGACGTGGTCAAGGCAAGTTCAAACCGAGCATCAGAATGGGGAAGAAAGGGGATTTAAGTGACTTTGAACGTGGCATGGTTGTCGGTGCCAGACGGGCTGGTCTGAGTATTTCAGAAACTGCTGATCTACTGGGATTTTCACGCACAACCATCTCTAGGTTTTACAGAGAATGGCCTGAAAAAGAGAAAATATGCAGTGTGCGGCAGTTGTGTGACTGAAATGCCTCGTTGATGTCAGAGGAGAGTGAGCAGACTGGTTGACAACTGGTCTGAGATGACAGAAAGGGAACAGTAATCAAATAACCGCTTGTTACAACCAAGGTATGCAGAATACCGTCTCTGAACGCGCAACACGTCGAACCTTGAAGCAGAGGGGCAACAGCAGCAGAAAACCCCACCGGTTGCCACTCCTGCAAGATAAGAACAGGAAACTGAGGTTACAATTCTTACAGAATCACCAAAATTGGTTAATGGAAGACTGGAAGAACGTTGCCTGGTTTGATGAGTCTTGATTCCAGCGGCGGCATTTAGATGGCAGGGTCAGAATTTGGTGTAAACAACATGAAAGCATGGATCCATCCTGCTTTGTATCAACGGTTCAGGCTAGTGGTGCTAGTACCAATTGAGCTAGTACCAATTGAGCAACAGCCTACCTGAGTATTGTTGCTGAACATGTCCATATGACCACAGTGTAGCCATCTTTTAATGGCTACTTCCAGCAGGATAATGCACCATGTCACAAAGCTCACATCATCTCAAACTTGTTTCTTGAACATGACAATGAGCTCACTGTCCTCCAATGGCATCCACAGTCACCAGACCTCAAACCAATAGAGCACCTTTGGGATGTGGT
This sequence comes from Spea bombifrons, assembly GCF_027358695.1. Taxonomy (NCBI): domain Eukaryota; kingdom Metazoa; phylum Chordata; class Amphibia; order Anura; family Pelobatidae; genus Spea; species Spea bombifrons. Next base: position 109,496,373 of record NC_071089.1, read on the forward strand.
GGAATGGGAGATTTGCATCATGCATGTGCAGCCGACAAATCTGCAGCAGCTGTGTAATGTCATTATGTCCAGCACCTTGTACAAAGTATGGCACGAAGAATGATGGCCATTCTGAAGGCAAAAGGGAGTCCAACCCGGTACTGGCAAGGTGGCCAGTGAGTGTGTATATATATATATATATATATATATATATAATGCTCCCAATTTCTTAAGTAAATAATAAGACTTTGATTATTGTGGTGCTACTAACTTTAGGTAAGTACTATGACATTATGACCTAACATTTATGACATACTTGAATGACTTCAATGGGGAGCTGAAATTTAGGGAGAATGCATTGCTTAGCCCTTTAGTTAAAATTACACAACTTGGGCTGAACTCGCTAGGTATTTTGAGGTGAAGCTATTAGGACGTGAGACCAGCATTTTATTCCTGGAAATGTTCATTTCTTTGGAACCTCTGCTAAGAAACTGGAAATTTGTGGAGGTTATGGATTCCAAATACAAAATTCTCAAAGCAATTTATTGGTTTCAAAAAAATGCTCGTAATTTACTCCTCAGACTTTCTGCCTACTAGTCACTCCAGCCAAACAGAGGTCTAACTATCGCAACTTTGTACAATTGAAGACAGATTTGAACTCTCAGGTTCAAATTCAAGGAGTGTAATTTGAAATGTTTGGGTCTTGGATATGTTTCAATAGCTGCATAAAGTACTCAGGTTTAACATTAAACAAAGTGGAAATAGGGTTGGGGGACATCTTACCTTCTTACTTTATAACATTTTCAGTTGTAATGATGTCCAAATTATGTGTTTATTTTGGAATATTTATCATTTTTATCATGTATCGATCATTGGACCATTCATAAAGCTCCCTTTAGTTTTTCATGTGTTGTTTGTTCTCTTAATATATTTCAGTTTCTGGCCAAGTACATTTCAGTTCTGTGGTCAAATGCTGGAATGCTCCAGATTTATTTCAGACATGGAATGCACGTCAATGACTAGTGTATATATATAGTAGTATATATAGTTTCAATTAAGAGCATCTTTTTTTAGTTAGTTGTTTGGACGTCACTAACACCAACATTGCACTTCTTAAAAATTCCAGTACAAAGCGTGTTACCACTTTTCAAATATTTCACAAGACAATTTGATTAGTAGGAAATATCCTCTAAACGTATTGGTACTACTTGGTCTAATTAATGTAGTGTAGCCTCTAAATAGAAAAAAAAAAGAAAAAAGGGGTCTTTGTATTTACATACAAAGTAAATAATATATTTTTTTATAATAGTTTAAAAATATATTATATATTCTTTAACCTGGGCCAGTCCAAAATTAGGGCACCACAATCTGGGAGGCTGAAACTTAGTATGGTTAGGTAATGGAACATTACGTGACCCTGTACATTGTCCTATATGTGGACAGTCTGAGGGAGTCAGAGTGCATAAGTGTATGGTTATGTTGCATTGGGGGGGATTACTGTATGTTTGTGTGTAACTACATAGAACTGAGTAAGCATTTATCTATGACAGCACCAATCAGCTGTAAGAGTATGACCACCTTCCTAATATTGTGTAGGTCCCCTTTTGCTTCCAAAACAGCCCTGACCCGTCGAGGCATAGACTCCACTAGACCTCTGAAGGTGTGCAGTGGTATCTGGCACCAAGATGTTAGCAGCAGAGAGGTGGGGCCTCCATGAATTATTCAGCACATTCCACAGATGCTTGATTGGATTGAGATCTGGGAAATTTGGAGACCAAGTCGACAACTTGAACTCATTATTGTGTTCCTCAAACCATCCCTGAACCAATTTGCTTTGCATTCTGGCAGTGTGCATTATCGTGCTGAAAGAGACCAATGCCATCAGGGAATACCGTGTCCATGAAAGTGCACATGGTCAGCAACAATGTCAAAGTAACATCCGCATGAATGGCAGGACCCAAAGTTTCCCAGCAGAACATTGCCCAAAGCATCACACTACCTCCACCGGCTTGCCTTGTTCCCATAATGCATCCTGGTGCCATGTGTTCTTCAGGTTAGCAACGCTCAATGAGCCTTGGCTACCCGTGACGCTGTCGCCGGGTTCACCGCATTTCCTTCCTAGGACCACTTTTGATAGGTACTGACCACTGCAGACCGGGAACACCCCACAAGAGCTGCGGTTTTGGAGTGCTCTGGCCCAGGCGTCCATCCATTAGAATTTGGCCCTTGTCAAAGTCGCTCAGATCCTTACACTTGCCCATTTTCCTGCTTCTAGCACATCAACTGTGAGTACTAAATGTTCACTTGCTGCCTAATATATCCCACCCACTGAGGGTGCCATGATAACAAGATTGTTAGTGTTATTCACTTTACCTGTCAGTGGTCGTAATGATATGGCTGATCATGAGGGACTAAGCTCACTACTCGGCTCTTTTTGCACCTGGACATAAAGTTTCCTACCCCTCCCTGATTTAACTTAATAATACTGTGGGTCATGATCAGTGGCGTCGCTACAGGGGGGCAAGGGGGGGCAATTGCCCCCCCTAGGTTATTCCTTGCCCCCCCTGTTGCCCCCCCGCCGAATTTGTAACCACCCAGGACAGTCCCGCAATGGGACTTTAACCCCTTGACTGCTAACGACGGCATGGTGCCGTCGCTAGCAGTCCCAGTCAGGTGCTAACGACGGCACCATGCCGTCACTAGCACTATCTTACCTTGATGGAGGTCTGTGGACCTCCATCACCACCTACCCCGGCGATCTGTCCCTCACACAGAAGGGCATCACCGGGGCCACCCGATCTGCCCGGTGACGTCTCGCGCAATGACGCGATGACGTCACCGCGCAACTTTATTAACAACTGACAATTGTCAGTTAAAGAGGTATGGGGGCATGCTGCTTAGATGCCTGTATCTCAGGCATCTAAGCAGCTACATACCCCCAACATATACCGTTGGAAAGGTAATCGCCTCACCTTTCCAATGGTATATAGATTGTAAAAAAAGAATAAAAAATATTAAGTAAAAAAAAATAAAATGTAAAAAAAATGATTTGGGGGTCTCTAAAGGCAGATAAAAAAAGATCAAAATTGCCTAGAGACCCCCAATTAAATTATTTAAACATAAAGTAGTTTAACTTAAAAAAAAAAAAAAGTTTAAGTATTCTAGCTAAATGATCACTGTGGTAGCCAATGTTACCACAGCGATCATATAGCTATAAAAAGTCACATTCCCTTTTTAAAAATGGCCGATACTAATTTTTAATCCTATGATCCCTTTGATCATGGGGTTAAATTTAGCCAACGCAATTTTTGAAATCCTGATGAACTGCAAATATTATTAAAATCAGCCATTTAGCCTGTGCGGTACGTGAGTAACCATCTCATCCCTGGAGCGCCTTGCATTTTTACTGCAAAACTTATTTTTGCTGTAAAAGTGATTTTTTTTTTCTCCCTTTACCATCATTTCTTTGGGATTGTAAGGGGAAAGAATGGTGTGTGTGCTACTGTGAGTGAATGTATGGAAAGAATGGTGTGTGCTTCTGTGAGTGAATGTATTTAAAGTATGGTGTGTGTTTCTGCGAGTGAATGGAGATATGAAAGGAGTGTGAATGATCAGTAATTAGGGTTGAAGCCTTGACGTGGCATTACTGCTCACGTAGGAAGTTAAATTATGGCACAAAAAGTACACATTTGCAAAAACGACATCCCTTGGCGCATCAAATGAGGGGCTGCATGTGTTTCTAGTACAAACCTGGAGTGCGCAAGACACAAATGAACATGTCGCTATGGTTAGATAAAACATATTTTCAAGCCAAAGCGACATATTCCATCATTATTTGTGCACTCAACTTTTGTCCTAGAAATACATGTAGCCCCTCATTTGAAGCTCCAAGGGGCGTAGTTTCTTAAAATGGATGATTTGTCTGAATGAGGGAGGGCATGAGTTAATGTGTTTGTGTGTATCATAGATATATAATTGTGGAAGGGCAAAGATGGCACTAGCAGGATGTTTGAGCCTTGGGGACCAAAATGGCACAGGCAGGGTGTATATGGGACAAAGATGGCAAATCTTATGTGTGTTATCTGGGTGCTGGCCAGGTTCTATGTGGGCAGTGTGGTTGGGGTGTGCAACCTGTGATCTATCCCTGTAATTTAGGGGGTTTTAAATATACCTTTAATGCCGTGTTTTTATGTGAATTCCAATTGATCTGTACCTGCAAAGCTTGGTTTGTGTGTTCTTCTGTAGATTCATATCTGGTATGCTATGTTTCCATACATTATTTATGTGTACCTGCAAATACAGGGTTTGTATGTTTCGTTCAGTTGATTAATACCTGCAATGCTGTTTCCATGTATTGATTTGATCTATACCTGCAATGCTACATTTCATATATTATTATTGTATACCTGCAAATACAGGATTTGTCTGATTCTGTTTATTTGATATATACCTTCAGTGCTGAGATCACAAGTGAATTTCAATTGATCTATACATGCAAAGCTGGTTTTGTATGTTAATGTGTTGATCTATACCTGCTATCGGCAGCAGGGTCTAATATTTACATATATATTTATATATATATATCGGCAGCAGGGACTAATATTAGGCCCTGAAATCATTTAGTGGAAAAGTTAAGGTATTGTGTTGTTTAAAGGATTTCAAGGATTAGTCGTACTAAATTGTGGCTTCAGGCTTCCCATGTTGAATGATCAAGTATTGTATTGTCCAATAACAAAAGTATCATTCCATAGCACATTACTTTTTGGCAATATATATATATGTGTGTGTGTGTGTGTTTTCAGTGGTATGATTTAATGGTGGAAATTATTAATGCCCCCCCAGTTTGACTGTGGTATCCTGTGTGCCCCCCCTATATATTGTTTCTAGAGTCGCCACTGGTCATGATCATACCCTGATTTGTGGATGATGGTTTAAAGAAACATTCAGTCAAAAAGTACTTCTTAAAGAACTAAAGCAGATGGTGCAAGAGTTTTGTCTTAAGTGTGCATTGTGGTTAGACCTTAAGAAGATGAGGAATAGTAAGACCGCCAACGCATGTCAATAAGAGTTATATTTCATTCCTGTGCATAGTGATTCCTCTGTCTAAATTTATAAGCTGTTAGAGTAAAATAAAATGACTTTACCATACATTTTTGTTAACTTTTAAACCATACAAAATCTGCAGTTGTTGTTTATTAAAGATTTTTTTTGTGAGTCACAATTAAACCAAGCTATAACACACGCTATTGACCAGTAACAGTTTTAATTATTTATGTTTAATGCACTATAACATTTTGTAATGGTTTCTCCTTTTTATGTATTTGCTCGCTTTATGACAAAGGGAATCCTTGAGTAGCAGATGGAATGGGATCTGAAATCTATTGCATCAAACATCAATTAATGGATTTTCACACCAAAATAAGTCAATGCTAAAGGTGTAGAACGTCCATCATTTTTACATATCAAACGCCAATAGCAGATGCATCCATAAAGCGCAAAGCACAGCCTCCATGTTAAATCCACCCAACATTTCAACATAATACCTCTCTCAAGGGAAAGATTTGTTTTTATGTTTCAAAACACTGCATGTATATAAAAGGCAAGATAAACTGTGTCAAGCTTTTATATAGTTGTATTATGTAGGGTGCAAAATCTATAGATCAATATCATTTGTGATACAGATTAATATAGATTATAGGTATTGGCATTGACCTCATCCTGTCTTTCATGGAGTGCATCAGAAAAATAAAACAGAGTAAATCTGCATCCAAAAATATATTTTCAAAAACCTGCCTTCACTCTTGGATTTATATATATACAAAGTATTGCTTCCCTTATCCTTTGTGGATATTTCAAAGCGGACAAGAAAAATAAAACAAACACATAACAAGCATTAACCTTTTGTTGGAGCTAATGTAGTATATGTAACCTTGAAAGGGTTTATTGAATCTTCTCTTACCACTTTGGCTTTTTAGACCCGTCCTGATGGCTGATTAAGGAACCCAAACTTTCTTGTGCGCCTACTTAAGTTGCGGTCTGTGCATGTCGGTGATAGTGCATTCACAGCAAAACTGGCAGGAAATGTATGTGTAAATATTTTATTAAAACATCTTCTTGACTGATGAACCACTTCTTAACTGCTTGTATTTGTAAGAAGAAAAAAAATGCAGCTACACATATTTTGGTTCAGGGCTACTTTAATTAGAAGTAATAATTAGTTATAACTTAATTGGCTCTTGTGTGGTTAGTTGTTCATACCCTAACCCATTGTTCATCTGATATGCATATGTGTACTTTCTTTAGGGATGTTTCTGGAGCATTAAAGCCTCCCTGTCCAGAAGCCAGAGGGGGTTGGAACTGAGCCAAAAGTGGTGGTGCTAGCCAGATGGATGCGCCCAAATAGCATACCTGGGAACTCTTTAGGTTTGACCTGGAGTCTCCTCGTGAAGCACTGCATCTCTAGGACTCCAGATCTCTTTCCTCTTTCTGCATGAATTCCCCACCCAATTATCCCCTCCCAACGCATTTAAATCAGTAGGTAGCCATGTCCCATGCACAGCTACCCTTGTCTTTGTGCAGCTAGCCGGCCTCCACATGAATCCCCTCACCCAAAAGAGAGAGCTCCTGGTGGCCCACACTAGGAATGTCCAAAGTATGCTGACTAGTCATGGGTAGGTGGACCTGGATGGAGAATGAGCAAAGCCATACAGAAATGTCCCTACCCAATGGCTATGCCTTCCAGTGGCAGAATAGCTTTAATGCAGTTAACAGAAACGGCTCTCAAATCTACATTACTCTCATACATAATAAATTGAATATTTAATTAAAAAAAAAAAAAAAATCACAAGCACTACATGAGCAATCCGAAAGTTTGACTTTACTTAAAAGTAGTCAGGCTGATTATTTTATAAATTAAAAGGAGAAAAAAAAATCTAAATTTTTCTAATCAACTAAGCAGTGAGTATATAATGTACCTTGCGCGGTCTTCTGGAAATAACATGTACTCTAACTAACAAGCTTTGATTGTGGTTGTTTTTCACTAGGGGAGAGAGTTCAATTGAGGTGACGCAGTCAATGCAGAAACATGCTGCACTGAACCTGCATAGAATTTTGACTCACGTCTCTCGCTCCAAGGATAATAACTGTGAACTCAGTGTTTGTCTCCTCTTGCAGAAACCTAATGAGTTTTCGTAGCACCTCAGAACATCCTGTTCATGCTGATGCCGTGTCCGAAACTAAGCAAAAATATAACTGTCATCTTTCCTTGTAACATCTCCTCATATTTTAAAGAAATTGCTTCACGGTGTACTATTAAGTGATGCGAAAGCACAGAGGCTCATACATTGCATTTTGGTTGGATTGTAGCAAAGAACAGCAATTTATTAGGTGAGAAGGATTATGACATTTGCAAAGGTTATCTAGCATTTATGCCAGAAAGATTATTAAACAAGATTTATGAAACTTTCCCTCCTGGCGACTATTTGCAGTGATTAGGCAGAAAGGCTAAAAGGATTCAAAGTACAATAACTCAAAGGTGTAATTATTAAAAATATTATCTCCAGTGCTCCATAATGTGCAAACGTAACTGCAGCAAGACGAGGATTTACGCGTGAAAGGTGCAGCATTGTCCCCATTGAAATAGAATGCATGTGTTCCAATACATTCTTCTTGGATATTAGCCCATGGGTAACAAGAAAAGACGGCTTATGAGAGTGAGCTACAATCCAAATAAAATGTCTTCATTTTCTTTATTAGTTAATCTCGTCTTAACAAGTTATTTGCCCATGGGTGCCAAAGAGCACTTAAACACTCTAATGTACAATGCGAATAGAGTTAGGTACAGCAAAGATGCCAAAAAGTCTTTTATTGCTAGAAACACAGAGGCATGGGATTTGACAGCAGATAAGAACCATTCGGCCCATCTACTTTGCCCATTTTTCTATCTGTCAAGACTCAAACTTTTATTGGTGCCAAGTGTCATCTCAGATTCAGGACAGATTTATCTCATGCATGTTTAAATGTCCTCACTGTAATAGCATCTACCACATGGATGGACTGGTGACTCATCTGGAAATATTAATTCTAAAAAATGTCCCCCTATATCTATTCCTTCCCTGTTCCTCACCCCCCCTCTCTTTCTCATCTCACCCATACCTTTCTTCTTCTGTGTAATCATAAAATCATGATATGAATAGAGCTACTCGGTAGATAGGGTCGGTGTAAATGGGCAGGAGTATAAGTGGGCAGTGCATGCTAGTGAGCAGATCTACATTCATTTGTTTTTTAGGTATGAAAGACATCTTCTCTAATGAAATGTTATTTGGTGATTGAAAGAACATATACCACGGGCACTGTACCATGTAATATCATAATGGGCTGTCACACTAGAATGCGTTGACAACTGTCTACTGGACCAAGCTGTGTGTGACTTCATAGCACCATGTACAGTATAATGGCAGCCCTACTTAAAGCCACAAACATACAGCAGCATCTTGTTATTGGGCATGGCGGAAAGGGTAAGATAGTGAATTGATGTTAATTGTTAAACAATTAATTCAGCTGAAAAGAAAACATTCATGAACATTTGCTTTTGAATTTTAAATGTATTATTTGCGGTCAAGGACATAACAGTTTGTAGTCAATTCTGCTCCGCTCTTCCTTCAAAATTTAAAAAAATTAATAAATTAAAAATAGGAGTCTCCTGGACCAACTACATAAATAAATATTATGGGAGTGGGATAATAGAGTGGGATAGAGGGTGTTTAAAACATAAATATTAAAACATGTAGGGAAATGAAATCCACTCATTTTAATGTCGGGATGAGGCTTGGGAAAAGAGGATGAAGCCTTTCATTTCAAGACACATTGAGCCTACATTCATGTCTCCGATACAAAATATCACTGGTAAAAATCATTTTGGGGCACATATTGATGTCATTGATATTAATTTGGCCTCTAAGGTCCTGGAAGCCTTTGGTTTCCCGTCATATGTACTTGTTGAACCAAAGTATGTATTACACCAAGTCAAAATGCTTGAAAAGTATTTAGGGATGTTATGCAATGATTAACTGGATTAATTAAATATAATAGGCAGCAGGTTTGCTAACCAGACCTACGATACACGTTCTCAAGGCTATGGTCAGCCTTATCGGAAACCAGTGGCCACATTTGAATTTTTTTTTTAAGAAAGTTCTTCTCCTATAGATGTAAGTAGTGTTATTATTATCAACATTTATATTATTTCAGCAGAAAAAAATCCCACCGTCAATATTTTTTCCTGCTGATTCGTGTTTTTGCTAACGATTTACAAGGATATTAATAAGTATGGAATGCACTAGATAGGCAATATTGAATTATACATGAAAGATACAATTTAATATGCCAGAAAAGTGTCATTGGTTTCTGGCATTAATTGCTTTCAAAATGTTGACATATAGCTTGCTCCAGCAGTATTTTTTGGAGAAAGTTATGTACCATATTATGAGAGAATTCCTACAGACACATTTAATAATGCATTAATCTTTGTGTCGGCATTCGGTATGTTTTATGTTCCCAAGTGATGGTTTTGATGTAACATAAAACTAAAAGATTTGCATCGAATGAATTTGCCGTAGGTATTTGCCATTTTAGGCAAGTTTAGTAAATATTTAGAAAAAACATCAATATTTAAGGTTAATAAATAAGCCCTTTGTATGCAAGGTAGGCGTGGGCAAACTGGCTTTTCGACAACCCTAAAAGTAAATGAAATGGAAATACATTGAATTTCCTGAAATTCTCCACACCTGCAAAGATTGCCTGAATTAACCAATTAATCAGCAAAGGATAGTATGGATATATAATTGAAAGTATTGTGTTGTGTTTTCATCGTGTATATTCATTCACTTTTTCAAATTCCTTTTGCACCAAGCGAAAAGTATTTTAGGATCCTTAACAATTTCCCTATTTGGTGTAAAATTAGCACACATTTTTCTTCACCAAGTGCATAAACTCACATTTTTGTATGTTGAAACCCACCTGCCATTTAACTGCTGTCTAAATTCATCTACAGGATTATAACATCCATTTTTATTTAATGACCCTGCATAATTTGTGTCATCTGGATATATTGAAATGTTGCTATCAGTGACCTGTCCTGTTCCACATCAAAGATTAAAAAGCTGTAAACATTGTTATTGGTTTTTTTTACCAGAAGTTGTAAGGGGATGTAAAAATTGAAAACCATTAACTTTTTTAACTGTTAATGGGTAATATCCCATTGCAGACATTGCAGATGACAGCATGAGATACATCAACCAGATTGACAAAGTTACTGTTAACAATTGTACGTGGTGAAGAAAATGTCGATTAAATGTCTTCTGTCTACAGTATATATGTGTTAAACATTTTTTGTTAGGTCTCTGTAATATAGATCATCTGGACTTAAAGAACAAAATCCAATCACATATAAAAGAAAATAGTAAAAGAAAGGAAAAGTGATCTGATGGCCCCATCGTGTTACTGTATACCCTAAAGGGAATCTGCTCCTGGCACAAAAAAAGAGAAGAATTCCCAATATCAGAACATTTTTTATAACTCTCAATTTCTCATCATTTTGTAACAGAGAAATAAAAAAAAAACCCTCGCCCGCTATAACCCCCAAAACCTGTCAAAAGCTTTCAACATATTTGATGCTGCTTGTGATATCTTCTCCTTTTCACATATAAAAAAGGTATTTTTTTTTATAGTTTTTAGCACTGGCGGTGGGTCAAGCATTCAATGACATTTGGTGCACAAGATGGAGTCCTGTAGATAGCCTGGGTATTGCCAAACACTGCTTAATCCCAATATGCAAGGGTCAATATAAGCTAATGTTTGTTGGCCCTGAGAGGGAAAATAGAAGATCCTGATATATTTATAAAAGACCAAAAAAGAAACCAGGTGGATGAATAAGAGGACCTCCAGGTGGACTTTACAACCTGAGAAACTACCAACCAAGGAGCTTCGAAGAAGGTCACACAATGCAGCTGTTTGTGCATAAACATCCAGCAGAAACCAAGACCGTTTGAATTTTAATCAGTAATTTGTGGGCCCACATTCACTCACACTTTTACTCTTTAATTCTTGTTCACTCTCTCGCTCTTTAAATGTTTCCTACTTTCTCTGCCGACCATTTCTCCGAGTTCAAGTTAAGGCAAAATGACAACACTTTTGGTGACCTCCTCTCCCCTGATTGGATGATCCAGACTTCTTTGGACAGAAGATGGGTGTAATAATAAAGAATATAATCCTAATTGATATATACGAGTGATCACCCAGTGATAACAATATGAAAAAAATATACTTTCCAACCACAGGCAGCTCCAACCCAAGAAAGTTCACTATCCAACTGTCCAAAACCATATAAATCCACTAAGGGGTGCTTGTACAATGGGGGGAAAATGAAAAACACAATTGCGTTCTGTTTTTCTGCTTTTAGACATGGTGAAAGTAAATATTTGAATTATGAGAATAGCCTGATTTTGTTATCTTCTTGTGAGTGCACATATTACACAGATTTGCATTCTTACAAATTTGTTACACGTACAGTTTACACTATTGTGTTTTTAATCCCCCCCCCCGTTGTGCAAGCGCCCCTTAGTGGATTTATATCCAGAAGATGGGTGAACCAGAGTCGTATAGTTGGACATCTTCTGATTGTGAAGGGAAGTGGGCATGATGTGTCACTAAATTTTCTTGGCCGACCACTGCTTTGTTCGTCTTCAAAAGACCTTGGACAGAACAGCTCGAAACCCTTGCCATTGTGTATGACCTTTGAAATTGGACTGTCTTGTCAAGTAACCTCACCCTATTAGTGAACTTGGCTGTTCCTCAACCAGTTTTATTCCTACTACACAGCTGTTTCTATTTCAGATAATGTGTTTCAACCAACTGCACATACTAAATTAATATTCATTAAAATCAGTTTGGTGTAATTTAGGGCTGCAACTAACGATTATTTTAATAATCGATTAATCGGCCGATTATTTTTCCGATTAATCGATTAATCGGATAAAAAAATATTTAATAATTTAATGAAATGCCCTGCACCCACCCACACTCTGCCCCATCAGTTTCCCACCCGGCAATCATATTCTCTCTCTCTCTCTCTCTCTCTCTCTCTCTCTCTCTCTCTCTCTCTCTCTCTCTCTCTCTCTCTCTCTCTCTCTCTCTCTCTCTCTCTCTCTCTCTCTCTCTCTCTCTCTCTCTCTCTCTCTCTCTCTCTCTCTCTCTCTCTCTCTCTCTCTCTCTCTCTCTCTCTCTCTCCATACGTACCTCCGCTACCGAATCGTTCCACTTCCAACGTTCAACCGCAAAACTTTATTCAAATCGTCATCGTTCACGCGCGTCACATCCGTCATTACGTAACTTCAAGCAGACGGACACTACAGAGCTCTGCAGCAGAAACGGGGGAACGCCAGCGGAGGTAAGTGAAAGGAGCCGAGCGCTCCAACGACGAATCGATCACTCGATTAATCGATAACGGAAATCGTCGACAACGATTCCCGTTATCGATTATTATCGATTTTATCGATTCGTTGTTTCAGGTCTAGTGTAATTGCTTAATCATACCTAACAATATGCCTACAAAATCCCTAACTTTGTGCAAGTGTACCTAGAAGAATTGATGCTATTTTGGAGGCAAAGGGTGGTTAGATTTTTCTTCCGTTCACTCACTCACTTGAAAATAAACGATTAAACGATTTTTGAAAGCATTCTTACTTCACAACATTTTTTTTTTACACATGCCTAAAACCTTTGCACAATAATGTAAATCCCAAGAAAAGATGGAACAATTTCTATCAAAGTGTCAACTCTTATCATTAAATCAAATGTGTCCAGAAGTCTTATAACTTTTGACAATGCCACCATATGTGAGCCATCACACAACCTTCAAAAGTTGGTCATTGCTAGCACATCCATCCCATGGACCCTGGGCGAGGACAGATACCATCGGTGTAAAACCTTCCTGTGGGAAATGCATCTGAAAAATCATCCCAAGCTTTGACTGTGGCCCTGGAATGCCAGTGGATCTACATCATTGTGCTTACTTTAAAAGGGGCAACTAACTCATGCTCTTAATGCAGCTAAAGAATTCTTCTGAACATGGTATAATATCGCTTGGTTTAGGATTGAGGCTCAATAGTATTTGAACAGAGATGACCCCCCCAACAGAAACTAACTTAAATGTATTGATGCTTTTAATTAGGTTGAAAATGTTTCATTGAGTAAGACTGTACTAATGCATAATGTTCAGACTTAACGTAACAGGTTCCAGCTTTGTTAAATTGCTAGTTTATGTACAAAAATAAATCTTGCATGAACAGAATTCTTTTCCATGTTATAACCATCTATCACTTGGGTTATTATTATTCTCATTTAATGTTCCAATTTTAAACTGCTAGGATTAATATTTTCCGGCTATGACATCACATATGACTTCACTAAAGGCACAGCCAAGGCGTTTCCTGCAAGATTTTGTTAATTTCCAATGAACCTTTAGTGAAGATTGCACTGGATTCCTCCTATTAGTCAAAGTTTGAAGTTGTAGAATGCATGGGATAGGCTTAATGCTATCCTGACCAAGGCCAAGACAAGACCAAGGACTGATAAATGGGTTAAATGGTTTTTATTTGCTGTCAAATTCTATGTTTCTTGGACTTTTTTTTAGCCAAATGTGTATAAATCTATACAGCTTAAATATAGCTGTGTAGGACTTCTGTATACTTATCACTCTATTGGTATAGGGCAGCTAGACATACAGTATAACAGAAAATAATTTTATAAATTATTTCATTAAAAATAATAAATATGTGTAATGATTATGTGCCGGTTAGTCCTATACACCAAATGAGCCCATGTATTCCAAAGTCTTTGTCATTTATACTGTGAATCTGTTAAATCATAATTTGGTTTATCTAATGTACTGTACCCACAGATACTATATGTTGTTTTTCAGGACAATTAATAGTCCATACTTCAAACTAGCCTGCTAACAGAATCTATTCAGATATTTTCTGCTTTAGGATTCAAAAGTAGCATTATACAGATACAAAAGAGCAAGCATTTCATCTTTTTAGTGGTTGTTGCTTTAAATATATGTCTTTTTTATAAACATTAAAGACTCAATATGCTCAGGCATTTTTTGAACAGATGGGTGAGTAACTATGAGTTCTTGTTCCATATGGGATTTGACATATTTTTATTATTTTATTCTGTACAGGAACATTTTTGAATGAAATAAGAAATAAGAAATATGTTATTTTCTGTCTGACACTATTTCAGGCAAAAAAAAATTGCAACTGTTGGTAGTCTCCATCAATATTTTAATTTGGGGTGTATTTGTTAACATCATTGTCCTTAGAACATTTTGAGCTCTGAGAAAAAGAGGTCAGGAGCTCAGTGATTTTAGGTCTAACGGGTTGATATTTACCCTAGTAAAGAAGCCTATGGGCTACCACCACTTCAGACCTAATACGTATTTGACACTGGCCAGGGGAACCCCTGAATTAGTCAGCTGCATGAGATGACTGGTGCTAAAACCAAATCTGCCGGCAAGATGAACTGAACCGATCCCACATTATGCATTGGTCACTTGGGTGTGTCCTTCACAATAAAAAGTGGCAACATGGTTTGAAACGTTGAACTTTCCTGCAAAGTCCCAGTTTAGTGAATACACTTCAATTAATTTGACCAACTTCCATTACACATTGTAACAAAACAATTAGAAATGTGAAACAAATCTCTGCCTAGTAGACTTGTGCATGTGGACCAGAAACAATTTGAACACATTTTTATTTTAGTTTTACCATTCGTTTTCGGATAATGAATGTAATTTTTGCCCTTCGGTTTGGACGATATTCAGAGGGCTTTTTCCATTCTGAAACATTCTATAAATATGTTGTCACCCTCATTCACTCTCTCATGTTCTCCCATACTTTCACAGTTTCTCACACTCTAACATTCTCATTCACACTCTCTTACACTCTCTCTCAATGTCTCACTACCTCTGCTGACCTGAACGTCTGTGTCCCTGTTTTATTTCCTGCGGCTCCGCTGCTCAATGTGTGTGTTTTTTTTTCTCACTCCACTTCTCCATGAACTTGACCTCCTATGAATTTTTGCAAAGGGCCAGAGCCTCCGAACACAACATTCCCCTGACTGGAGAAAAAGGGAAGAGGGAGAGGCTGTCCTGTGGTCCCTCCCTTTTGCGGAAGTGCACCGAGAGGCCAGAATAATTCAGATATATATTCGAGGAGAAAGAGAGGTGCCCAAACGTATCTTTCTCTGTGAATCTCTCCATTATTCTGGCCTCCTGATAGGTGGAGCCCAGATGTTCCCAGGTATGTTTATAACACTGGAGGAAAACCTGAAATTTTAGGATCCCAACAGTAACCCCTGAGTTGCTGACACATGACTCAAGATCCTATGAGGGTGAAGCGCTTATAGCATGTTGAGCCACCATTAAAAAGGACCTCTCTGTTGAGCTAAACATATGACTTAGGCCCCAACTAAAACCTTCCCCGTAGGATTTGTGCTAGAAAGATAAGCTCATCACTTAAGTAGGGCTTAATACTTACTTTTATACTATCACAGGCCTAGTCATTGTTATATTCTATTAATTCCTAGCTATCTGTCTGTATTCTAGACCTCAACAAAAGCTCCATCTACATATTGCAAAGACTCAGGGTCCCCTCATTGGTGTGAGGATTGTAACCATGTAAGCAGCTGCTAAATGTCAAACATTAGGTCAAAAAGGGGTTACATTCCCAAATTCAAACAATTCAGTACTTCAGTTCTAATTAAAGGCTTGTGCTTTAACAATTAATTTCCTGTAAAACCGGATTTAGCTATGCAATAGTTATCCTTTGTAAGTTCATTTTAATTAAAACCTATCATTAAAATAAAAATCATCTAAAAACATGTTTCTATGAACTTCCATTTTTCTTGAGATGTGAACTGAAATCTCATATTATTGTGCAGTAATTGAGCAGATATGATTTTCTCTAAGCAGGATGAATCTTTATTAAATTTAATTATACCCTTCATTTTACCATATTTCACTTAGATAATTTATTGCATGTGACACTAAGAATAAAATCCATGAATAACTAAATAATTATGAAGATATGATTCTTGGAGTATACAATTATTACATCCAGCATTCTTTATGAGTTAGAGAACAATGTTGGAGGCTAATATTTTACAAATACGCTTTCACTTAAATAAATAATTAGAGTGCTAAAAAAGAATGTTCTAGTCCCAGGAACAAACTAGAAGAGAATTGAAGAGATTAGCTGACAATGCGAAAGATTCATTGGTTACCCTTAAGAAATTTTCCCACTTGGAATATCTAAAAGTCTCTGACGGTATATCATGATGATGCTGTTCAGGGCAGGCTTTAAACATTATGGGGCCCAATACAATTTCCTCCTATCCTCTCTACTCCCAAGCCAAAGTAAGCCCGAGTGGAACTGGAGATCTGAACAGCCAATTCTTCTTATATTATCATATTGACCTTGGCTTAGGGTGAGCCATGAACCATGTAGGTTCTACTAGTCATGAACCATGTCGATTTGGATGGCAAATATTGTAACATTTCTAAACCACTAAATTGTCCAACACATGGGCCTTTATATGACATAGAAAAGAACAATTTCATAAACCAAAATAAACACTTCATTTAGGTAAAATAACTGGATACGTATGCTAGATGGGTGAATCTGTAGAAATGAAAAAGCTTATTGGAGGCCAATGCATGGAAGGCTAAAAGTTGAATATGAGTGCAGTAGAAAGATTAAATAATATTCAGAGCAACTAGCTCGAATAATATCCCTTTAACGGATTAAACATTTAATAGCAAGTTTAATGCACTGAAACTACTTTACATAACTAAATTCATTAATCAAAACTGTGAATAGATTATTTTTGGCAATCAGTTTAATTGTTTTAGTTCCCACTATAGTTTCTTAGTGTCTGCTCCAAAAGGAAGTGAGAAAAAAAATAAAAATATCCACGTGTGAGAAAGGAACTAACATAAACTAGAGGAAACCATTAAAGTTCTGTGAATGGATTCTGTTTCATAGACAATGTGTCAACATTGGCAGTGAAACAACACATTTCACAACATGGTGTTCATTAACTCAACCCAAAGTTTGATTAATGCTAAACATGAAGTTAACTTAAAAATTACCATTCACTTAACGCCTCCCAGCATCAAGAGAGTTGTCATGAAGTCTGGGGCACTGTGTCTATTGACAGCGGTGGAGCTACTATATAAGCAGCTTGGGGGCCCTTTTGGTCTAAGGGACCCCTTCACAAACAGTAAACATGAGAGGTCTATAGGAGTGTACAGAGATCCATCATAAAGTCACATCATTTTAATGTGACCTCTTAAAACTGCATTTCTTGACTTTTTTATAACTATTCTTTTTTATCAATTGTATAGAGACAAGAAATTCCTGTATAAGTCGACCAAACTCACAGAAGATACTATCCGCAGGAATTTTATTCTACTTTACACAGATCAACGTCATTTCATATATGAACCAGTTGGAGTTGAGGCAAACATAAACAGTTCTGGATTTAATACATATATAAATCCTTATTGAAAAAAGAATGTTGCTGTGCTATTGTCCCCTTCGTCTTAATCACCCCTAGATTTGTGGAATGGTTCTGCTGATAAAGCTCTTTTCTCTAATTCTGTGTGATTCATACCTCTTCATACCTATTTCAGCTCTAGCTTGTTGCTAAAGCAAAAAGGATGAGTCACCCTTACTACTCTAGAATGGAAAATTCATGTATCCTGAACAGATCACATCTCAGAAATTTCAACTTACAATACGCTGAAATATCTTGTGATATTGAGTAAAATAGAAATAGCATTTTAATACTCCTGATGAACGTCATAATCTGGAAAATTCTATCATATCAAATAATTATAAAATAGTCTGAAATGAAATCCATTTACTGTTACATCTGGGGCAGATCTGAATATTTTGTAGGATCCAAAAACATACTAACGTAATTAATAGCAAGATGTTATTATTTATTGCTTTATAAAGCACCATCTCATTCAGCAGCACTGTCCAATGATTAAACAGGGCATAACAAGTAGTGCGTAACATAACAATTCGCACTTATAGAAACAAAAGTTAAGGAAGGTCCTACAATCTAGAAGGAGTTAGGGTATACCTATAATTTTTAGAGCTTCATACAGTCAGTGGAATCGGTTAATGAAAACAAACATGACCTTAATCTAACCAAGACCTATAGCTGGAGTCCTTCTGCTGTATAACTGGAGGCACATCGCTCCATTGGTGATCAGGCGTCCTGGTGAATTGCTTGCTTAATGGCCTGGTTTCAAGATCGGGCTGACCACCTTGCCCACTGGGCAAATACTTAATGATACCGGTGCTCCAGCGGCAGATTCGGTCCTGTAGCGCACATCCTCCTGCTAGATACACATAGCTGCCTGCCGTGAAAGCATAAAAATGTAATGTGCGGTTGCGTGTATCCAACCAATGGGCTCACATCACTGGTTGGCTTCTGGGCTACAAGTTTCATGGCCACATAGTCATCCTCAGCCGGCCCTGACCATAATCACCACTACATATATATATGTGTGTGAGAGCTGTGACTTTTTAGTAGTAGCTATGGTCATAATCTCCTTTATGTGGGAACTGGAGCTGTCCCTCTTCTGGGGTGTGGCTTCATACGTGGGTGGGGTTAGCCATCCATTAAGTTGGGTCTATCCTATGCGGTTGTGGATAGTTGCGCAATGGGCAGGACTAGTACCAGTCTTAAGTGGGCAGGATTGAGGGTCACCAAAAATCACTCTGGTGCTTGGAGAAAGAGGAAGGTGACCCAGAGACCCCAGGTCAAAACCAGAGAATTCCCAGGCATGGCCATAACATGTGATATCTTAAATTTTAGCCAGAACTTTCTACCTCTTTTGTATTTACAGCTACTTATACTACAAGCAAATAATCACATTAAGGGATAATAAACCATCTGTAGAAAAAAAAATATCTTTTTAGCTACTATACCAGTGTTTTCAGATGTGCAGGAATTGAATCCTTCTAATCGTTTGTATGTTGGAAAATAAAACAGACTGTGACAATACGTTCAGGATGCACAAATTAACTTTTCTATTATTATAGCAGAATTTGAGCCATCTGTGAAATAAAAATACACCCCTTGTCTGTTAAAATATGACATTTCTAAAGTATTTATAAGTTGATCATTTTGTCACATTTTATGTCATTAAGTTCCTAGTACAAATGGAAGCTTCTCAGTTCATTGCTGATATGATGATTATAAATATTATAAAGCTAGAAACATCTAATATAGACTTGTTTACAATCGTCTAATGTTATATAACATATGGTTAGGCCACATGTGAGGAGCAGCTAGAGACATTATTTAGGTTTTAAAGAAGATATATAATAGTGTCTCTAACAGATACATCCTTTTTACTTTTTAAACACAATCGTTGAATTTGAAAGGAAGTTTGTTTTTTTTATTACTGGAGCCTGAACTATGAAAAGACATCTCCACTGTTGTGGTACATAGGGATTATTACGTGGTTTATATGCTTAAAATTGAAGTGGCTTGGGTGTCAGGGTTTTTGAAATAATCACAGAAACTTGTGTGAAACATGTCATTTTAGATTGCGTTTGCAATTTTTACACATCTACTGAGCATCACCAGAGGGAGCTGCTCCACTCAAACTTTGGGTGCCATCAAGAACCTCGTTAGCATCTTCTGTGGTTTGCAATTGAAGACCAGAAACATAAACTGACGTGTCTTTCTCATGTAGCTATATATAACTGTTAAATCAGAGTAATCCACGTGTCATAACTTATTCCGTGTCCCTTCCCATCCAACCACCGCTAGACTAATGATTCTAAAAACGCTTATATTTATCACATGATACCCTGTGCTGTTATAATTCACCCTCCTGTGTATCATAAACACCACCACTATTATTGAAACAGCATTCTTGTAAATACCAGCATTAATGAACATTCATATGGCTGTAATTTAATACATTTTCAACTAATGTATACTTAATATACACTAAATAAGATAGGTCTAGACCATCTTGACTGTCTCCTATGGACCCCAATTATGGGTGGGTGCAGGGCCGGCCCAAGACTTAATGCCGCCTGGGGCGAAGTTTAAAATGCCGCCCCCCCCGCCGACGCCGGGGGGCGTTTTAAACTTCGCCGACGCCATTATCTACCCTAACCCCCCCCCGGTACTTACCTTTAAACAGTCCTGCGGCGAGTCTCCCTGCTCTGCCACGGTGCCGGCTTGTAATGCTGAGCGCCGTAAATTGACGTCACTTCTGGCGCTCAGCATTACAAGCCGGCACCATGGCAGAGCAGGGAGACTCGCCGCAGAGGAGAGAGAGAGGGGCGCCGAGCGGGTAAGCGAAAACCACTCGGCGCCCCTCTCTCTCCTCCGCTTAAAAAAAAGCGCTTGGGGCGGCAAAGTGCCGCCCCTTCAAAAGTGCCGCCTGGGGCAATTGCCCCAGTCGGCTCCATTGTAGGGCCGGCCCTGGGTGGGTGAATACTCATCCATGGGCCATAGCATCTCTAACAAAGATTAATTGTCCTTTACATTTTCTTGGTGATGGTTTAGGAAGATGGAATCGGTGGTACTCAGGATAGATCTTATCTTGTGCCATAGATGTTTATTAGAAACACATCACCAATCATACTCATTCATATTTGATTATGATGGTTATAGAAATTTAAGCATAATATAAAATAAATATAACTTCTCAACCATGATTGCGTTTTTTGCTTATTTTCTGTAAATTCTCTAGCATGTGATATTGACCTTTTCACACATTTTAATGAAGGATGCACTTTAAATATTTAATTTACTCACTGGAAGCTAAATGTGCTGTTCAAATAGTATTACTGTCCTTTTCACTGCAACTGGGTTTTTTCTTTGGTTGGGTTGGTTGCCATAAGAGCCATTCAAAGTCTCCCTAGTATAATAAGGGCTTCAGAATTTTTAATTTGCTTAACGATCCGTAAATGTTTATTGTCAAAAAGACAAATTCATTTACTGTAATATCACCATAGAACAATCTGTAGGGTATGTTTTTCCATATTACAGCATACTTTTGTTTCTTTTTCTTTTATCCAATAGTGACTTTGGCAGATCAGTAATGCTATTTGCAACAGTTTTTGCATAGCTGCTATACAAAGTATTAAAGGTCCAATTTAGGCCATTTATTTATATGGACATACAAATCAGTGCAGGCATTCTTTAGTGATTGGAGTTAGGAAATGAGACTTCTGTTTAACCCCTTCACCATTCTAGTCAATGAGAGTTAGACTCACTTGAAATGAATGGGATTCAAACATCACTTGTATGCTATCTGAACACTGATGTTTTCCTAGCATATATTGTTATTTATTGATTTATATAGCACCATCATATTCTGCAGTGTTGTACAATGGCTAAACAGGACACGACAAGCTGTACATGACTGTGACAGAATGACCTGTCATACAGGGGCCCAAGGTAGTCAGAGATGGCTCCAGTCCGGCTGCCAAACAGGCAGGAACTCCATTGTTAAACTAATCCCATTAACAGGATGGCTACCAGGGGGATATTCAGTAGCTAAAGGGGATTAAAGGTTGGGTTGTCTACATGTTTATCAATGTTAATTTATGTTAATGAAGTTCTGTGGCTATATCAGTCTATGTTTTACAACAATAAACTGTTCATTCCTGCTGTACTCAGTTCAAGGTAGTTGTGTCTACTTATTGGGTACACATAGCAGGGTTCCAAGGTGCGCATGCTGACTGGTGCTGGAAGTGATTCCGGGGACAACAGGAGGATACATGTGGTTGATCTCTGGGAGTTACTACAGCTCTCTTGGTGAACCCGTTACATTGGCGGCAGCGGCGGATCCTCCTTGCAAACGTCCCAGCGGAGTACCAGCGGGTATACCAGCAGCAAGCCAAAGATGGTTCCAGCACTACAGGACGTGTTGGTGCACAGCAGAGTCGCAAGTTACATAAATGCCTGGATGGAGGCTCTCAGAGTGGACCAGGGTGTCCGGGGAATAGTCCTCCCATCCTCCAAGGAATGGTACGTGCTACAACTAGATTGGCGAATGCAGTACCTGGGAGAGCAGCCTCAAGAGGACTTGGTGGCTGAGTTGGAGAAGTTGCTTCCACTTGAAATGACTGTGGATTGTGGATACCGGGCCCTGTATTGGCAGGCCGTGCAGTGGTGTCCAGAGCTGAAGGATGACTACATGCCAGAGGGCGATGACTTTGGTGGCCCAGGATTGATAATGGAAAGCCTACAGGAGGACCGAGAATTTGGGAGCCCATCGAAATATCGGTGCGAGGAGATCCGGGAGTTCAGGGAAGGGATTCTCGCAGATGTGCCCTGTTACCTGCCTGACTTGTGGGCTGATTTTGATTATTTGGTTTACCAAGAATGGTTCCTGGAGCAGGCCTACCGAGAACTCTTTGACCGTGCTCAGCAGTGTGCTCCAGGGGATCCTGTGAGTATTATGCCCCACCAGAAGCACAAACATCCGAGCAGAGCGCAACTGGCCTCTGCCCACTACCTTCCCTCACCCCAGAAACTTTGCCCTATTTCCCGCAATATGGCCCAGAAACTGAGCAAGACCCCCCCTGCATGTCCCAGCCAGATCCCCCAGCTGAACTGCTGGCTTTGAGGCAGAGCGCTGCTGGCCTCTGCTCACCCCTTCCACTTGTTCCCAAGCCTGACCGCAGTAACCAAGGAGGGTCCGGTCAGGCAGCCACAGAGTTGGTGGTGCCCCTGGACTTTACAAATGCAGCTGAAGCGCTGCCTTCGGGGCAGAGTGCCGCTGGCCTCTGCCCGCTCCCCTCTGTGACCCCAGCTCCATTGGCTTTAGCCCCCCAATGTTGCCCAGAGGCAGTGATTTCTATGGATCCTGTATCCCCAGCAGAAGTGTTGGCAATGGGAGAGAGGCAGATCGACCTCTCTCCCCAGCAGATGGAGTATACAGGAGGGGATGCATGTGGCTTTCCTCCCCTCGCCGAGGATCATACAAATATTTGTACCATGCATGTGGATTGGACTACGGTCGCCACCTGCAGTCCCCAGAGGTGCCGAGCAGTCAGCCCAGAACCCCATATGGAAGGGACCCCAGCCGCTCTGTTTTCTCCCCAGCGGCTGAGAGGACTCCAGGGAGAAGGCACATTTGGCCCTTCTCCCCAGCAGCAGTTACACTATTTGGGAGAAGCAGAGTGCGGCTGGGTGAGTACTGGTCCTTTGTTAAATTGTTTTGGGGAGTACCAATTTGTGGCAGGCAGTGGTGGTCCGGATATACAGACTGACTTTGGAGTCAAACCGTATGGGGTCTTATCAGACGTCAGTCTCCCCCAGAAAAAGGAGATATGTTATGGAGTGTGTGACGAAACTGTCCATCACTGGGGCCCCTGGAGAGGACTGAAAGCAAGCCTGCTACCCGCAGATTATGGACCCTGTCTCCCTGCCCTGGCGAGTGGGACTGTTGTCCTCGTCTGGGACCCGAACTCCCCAGTCTCTAAGTGCACCCCAGGACTGGTTAGTGGGACAGGTGCCTTTTGCCAGCCCCCTGCATCCACACCTCTAGGAGCAACGGAGCTGTGCTCCCCGACTGAACTGGATGCAGACCCGGTTGGGGTCTGGCCCCAGTTCAGTCTTCTTTTTAAAAGGGGAGATATGTCATACAGGGGCCCAAGGTAGTCAGAGATGGCTCCAGTCCGGCTGCCAAACAGGCAGGAACTCCATTGTTAAACTAATCCCATTAACAGGATGGCTACCAGGGGGATATTTAGTAGCTAAAGGGGATTAAAGGTTGGGTTGTCTACATGTTTATCAATGTTAATTTATGTTAATGAAGTTATGTGGCTATATCAGTCTATGTTTTACAACAATAAACTGTTCATTCCTGCTGTACTCAGTTCAAGGTAGTTTACTTATTACTTATTTACTTACTTATTGGGTACACATAGCAGGGTCCCAAGGTGCGCATGCTGACTGGTGCTGGAAGTGATTCCGGGGACAACAGGAGGATACATGTGGTTGATCTCTGGGAGTTACTACAGCTCTCTTGGTGAACCCGTTACAATGACATTTCAATTTGGACTTACAGAAACAAAGGGTGATAAGGGCCTTTCTTAAACTAGTTTACAAACACAAGCTGCTGCCACCACCGCTGACTTCAATAGGAGTGTGTGTTCAGGAGTATGCTTCCTGCTTCCACTTCCTGGTTTCAGTAGAGGCAGCCGTGGGCGGAGCTAATTAGCAGACTTCAATAATTAAGAATGAATGCACCAGTTTACATGCAGTAAACCGTATCCAAACTTGCATTAAAACATAAAAATATAATTTTGAGGACAGCAAGAGACATTTACTTTGCTATTAAAAAATACTCTACATGCCAAGGGAGCTAAACATCGATTGTTTATCCCTGTGGCACTTACGCGGTTAAATTAATGCATATATTGTACAATTGTATATTGTTAATAATATTATGTTATTATGCCTGCATATCTATACATCTACGAAAAGAAAGGATTTGCTGGTTTAATAGAATGATTTGAAGTTGTGTTTTATTTCTTTGTTTTTGCTTTCGTGATGGAGCCCTTAGGCTACCACTTCGGATCTCCCAGACTCCTTAATGGTCGACAAATAGAAACATCATTGTAAGCAATCAACGAGGAAGTATGTTCTCAGCCTCACTTACAGATAGATTGCATATTGTTGCTCACCTATTTCCCCTGATGGCACCAGACAGTCTGCATCTATGGTGTTTTATAATTGATCTCTCCTCTAGTGGCGGTTGCCCGGCAACCGCGGCTCTCATGCTTCCTGTCATTCTGTGGGGGATTTCCCTGCATTGCTTTTTAAAACGTAACTAAATATAAAGGCAGAGAGACTGAGGAAGCTACGGATATGACAGCATTCATTTAATCTACTGAAACGATGATGTAATGGCCGGATGGCAGTCCTCTGTAATGGATCAAATGAAAGACAAATATAGATTAAAACTTCAATTACGTGTTGCTAAGTATCCGCTTGTATCAGTGATATAGTAGGAAAAAAACCCACACGCAAAACAATATATATATATATATATATATATATATACAGTATTCAGTATATATAATTGTTTTATAGAGCCATCATATTCTGTAGCGCTGTATAATGGGTAGACAGGACATAACAAAACAATTTGAAACAGGTGAGGAGGGTCCTGCTCAAACAAATTTACTATTATACATACACACATATATACATATACACACACACACACACACATATATATATATATATATATATATATATATATATATATATATATATATACACACACATATCATTTTAATTAATGTACTTCCTATCTGGATCCTCCGAAATATAAAATGGTATTTGCAATTTGCAAACAGAATGTTTTAATTTGCATCCATAGTAAGTTAAAATGGAAATCTGTAACTACATTGCGATGATCAATCAATTTAAAGTCATGAGCGTTGACGTATTAGTACAATCTCTTTAACCCCTTCGCGACCTTTGCCGGTTCAGGACCGTCATAACAAGAAGGTCACTAAATGACCTTTGACGGTCCTGAACCGTCAAAAAATTAAATAAGCTTAGAAAGTGATCAAGGATCACTTTCTTCGCTTAAACGGCCTTGCTGCAATGCCTCGATGTCGAGGCATTCAGCAAGGCCGAGATCGGCATCGGGGGCCATGTCTGGCCCCTCCCCGGGGCGTCAACAGCCGCCATACATTGTATGGCGGCGGACGCCCGTTTTAAAAGCGTTTAGGAGGCGATCAACGATCGCCTCCTAAACTTAAATGGTGTCGCTGGAATGCCTCGATCGGGAGGCATCCAGCGACACCAAACACTTACCTCTGGGTGGGCTGTGACCGCTCCGGAGAGCGGTCACAGCCGCCGCTGCCGGTGATCTTCGCCATCAAGTAAGATGGCGGCGGCCCGGGAACTACAACAATAAAGACGAAAAAGTTCGCTAGAGGGTCTCCAGACCCTCTAGAGAACTGGCTCCACTTGCTGGTTGAATACAGGTACTGCATTCAACCATGCAAGTCAATGGAGCCCAGCTTTCTAATCACTATGTGATTAGTAAAATATTCAAAAAAAAATAAAAAAAAAATAAAAAATGGAAAAAAAAATAAAAAAAATGTGCTAACATTTAAAAATAATTATGCAGTGATGTCACTAGATGAACCATCCAGTACCAGCAAAATGTGTAAAAAAAAATATAAAAAAAGTATTAAAAAAATAAAATAAAATTAAAAAATAAAGTTTATTATTTTGAGCAAGTGCTAAAATTTCTCAAAAATCTCAACAAAGAGTTAAAATAAAAGCACTTCAAATACCCAAGGGGTGTCTAATATATAAAAAAATGGCTGATGGGGTAAATTGGAGTGGCCTAGCTCAAAGATAAGGCATAGTGTACCTATCCAAAATGACTGACCAAAATGGAGAAAAAAAGCGCACTTCCCAAATGTGGCATTTTAAATCTGAAACAACCCAACAAACCCATGCATGTGGGGTATCGCTGTACTCAGGAGATGTTGCTGAACACATATTGGGGGGTTGTTTGACAGTGACATATACCAGAACCTGTATATCTATAACTAAAGTACAATTTGTGTGGAAAAAAAAAATAAAATAATTACTATGACAAAGTTTGACAAAGTGTAGTTCTATAATTGGTGCATGGAAAGGGTTAAAATAACAGCATTTGGAATACCCTGGGGTGTCTAGTTTTCAAAAATATATGGTTTGAATGGGTTAAATTGAGTTAACCGGCTTCAAAGATATTCCAAAGAGGAGAGGGAGGCACAATGACCAAATGACCACCTGAATTACGCATGCCCCAAAAGTAGCCTTTTACCAGCCAAACAATCTGACAAACCCATGCATGTGGGGTATCGCTGTACTCAGGAGATGCTGCTGAACACATATTGGGGTGTTGTTTGATAGTGACATATACCAGAACCTGTATATCTATAACTAAAGTACAATTTGTGTGGAAAAAAAAATAAAAAAAATTACTATTACAAAGTTTGACAAAGTGTAGTTGTATAATTGGTGCATGGAAAGGGTTAAAATAACACCATTTGGAATACCCTGGGGTGTCTAGTTTTCAAAAATATATGGTTTGACGGGGTTAAATCGAGTTAACCGGCTTCAAAGATGTTCCAAAGAGGAGATGGAGGCAGACTGACCAGATTTGTTAAAAAAGATTTGGAAATCATAAAACGCTGCTTGTACTTATTGCCCTATAACTTACAAAAAACAGCAAAAAAACATAAAAACATTGGGTATTTCTAAACTCAGGACAAGTAGTAGAATCTATTTAGCTAGTTTTTTTACTTGCTTTTTTAGGTGAGTAAAAGATTTTTCAAATAAAAGTCATAAAATGTGTTTTTTTTCAATTTTTCACCATGTTTTTTTTATTTTTTTATAGTAAATAAGATGATACGAACAAAATAATGGTATCTGAAGAAAGCCCATCTTGTCCTGAAAAAAACAATATATAACTTATGTGGGTACACTAAATGGGTGAGGAGAAAATTACAGCTGAACACAAGCACCACAAAAGTGTCAAAACAGCCTCGGTCCCACAGGGTACAAAACGAAAAATGAGCCCGGTCCTTAAGGGGTTAAATGTTAAGCTGAATCTTAGAAGGAATTGGGCATGGTTTGAATTAGCAGGAAAAAAAAAAGATTTTAATGGCCTTAATTCCTAGTTGTAAACACATTTCTGAAGATGAATCATACAAATGTGAGAGCATGTAATTCCAGTGTGTAGTTGCTAGAGGAATGATATGGACATTAATCCCCAATGTTCTTCTATTTCCGTGACAACAATGTTTTAAAAGATGTGTTTCGGGCATCAGTTTCATATTATATTTATTTTCTTTCTTTCGTTGTAAAATAATAACTAAATGCAACCATATCTCGTTTGAAAGATGGTTTTGAAAAGTTCACCACCTGCAGACACATTGAAAAAAATCCATTTTATTTTCCGCTTTCTGTTAATGAAGTAGGCTTAGGTGAGTGGATATTCTCATGATTGTAAGCTTGTGAGCCGGGCTCTCCCCACCTAATGTATCGGTTTGTCTTAGTCTGTCAATTCTCGTCTTGTCATACCCCTTGAATATATGTATTGTATTAAGCGCCAATATTCATTGGATGGTTTCACCAGAGTTAACTTATGAGAACTTTCAAAGTGGTAACTTTCACATTGCTAACTTATACCAACCACCCTGGTAAAGAACTTGATCCACTTTGGGCTTAGAGGATATATATGCAAGTACAGAGGAAAATTGGTGCGTATGTTTAAAGGAGATGCAAGCACATAATAAGCACAATACCTAATACCTCATAATATGTCACATGCAACAAAATTATGTATTAGTGAAACCAAAAGCCTTTATACATTCCATTGTTGAGGATGGGATACTGACACTTCAGAAGTCCACTGTTATAGCCATCAACTTTCCAAGTTTGCCCAACAAATATGTATACATAGCATGCACAATATTTACCACTGTGATTGTTTGATTTCATTCATAGTACTCTACAAGATTAACAAGGTCTACACTGTATTTCTGTTACATTTGATGTAATTGTATTTTCATTCAAAAACAAGTGAATTTCTAAGCGACTAACCCTTTGAACGGTAGTGTATATATATATATATATTATACTGTGTACTGTGTATATATACAGTATATATAGTATATATGTAGTTTCCTTGTAGTGCTTTACTTCCTAGCTGGTGTCATGTTGTCAGTCCTGTCACCATAGAAGATACACACAAACTGCAAACTCTATTAAAGCTTACAGTTTGTCACGGCTTTAAAGGTGAGTAAAACATCAGCAAGCATAGCTTTAAAATCCTTTTAAAAATGACATTCACTTCTCACATCTGTGCTGAGCAACAATAGTATCTGATAAATGCCCCCTTCATTCTACCCAGAGAATCTATACTTTCTTTTTCTTATCAGCTCACAGATGTGCTCCTATTATACTGTCATGTGATTGATCATGAATAGTAGGTTTGCAGTGACTCATACATAAACGCTTTAGGGTACGCTGATAACTCACATTATAGAGTGCGAAAAACACACTGGATTTATGTGGAGAGCTTCATCCAGGTATGTACAGTAATAAATGGATATTAAAGACATCAGCCTTGGAAAACTCAAAGGAATATGAAGCAATATATTTTGTATGACTCAACATCTTGATAGTAATGGCCCTGCCAGACATACAAAGTTTCCTCTGGAAAAAGAAAGAAAAGATAAATTAGCGATATTACTATTTGTTGATGTATATTATGCCTCGTCAAAATAAATTGGGAAAAATAACATTTTTGAATGGTTATTTTTCTCATTTTGTAGATATAATGAACACATATAGATTGGTACATTATTAAACTGATAATTTGTTGGGGGGTTGCTTACTGAAAACAGCTGCTCTGTTCCATAGTTTATATAAATCTGTAGAATTGGGTCAGCCGGCCAGGACTCTGTATGAAAGGTATAACTAGAAACCCTTGCGTGAAAATTGGCTGAGGGCCCTCTGACTTCACCAAGCAGCATGTACCAATGTGCCAACTTTGTCCCCAAACAGCTTGTCAGTGACCCCCAAACAGCATGTCTGTGCCATATGTGTCCTCAAACAGCTTATGACTGGCCCAAACAGCCTGCTTGTGCCATATTTGCCCTAAGCAACCTTCCTGTGCCCCTGCCCACACCATTTACTTGTAAGAGTGGTGTGTGTGTCTTCCTACGTGCTGTGTGCAGACTGGGCAAGCATGCTGGAAGTGGATGTTATGTCACTTGAATGTTGGATCAGTCAAACACATCTGAAGACCTCTACATTCTACACTCTTCATGCAGCTAGCTGTGGGTAGCAGCTTTAAAGAGGCGGACAAGCAGACGCAAGTGTTACTGGGGGCCCTAGATTGGTGGGCCCAGTCACAGCTGCGACCTTTGCAACCATGATTGTTATGCCCCTGCTCTATATGTACAGAACAAGGTCCATGCTATACCATGGTCTGTACTTAAGTATGCTTCCTGCTTACACTTCATGGTTTCAGGAGGAGCAACCTGGGGGAGGAGGAAAATGAGACAGGAATCTAATTTTCTATCTCAAAATACAAAAAAAAATGCATGTTCCCATTAGTAAAATGCATTGGAATCCATAGAAAATGGTCTCTCCATGCATGAAAAAAAATAATGTCCCTGTAGATGAAAACAAACACGAAGGGTGGGTTTTCGTTGTTTAGCCCGAATACCGACGAAACGAACATGGTCGCGGCAAAACGTATATGAAGACGAAGACACACAACACGAAGAATCTTCATGTTCGTCTTTGTTTACTAATCTCCCTGGTTCCTTCCCCATCTAACCTACCTTATTTATGCAGCATCGCAGGGGTTAACGGAGCAGAAATCCGTAGGATCTCCGTCAGGGCCTTGACAGCGACTCTATTGGTCGCCTGCAGGGGCCTCCTCTGGCATCAACCAATTGGTGCAGGTGACCAATAGAGTTGCTCATACGGACCTTTAAAATCCTGGTCCCAAAGCTTCAGCGTAGTGCGTACCGCGTTAACCCAGTATTAACCCCTTCTACCAAAACCAGCAGAAAAAAAACGAACACGAAGACTGTACACGAATATTCTCCCGAACCGAACACAGGTCCCTCGCGAAGACGAACACGAAGACGAACACAAAAAGTTGTCCGGCACCCAAGTCTAATAATCAATGAAATACATAGCCTTTTGTGGATTTGATAACTAAGCATATTATTACGCCAAATATTTTTTTTGCATACTTCTTATTAATAGTAAAATAAAAACGGTGAAATGCACTTTACATGGCATATTGTGGTGTATGCTCGCTGAAAACCTAAGAAGCTTGTTGACAGGGTTAAACTGTAGTTGTTCATTAGAAATGACTAAGAAACCTCAGAACATCATAAATAAGCATCTGGCCTTATGTCACCGGATATATTAGTGAAGCTGATCTCTCTCTCGCTCTCTGAAATATACCTTTAAATAGGATATCTCTTAAGTGCATGCAGGCAGGAAGCTGTGCTTTGAGTCAATAACAAATACATTTTGGTTTTCAGTATGTGTGTGAGCTTTTCAACGGTGGAAAAGATGATTCATAATTTCCACCGTGAAATACAATGACTCTGAAAGATATTCTGCCAAGTTTGCTATTATAAATATTAGACATATATTTTTATGGTTTTATATACATTGCACGATTTATTTTTTCTGTCTATTGATGTTCGATATATTATCAGAATAAATTTTACATAGTGAATATTTTACTCATTGTTGCATTCTGTGTACATTTAAGTTCAGAACGTTAAAGGAGCAGGAGCCATTATTCAAAATAGACGCTTCCAAGGCTTTTGAAGTTTGTATATCCAGAACCTGCATATTCATTTTTCTATGTATTTCTACATTAACATACAATGCATTTTTCTGGTAAAAGGTTGGTTTTACTGGATATAGCTGTAATTTAGAAATTACAGTGGTCATATTCCCCAGTATTCAGGATAATGTTTAAAGCTCTAACCCTAACTATGCCCCACACTAAATGACCAAGCCCTATCATGCTTCTACCTATCTTCCCCAGTTCCCTGGCTATTTTATACCCATGTCTGCCTACAAAACTTTGAAAAAAATATATTTTTGTGGTGTGTCAGGTGTCTGTCAGTGCTTGCATGATTCAGGTTTTTGCAACCCTTGAAGTTGAGTCAGGGGCTGTGGTGGAGGCACGCAGGCGCTGCACACTCACACTCCTTCTTTTACTACTTTAATAGGCGCCTATGATCTGTTTGAACACCTGCTTCAGAGCCTACAACTTGATGTTCGACTTCCGAGTCACTTTTAGAAGGCTGGGTATGTTTCCATAGTGTGCCCATATTTTCGGAAATGAGATGGATGGTCACAACATGACATAGCCTAAGCTGGGGTGAGCAAAGCCAAGCTCATAAACTATACCTAAACCGCTAGGCCGACCTTCTCAGGAGATGCATTTATTCATGAAAATTATGACAAGTTCAGCTATACCCAAGTAGATTGATCAGTTTAACTAAGGACTATATATGTATTGTATCTCTGGTTAAATCAAAGAAAACTGTAAAGATGAGTAATTGCTGCCAAATAGATGCAAACGCGTTGAAGACCCCTGCAGGATTCAACCCAGTTTACTATATCATCATTATCCTTTTTTTCTGGCTTGGCCACACGCAAGGACTTTTTATTAAGTTGTGTCTATTCTTTAAAGAATGATTTGCAACTGGGCAGTCAAGTCAAATTAAGAGCGGAAATATGCCAGAGCTCTGGACGAAATGGTCCAATAATTTAACCAAACAAAAGAAAAAAACAAAGGAATCTCGTTCAACACAAATGAGTGAAAAATTATGATTCTGCGACTGGACAGGCGAGATCTCTGATTTACCCAACCGGCCCATTAACACTATCCATGGGATTCACTAGAGGGTGCTTCAGGCTTTTAAAACACAAACTTCTGGGATATGACATCACATCCCGGCTCTCCACAGTGACAATGAAGGCTGTGGATGGGGCAGCTGGGGGAACTGCCGGGTTTAGGCCTAGGGCAGCACCCAAGGTAAATACACCCCTGAACTGGACATACCAAGTAATGCATGTATAGGAAACAAATATCTAACAGCATGACATACAATTTTTCACTTACAGAAACAAAAGAAAATAATTATAATGCTAGAAATATGCAAGACTTCAGTAACTAAAGAACTTCTACCCCAGTGATTTTTTAATTGTATTTTATAATTTTATGTAGTGAACTGCTTTTTAAAAAAGTCAATTGCTTATATTGGTAATGTTCATAAATACACTACACTGGAGGACTACCCACACTTCTACCCACACACATTCATAAATTCATAAAGAAATTCAAAATTTAATTTATGATCTTAGCTCTATATTCAAACAAAAAAACTATATTATTGTCATAACAATACATAATTAAATAAAAATCTAATTCTGAAAGGACCACCATCCATTCCCCATTCATAATGCCTTACATCTATTTCAACGCAGGGGCAAACAACTAAAAATACCATATAAATGTCAAACAATAGGGCTTGCATTGAAATAAGAAAACAGTAAATCAATAATTAATCAATACCATCCCCAGATAAGGGATAAGGCAGAGGGAATGTGCCAGGTTTAATCAATTTGAATAGAACCAAGGCAGCTTCTGCAGCCGATCCTGGCAAAGTCTGCTAGCATCTTAGGGTCCCTTAAAACATCGAACAGCCCTATTTTAGAATAAGTTGCTAACATGTATTATGCATAATGAAAATTCCATGAATACACAAGATCAGCAGTTGACCAGCCCTTGGGCATATGAGGCAAATGTGCAATAAGCTGCTGTGTCTCGGCCTGTGTTTGTCTTTTAGAAAGCATGAAACTGGCTAATTAATTAATCATGTTCAACCAACACCCAATGGAATCCAGCTCCATCTGTAGCAAAATATTTTTGAAAATGTTGTGAGCTAAAGTTCTATTTGCAAAGTCAGTTGCATTTTGAAGCTTTCAAACATGGCGCAAGTAGTGGCTGTTTTTTGCCACAACAAACTAGTGGCCAGCCCGGCAGTTACAAATGCATGGGCTGTGTCACCGGTAGCCACATGATCCAAGGGGACAGTTTCATACATCCTTACTCAGGAAAACGATATAAAATTTGTCACAAAATAACCTGTCGGACTGACCATGTTATACGTAAAATGACTTGCCCCTGTGGGTTAAATTATGTGGGGAAGACAGACCTGACTTTAAGAGATAGGACTAGGGGTCATAGAATCGCCATACGAATGGCTTTTATGACCTTAAGACCGAAAAACCGGTCGGAAAACATTTCCTGGAGCTTGGGCATCGGTTGTCTAGGCTCCGCTTTATTACAATTGACCACGTCCCCCCCTTCGCAGAGGTGGCGACAGGGGAAGATTATTACTACAGTGCTAAACGTACTGGATTAAGACCCTCAATATTAAACAACCTTTTGTACTGATTGGGTCAAATTCATTTAAATCATCATTCAAACCCTGCTAGCTGTATAGGTCCTCCATGTGATAACTTTATATAGTATTGGGACCCATGTTAGCAATGCATAACAATTGAAAATTAATTTGTGTGAGCATTGACAGAGATCATTGTTTTTCTGTTAAGTAATTTAAACGTATATATGTCTTTATGGGTTCCTTCTATGTATTTTTAATGTTTTGTTTTTAATATGGACATGCATTTTACATAGGTGTGCCTATTCACAAAATTGTGGGTGTTAAAAATAGATGTGTCTTGTGATTATCGTTTGCAAGAAAGCTAACCTTTATGGACGCCTCCTATGTGTTTTTTAATGATTCTTTTACATAGGTGTGCCTATTCACGTAATTGGGATGGTCATATTTTTGTATGGTATGACCTGATGAAGGTGAGGGTGGGGTGGTCCCAGAAGAAACTAAGAAAAAAATATTGAGTTATCTCTCCCTCTCACACATTTTCTAGTACAGTTGCCAGAAATTACAAAATGTTGCTTTGTTATCTGCAGTCATATAGGCTTAAACCAGCTATGATTAGCATTTTTGGCAGCTTTCCTAGAAAATGTGGTTAAGGTTCAAAGTGGGTACATGTGTAAAGCATTCGGAGCCCAATGAAAACAGGTGCTGCTTATTAAGTATTAGCAAGCAAACGCCACAGGTAACAATCAAGGACATGGTGCAAAGGGTTACCTACAGCAAAAGAAAAAAGGCTATCAATAACGATTGCAATGCCACAAAAAATACTGGTATATTGAAAATCTCAGATCACTCTAAAATTAAACGTTTAATAAAAACACCAAGTTATATTAGGTAAATGCAAAAATAAGGATCTCAGGGGTCACATGGACCTCAAGGTTCTTCCCCAGCCTCTCCTTAAAATCTTCTGTACATGAAGTAAAATGTTATTACATTAAATTAAAGTAAAAATCTCAGAAAGCTAGTGGAGATAAAAAAAAAAAAACATAGCTGGAGAAGAAGAGGCACAGGGAGTGCTGGGGGAGCGAGAGACATGCGTTTCTTTTTTTAGAAAAAAAACCCGAATTTCATCTGAAAAGAAAGGGCAGAAAACAAAATTTGTTGGCCAAAAACAAATTTGTAAAAAACTAAATAAAAAATTTGTACGACATGATTTTGGACATTATATGCAAACAGGTCCTTTCTAAAACATTGTACACAAAGGGATTTAATCAAATTACCTGTGATCTGCTACGGAAACCACCAGTATACCAGTAATGGTAGAAATGCTACCTAATGCCATTATTACTGTAGATACCCTGGTGAATATATATATTCCCTGGTGAATATATATATTTTGAATCATATGAACCAGGTTCAGTTGGTTGTGAAACAAAAAGTGAAATATAGAACAAAAAAAAAATGAATAAATCAGCAATTAAATTAGAGATGAGTGAGTGATCACAGCTCTAAAAAGTTATTAACTAATAGCGATGGTTTAATAATATATGAATTTGGGCCAGTGTTGTGTAGGTTTCCCAACCAGATTAACGATAAAGAATATTCTTGACTCTATACAAACTTTGTTGAGTGGACAGAAACCCATCTTAAAATAGCTATAATTTCCACTATAATTATCTTAATTTCTTAATGTATTGTTAAGGATTTACATGTCAAATATCGGTTTGTTCAAATTACCGGTATGTTTATCGCCCGGAGCCCCTAAATTCTGATACAAATTTACAAATTGTCTTCTTTCATCTAGGCCAGATTAAGGAGCTTTGGGCTCTGGGGCAATTATACAGGAAGGGCCCCATCTCTGTATTTCCTGCCTTTAACAAGCTCTGCTTTCTCCTTTGTGATCTTTTTTCCTTCTGTTCTATTTTTTTCCACCCTGTTTGGCAATTCCTTTTGGAGTATTATCTTTTCTCTCCTTTTCCATTTTCTTTACCTTTTTTCCTTTTTATCTTGCTTATCTGCCTTTGACATTTTTCATCCTCTTTCTAACTTCTATTCTGCCACCACATGCACACACATACACATACATATAATACATACACAAACAGAGTACACACACACAGACATATGTAAACACATATGTACACACATACGCACAGTACTTATATTTATCCCATCCTCCACTTCCCTTCTGTATGTTCCTTGTGACCTGTAGCTCCCTCAATGAGTGGCAATGCAAATGGGTCGCAACGTGCGGCAATCATACTCCCTCACTGAGGTGATGTCACTTCACGGGACCCGATCGGATCGCTGTTTCATGGGACAGGTGAGAAGTATGGACCCATTCAACCACCAGGGCCTTGGAGCAATTACTGCAGGGCCCCTCAGAACGCCAGAGCCCCTAGAGCAATTGCCCCATGTTCCCCCTTTAATCCGGCCCTGTCTGTCATATTTCCACATTGCAGCGAGAAGCATAAGTTATTTTATCTTCAAATTGATATTGAAGCTGCTTGTGATGTGTGTTTTCTTCATGCGTATGTAAGCTCAGGAAAACAGGAAGGAAGGAGCAAATCTCCTGCTGCTTGTTTTGCAAAGCACTCTGGCATCATTTTGCATGCATAATTAAATGTAAAACTGCGATTTAAGGTAAATTCACTTAATATCCAGGGCTCCAAAGTGCAATTTAACCCTTTTAGAGCTGTGATTGAGGACACATTTTTTCCCTGTGGTAGACAACCGAAGAAAACACAAACAATAATTCCCCAAACATTTTTTCCTGTTATTTTCCCCAAAATTCACACAATAGTAAAAAGATAATTTTAAGTAGAATGTTTTGTCTGAGCGCAATGTGAGATCAGTCTATTGCCCAGAGGACCTGCGCATCCATGCTGTCTAATAAAATGTTAGCTGGATCCCATGCTATTCTCGATCTCTGGTTGGTTAGGATATCAGCAGGTGGTAGATGATTTTGAATGACCCAAGGTCTGGGGCGATAAGTAAAGGTGCCCTGACCAATCCCAACCATATTTCCTGAAAGGAGTGCAAAATAATAGAACACAGCTAACAACCTCACTAGCCCAGGAATTGAGTGCTGGTTTAGAACCGGGATGGACACTTGGATCAGCCTGAAAATCTTGGACTCAGAGAGCCTCTGCAGCCTTGTTCTGGTTTGGAATTCTTGAGGCACCCGATATCTTCAAAAATATTTTGCTACAGATGGAGCTGTATTGGGTGTTGGTTGCACAATTGCTTTTTTTTCCAAATGATAAACATAGGTTGAGACATAGTAGCTTATTGCACATTCTCCTCATATGCCCAGGGGCTGGATAACTGCTGATCTAGCGTATTCATAAAATTTGAATTATGCTTGTTAAAATCAAATTCTTAAATACAAGTGCTTTTCTATGTTTTAGGGGCCCTAAGCAAGATTCAAGGGCCCCATCTGTAATGCAAGCGTTGAAAAATATAATTTTACACAATACTTACCATGGGTATGTTTTATATACATAGATACAGTTTACCCCTCACACAAACCCAGGGGGGCAGTTAGAAGCCAGTGGGGGGACTATCCGGCGAGGTAATCTGTTTATATGGTAGTGCCCAGTCAGAGCACGTTTGATTTCAGGTTTCGGTAGTGAGTTAAGCACCATTGGGTCGCCTGAAGCTACAGTAAAGCCTTCCTACGGGAGGACAAGAAGACCTCTCGGGAAGGTCCTAGAAGATCCGGCCCACCCAAGGCTTCTGCCTGGGTGGGAAGAAAGGGGCTGCATGTTCCTTTGGGGAGTGCAGCCCCAGAAGACGAAGATTGGGGACTCTTTTGTGTTACTGTGAATGCAACAGTGTTGAATAGTTTGTATGCTGAAAAGAGGAGTTGGGAAGTCCCTACAACTGAAAAAAATAGACTGCAGAAAATATATATTCGGTTGGTGTTCCATCCAACAAGGTCCACTCCGTTACAGTGACATATAATAATTTATAGTATAATAAATGAAAAAATATATAGGTATTACACTAACCCCATTTTCTAATAATGCATTGAGTGTTTTATAATGTACATCAATAACAATACAAAACCCATATTTCCAAGACATCTGATCCATAATATACTTTAAAATCTTGTGTATAATATGTACCTGTGTATAGCATGCAGGTACAAATTTACCCACATTATTTTGGAAAAAATAAGTACCCACAGGTAGCTTCAAATACACATACCGTATTTCCTCATGTATTAGAAAAATTTGGGGTCTAAAAATTGGGTGCGTCTACAGTGGTGGTAGATTTTTTAAAATATTTTTTTTTACTAGAAAGGGGACTGGAAAGGGGACCTGTTGCTTACCTGTTTTGCTCAGCAGCGTCCCTTGATCCATCGCGGCGACAAAGGAACCCAGTGGAGCGACGCAGAGGGAAACAACGGCCCCCACAGAAGTCTGCGAGTGGCACCAGAAGGTCTGCAGTTCAGGTAAGGTGGGGGAGTAAATGTATGTATGTATGTATATATGTGTGTGTGTTAGCATGGATCCGTGTGTAGGGGGCACAGGGAGGCTGAAAGTGATGTGCATGTACTGGCTGCCTGAGCATGATAGGAGTGTGATTGCTAACAATTGCTAGCAGCTAACATCAATCACACTCAAATCATGCCCAGGCAGCCAGTACAATAACTTTATGTAATATTTTTTTTAAAAATTTTGGCCCCCAAAATTAAGGTGCATCTTATACAATGAACTCCTTATACTTTGGGAAATACGGTATTTACATATACTCACACCCACATATACTGACACTTACATATAAAAACTTACTCCATGCATCACACACGTCTACATTTAGGACCCCCTCCCAGCTTACCTACTTTTGTAGGGTCAGGAGGAGGCTCTTCCCTTGTGGTCAAGCAGATGGTGAGCAGGTCTGGTCTCCTGCTCACTCACGGGCTTCACATGCTGCATGCATCTGAGCGGTGGGAAATAACGTCATATCCTGACGGTGAGAGCTTTGCTGGCGGTCGTGCTCATTGTAATCGATGCAGCCATTTACGTTTTTTCAGTTTTAAGCACTCCGAGTCTTCGGGTAAGTATGGGGAAACTGATTGGCAGGAGTGGCATTGCAGCGCGCCCCGCACCCCACTCACCTGCCCTCCAACCATGGTGTGTCCCCCACGAAGTCAGTGGGACCGCTTACTGATGTTACTGAAGTGACACAAATAAGATCTTGCATGCCTACAAAGAATAATTTAGTATTAACTTTGCTACTTGATTATATATGTAAGAGGTCTAAGGTAATCATGTTATTTTTGCATTAAGAATCTACTTTTAGCACACTAAAATATTTATGAAGAGTAGATGTGGGTTAATTATCTAGCCTTTGGGTTGTTAATAATATTCATTATGAAAAAGAACATCTTAGTGTAAAGTGCACTTCATAGGATAGAATCATTGAGTATATTTCCATTCTGAATTGATTTTAATATAATTTTGTTCTAAATGGCATTCTCTTTCTATGGAGATTATAACATTTTCACAGCATCATCTTTATGCTGAACACAGTATTATTTTCTGTGAATGATTCTAAAATATTCGTCCTTGAATTAGAAGCACTGTCTTTATGGACCATCCAGACATGAAAAAACACTGTATTTTTGGCACAGTAAATAATTGAAATTACTATGGAAATATGAAATAATTATATGAATAGCATAGAAGATGTAAGTACAAATACAAGTTCAAAACACTTGAAGAAATATTGCTCTGCATTTTCAAATTTGTATCTATATTTCAAATCGTACTTATAACACGATAAAGAACCTAATAGTAGAGACAGGATTTTTAACAGAAAAACAGTGAAAACATTTATTAGTTATTGATTTATATGGTGCCATCATATTCCACAGACCTGTACAATGGGTAAATAGGATGTCACATAAACATTTGGACTTACAGAAACAAAGCGTATGGCCCTACACCTATGGCCCAAGTACCTACAATGGGAGACTTTGAGTAAAGTATCTGTCTCACACACTGATAAATGTTAGGGAAAGCAGATTGCACCACCATTTTGGGATATCTGCCCCCAGTACCGACAGTTTCAATCATTTGAGATTGTTTTCACCCATGAGTTATACATTTTAAGTAAGTTCTTGATATTCTAGCACTAACGTTTCCAGTTGAAGACAAAGAGACTGGGGTACCTTTAATATGATTGAACATACCGTAAATGTAATATTATTTAACTTAAAATTCTATATAACTTTCAAACATTGATGTTACAGCATTGGCCATGATCTCCTCAGCAGCAAATCTGAATTCGGTGGTAATTGGTGCAGTGGAACCTCTTAATAAAGCAAATTAGACTGTGCTATGGAGATGTAGGCTTGGCTAATAGTCAAGGGTCACAGATCAAGGTCAATCAGTCAGAAAATGGAGAATTACTGAGAGTAAACAAAAAGGAAATCAAATAGTTTCCAAAATAATCAATAGGCATATCGGTGCTTGGCTGGTAATGCTCAACAGTGAGGATAACCAATACGGGCACACTGGGCAAGATAGTAGGAAAAGTGCTCCATATGGTTGTAGAGGCTTAGGAGGTAAGCAATCAAGGAACAAGGTCACTGATACCAGACCCTAGTCACCTCATCCTAATAGTAGGTATTTATTATGTTATATTATAATTAACTACAAAACATGCAGACACAGATGAAAAAAGCTATACTGCTATGTTTGTGAAAACTCTGACCCTACTGAGACATCAAGTGTTTCGACCCTAAGGTCCTCTCATTCGTAACTGGATGCAGACCAGACATTGTATCTGCTATGGTGTTATTACTAGCCTTTTTCTGCAATAAAGACCGCTATCTACATAATTCAATATGTTATTTTAATTATGAAATATTCCAAATATCAGATAAATAGAAAACATGGATGTGGGATTATCAAGAACATTTGAATTTATGATCCCTTGTACCCAGTAATTATGACATGGTTCAAATATTTATATTTCAGCTGCATTTTAAAATAAATCATTTTATCACAAAATAGTGTTTTTTGTATAATGAATAATAAGAGCTGGAATTCTACTGGGATGCCGCTACATCTGTTTTTTTTTTATTTTAAATATAATTCTCTTGATGGTGACCTATACATTCTAGGGTTTAATTACGCCATACCATTATATTTCTTTCTTATACTGTTCGGGAAACAATGTTTACAATGAATATAATTATAGCAACTAATTATACTCAGCGGGATAATGTTTTCTATAGATGCAAAATACTTCCGCTCCAAAGAAAAATGCATTTCTTTTTTCAGAAATAATCATTACATTCTGGAAAAAGCAGATTGCGCTTCAAGGGATTTATCCATGTTTAAAAACGGTTCACATTCCTTCACAAATAAGGAATAATTATAATTATAATGAATAATTGGTTTCACATATTTCTGTAAAGCTTTCAATTCTTTGAATAAACTAACCTTTGCCTGTTACAGGCTATTGATTGCTGCAAGTCTATTTAGCTTTATATAATTAATGATTGATATAAAAGGTACCGCAAGTCTGTCTTAATCAAATTTGGCTAATTATTTTTCTAGTGCTGGCATGGCATGCAGCCAGCAATTATAGCTAGGAACGTCACAGGACACAAGTGCGAGGGGCAGTGCTAGCCGCACAGAGGGGTGGAGCTAGCCACACATTGTATTGAGTGGGTGGAGAGTGGGTGTGGCCATATCCCGTTCACTCTGTCTGGAGGAAGATAAAAGGGACCTGGAGACCTAGGGAAGCAGGGCTTCACCCCGAGACTCCGAGTTAAACTTTGAAAGTTCATAAGTATGCTAGTAAGGTTTCCTTTGAGGCCAAAGCTCTACTATATAAAAAATAATTTGTATATGACAAGTTTAGCAGTGCTAGCTATAGAAAGATGTAGTTGCATTATAGTTACATATCTTTACACATTCTCTTGATTCTCACAGATGAGCTGTGAAGAAGCATGCGGAATTCTAAAAACAAGGTTATGCTAGGATGTCAATTGTTATTGAGGTGTCCCACCACAAGCTAAAACAATCTATATCTTGAGTCATTTATTACATGTGTGTTTGTTTCTTTTGACATTTGAATAAACAGGAAAAATCTAAAAAGGAAGTCATCCAACATTCTAATATGAAATGGTACAAGTAACGTTTCTTTCTTACCACTATGTCTAGAACATCTTCCCGTGGAAAAGGAAATTAGCACGACTGATTGGTTAATAAGAACGCTTTATTTTATTGATTCATCCGATCTTGTTGCCAGTTAATACCTCACCTCAATTAAAATTATTTTGACCAATTAGCAGGAAATGTATTTCTAATGACGCGCTATCTGCCTGGTAATAACTGGGCAACTGGTATGACACATCTTGCAATTTAAAACTTATTTTAAGATCTCATCAGGGTCATATTCTTCGGGAGCAGTGATATCCAACTTTTTTGCGTGTGGACATACACCATTGTGAAACCTAAGCCTATCAAATGACTAGATTGCAAGATTGTTTTGTTTTTGCCCAAAATCGTTACGTGATATAGTACTTGTTATGTCCAGTTTTTTTTCCCATTGTACAACTCTGCAAAAAATATTGAAATCAATAGTAATAGTAACAAATAATAGTAAATCGTGTAATTCAACAGGATTTAGGGGGGCAGAACGAAAGAACTATGAACAACGATGGACCACTTTTCTGAATTTCTGGCCATTAAGAACATGACCCCAAACTGTGCTCTGATATCTGCCTGCTTCACTCATAGACCAACTCTGACCAACATGGTTTCACAGGATACATTGGGGTTTTCACGATGGGGAAGGGAAGGGTTTTCTGGAATGTCACATAATACGCAAGATATGGAACAGAGTGAACAAAATTGACTTAAATGTAGGGGAAGAGACGGACTAAAATCTTTGAAGAGCATACAGTATATAATAAATGCATCGAGCATGTAGAGGATTATTCAGATAATCCTTTCAGTGCCAGAGGGGTAAGCAACCTTTAATCAAAACTTTCTTTTCCAACCTAGCATTCTAATTGTATTGGCATAGTTGATCAATTAGACTTACGGCCCTTTTGCTCGTAAACCGCTTATCTTTCAGAGTTCTTTTCTCAAGTGCATTTTTCTTTAAACAACGCGATTTCAAGGGGATTTAACTTTCCTTTGAACTCGGTAAAACAACAACAACCTACGGTATACTTTATAGATGCGCCTACTACAGAAGGAACATAAAATGTCTTGGATTTACGTATGTTATAAAAAAATAGAACTGACAGAGAAGGAAAGTAACCTTAAACAAAAAAAAACACTGCCACACTTATACCCCATGGCTATACATCACAGTGGGTTATGTTGTGACAGTCCCGTGGTGTCACTTTTTTAACCATTTCTACTCTGTTCACCTTTAGCTGTGCAAAAGAATTTTAACACGTGAGGACACGACATTCTTAGCAGAGTAAATTTGTGTCAAAATAAACAATGTTTTAATAGGGAGCAGAAAATGCTGAAATTAAACTGACATGATGCCGCATGTGCATGTATCCACAGTATTTTGTTCTATACTACAATATAGGGTTAACTTGTGATATTTTAACTTGATGCTTGCATATTAATGTCTCATCAACCCTTATTTTAAATTACGTATTATTTTCTGGCTTGCTGTTTGCATAATTTTTAAATCGTGTACCACGATAATACATATATCTTGTATCACTTAAAAAAAAATAATAATAATTTGACATTAACCCCTTAAGTACCAGGGTCATTTTTACAATGTTTTCCAAAAGTGACCGGAGCAATTTTCATGTTTTTGCTATGTCATTATTTAACTATGATTTCCCACTAACTCATTTAGTGAACTTTCAGGACAAGTAGGACTTTCTTTTCAACCATTTTTAAATGCGTAATACATTATTTTTAATTAATAACATTTGTATAAATTGTACACAGCTA
Source organism: Spea bombifrons (assembly GCF_027358695.1). Classification (NCBI taxonomy): domain Eukaryota; kingdom Metazoa; phylum Chordata; class Amphibia; order Anura; family Pelobatidae; genus Spea; species Spea bombifrons. Next base: position 109,540,399 of record NC_071089.1, read on the forward strand.
GAACCAATCGGGAGACAAAATATCCAAACTATATTCACTAAATCGTCCTGATTTGGAAACCACCCAAAATGCCCAGGATATCCAGGTTGTTCATCTATTATGGCCATTATAGAGCAAACATTTGTCATGGTGTTCCTCTAACTGCAATAGCGGTCACAGATATCAAAAACACCTGATAAACCATATGTTGCTTAAAAAGTAGACATCCCAGGGAATTTCACTAGGACCATTTGGACCCTTTTCAGGCAGCCATTTCATAAGCAATTGCTGCCAAAAGTTTTTTTGTGTGTTTTTTTTGCATATATTGCAATATTGTTTTAGATTCATATTGGATTTTGTGTAGAATATGTGCAACTACAAACAGAAACACCAATTTGTGATCAGCAACTTCCCCCAGCGTTACCGCACATGCGTGTTTTAGTTTTCAAATTTGGAATTTTCAGAAATTGATTTGCTGAAACCATATCCCATATTGGACCGTTTAGTAGCCCCCAATTCACATTACCCCCATAAAACTATATGTTTATGAGCAGTAGACAGCCCAAAGTATTCAAATAGGGTCATTTTTTAGGCAGCCATTTCCTTGCACAGCAAATACGCAACTGCAGAAAAACACACCAACATCGCCCTTGAGCTGATGGGTGGGTCAGGCATTTTTTGGGAATTTTTTAAAATCTTACAGTAATGAATGAACCAAATATATCAATAGCAAACTGTCGCACTTCTTTATATCAGAACAGTAAAAGGTTGTGTCCTTATTGTTCACTTGTTTCTGTGGATTTTGTGGAGGTTAGATGGAATTTAAAACAAAAGCGTGGAGCCCCAGTTCCTGCAAGATCTCCCAGAGACACGAAGGGGCCTGGACCATCTTGAGCTAAAATATTTTTGATAAAGTCCATATTTTTGGAAACCCTTTGTGTTTTTTTTCTTATGGTACCACAAGCCACTGTATCCAGATAAAACAGGAGCCTAAACAAAGGGACAGCTGTGTGCTTGTCTACATACAAGCGGTACCCTTTGTCTATTAATGGAAAGCAACTTAGACATTTTTTTTTAGCTTACAAAAATATTACAAAAACCTAAACGGGTTCTTTTTTTAGAAGAACAATAAAACTGAAATAACTTTGAAATAAACTGATGATATATTATTGTATTTCTAAAACACATTGGTTCCTGGAGCAAGTTGTACTTTACGATTCGTGTATCAGTATATAACAAATACTGCTGACATTAGAACCATCATTTTTTTCTACATCCCAATTTATAAAACTAGAAGTATACAAATGTAGGAAGATTGAGAAAAACGCACACTTTCATGGAGTTATGATATAATTTGCATGCTATTTTTAGATTATTTTAGATTTTAGATTTATTTTTATTGATTATATGATTTGGTGCAATTGCCTGATTGACAATCAGCTGATTGTCAAACACATGACTCGAGGCTTTTGGGTGATTAATTTAACGAGATTCTGTTTTGGTTGTAGCCACTGATTACTGAGCAAATCTGACACTTTTAGAACGCAGAGAATATAACATGTCGGTTCAATTACCAATTATTACTGCTTAAGCAAAGCAGACGTTGGCCATCTGCCTTAAAACAAAAATAAATTCATCACTGGTTAGAAAAAATATATGAACACACATATCTATCTGGCCAGGATTGTATCTGTCATTTTTCATACTAGATATTCAACCCAAGGGCGCAAGTAACTTAGAAGACAAAAACAACATAGAAACCTACGCGGAAGATATATATATATTGGTTGTGTACTTATCTCTTATACACTTGTCACATTTACTCCCGTTGTCATGTGTTTGGCTTTAGGTATCAGTACATACATTTGCTTTGTTATCTCGTATTGAGGTATATGTGGGAACTCTTGTCTTTTTGCCATGTGACATTTTATACTGCCCCCCTAAAATAACCTGACATAATAGCTTTGCCGTATAGTTATAAACAGTCTCAAGCACTTGAGGCTCAGTTGCAGTCTGTTTTGCAGGTAGAGTAATGATATGTATAGAAGATATCGTACAAATCGTGATATGATTTGGGCAGTTACCGGCCCTTGGGGACAGCATCGTAATATGGCAGCTTGATCTAATGGAAAACATATGCTGTTGGGGTTGTGATTAAATGGCCAGCATGGGGTTTTGCATTAGCTTAAATGAGAGATAAGGAAATTATGTTTAATGACCTAAGAAGCAGGCTGAAAATATCCATAATTATAGAACGGCCTTTCGTCCTGAAGAGGGTTAAATCATTATTATTATGTCCAAATAACATTTGCTTCCCTGTAATCCAGTAGGATAATTCAGATAAACAATTGAACATGAAAATATCCCAATTTATCCAATAGAATGTCAAGCCCTGTGTGTACTTAACCTCAGTGGGATTCAGTCCTGTCTCAAACTCTGATGGCGGAATTATTAATACTATTTTTTTTTTTTGTTTGAGATTTCAGACATTGGCTCAAATATCATGAATTACCTTTGATTGCAATATAAATTCTATTATGAAATAATCTACTTCAGAGTTCAGATATTTTACGGTCCTTGAGGGTCAAATAAGGATTCGTCCAATCTTCTTACGAATTTTAATTTTCCAAAATGTAATTTTTTTCCCCCATTTTCTTTCAGATTCTTATAGGATATGTATTTTTTTTTTAAAATATCCTACTAAAATATAGAATGTGACGGCAGATAAGACTACTTGTGCCCATCTTGCCTGCCCATTTTCTTGCTGTCAAGACTCAAACTGTAATCAGTCCTTGGTCTTATCTTAATTCAAATGCCTATCCTATTTTACAATTATATATATATATATATATATATATATATATATATATATATATATTATATATAATATATATATATATATATATTTTATATATTATATATATATATATATATATATATATATATAAATATATATATATATATATATATATATATATATATAAATAATTTATGTTCAACTAAAACTCCCACACTTGATAACAGTCATTTTGTGTTAGCACTCACCCACACACTATACACTATAGCATTTTAATCTGTACTTGTTTCTATTATTTTACACTCGTCTCATAACATGTATTTGCCTCCTATTCAATCTGTTCAAGTATTTCTCTCTTCCATGGAGGAAGCATCATTATAAATAAATACATTTTAATTATTTTAACTTTTGCACCCCTATCATGGATGTGCAAAGGCACGCCGGAGCGCATGTTAATATTGAAAATGACATTTTTAATAATGTGTTTCCTTTTAGTGGCAACAAGAAATTTCATTAGGCTACTTCTTGAAGAGACAGCTATCAAAGCATGACAAAATGATATTTCATAGGAGAGACGCCTTGTCCTTCCAATGTTCATTTATTACTGATTGTAATCTAAAATAATTTACTCTTTTCAAGGGCATTTATCTTACTCCCATTATTCAAAGAGAATTCATCTCGGCATAGCTAGAAGCCATTAATGCCATTTTCCTTAGGCACGTCAAGGTCACCTTTACATATTAAAAATCACTAATGTGCAAGTCAATGCAACATACTACATATTCAGCTCTATCAAATTTTAGTGAGCATAAAATAAAAATGAAATACAAGAATAATATGATATTTTTTTAAATAATAAATTTATTTCTTTTTGTCGAAGAATAACGTGATAAAGCAACATACATATTGATTTCTTAGACACGACCTTTGCAAAATGACCACAGGGAAATCAATAAATGGTTATTGACCTGCATATATTATGGAAACATTGTATGGCAAGAAAACCCGGTAAGCCATGTGTGAATTTTTGTGTTTCTACAATATCTTGCTTGTTTCTAACAATAAAACATAAAAAAGAGAAAACACACATTTCGTATTTTACATATTTTTATGCATTCTTATCTTCTAAAATATTACCATTATTATTGTGCTTCTACTGTACTTCTATTCATAAGCCTCTTTTAGGATTGCAACAGGCATTTCTGCGGCTATCAACAATTGTAACCTTGAAGTTAACCAAAAATGGTGATAAAACACAAGCTGGCAATAAGTAACATATTTTTTATCTCTGATTACCTCCATTAGTCTCAGTGTTTGGGGTTATTCTCAGATTATTCTACCCAGAGTTAAATAATTTATTAAAAGAACGCACTTGTGGTTTTTTATTTGCCGTCTTTGCTACTGTCTGGCTAGGTTTCCACTTGGGTTTTTGTCCTGCGTTTTTTTCTTGATGAAAAGCGCCAGGAAAAACGCCAAGAAAACTGCCACTGCATTTACCTGCGTTTTGGCGTTTTTTCTGGAGTTTTTTCTGGCGTTTTAGCCTTCCTGTGGAAATTGCTTTTTTGACCTTAGGCAGTTTTTCCAGCCTTTACAAGTTAGAAGTTTCACCCAGCTAAAAGGGATTAGGATAAATGGCAAGTATCTGCCCTCTCCTGATGTCATTTACTTGGTAGAGTTCTACTTAAACGCCCCGGCGGACCCTCCTGTCTCTTTTCTGTTGTTTGTAAGGCATGCTTTATTCCGAATGTCTGCTCCTCTAAGATTGGCCCCAAATGATGGTGCAAATTGTTTGCTGTTGCTTTTGGCACGCAGGATCCAGTTGGGTATATTTGTTTGTAATGGCATGTTTGTTCCAAATGCTGCAAAATTCAATATGAACTTTGTTTTGTGTGAAACTGTTTGTTTTCAGCCTATTTCTCGTAGGACACACAGATACTGGGTCCATCCTCTGCATTGTAACTGTGGAAAAAAACTCCATAAAAAACGCCAAGGCAAAAAACCCACATGGCTTTTTTCATGGCGTTTTTTCTCTCCCATAGACTTCTATTGGAGAAAAACGCCAAGTAATTTTGTGTTCTTAACTGTAAGACATACGGTTTAAAAAATGGACAGACCCTACCTATTGTATCGGTTTATCTTAGTCTGTCAATTCTAGTCTTGTCATACCCCTTGAATATATGTATTGTATAAAGCGCTGCTTAGATTGTTGGCGCTATATAAATAGAAGATAATAAGAGTCTTACATTTTCATGACTAGGTCATATAATGGAGGTAAGGGACATTTATACTGTATTTTCCAATGAAATTTCATTAAATTTGCTCATTTCTTGCTAAAAGATCTTTAACATCTCCATGTTATTACATGTCCTGTCAAGAATGTATTCATTTAATGAGGACATGGTATCTGTATATTTTGTAAGCTTACATTTGTTGTCTACAAAAGCAAGAAAGATAATTAGCACTAATTATTGATCAGTGATCACTAATAGAAAAAGGGCTTTAATGAGGCTGGTTTCATGCTTATAAACTAATTGATATCTGTAAACCAGTAAATATATTTTCCCTTTATATATTTTTACATTATTTTATGTGCATAAAATTGCAATAGAAACTACATCATGGAACATTTGTCTACTACATTATACATTTACTATTAGCAGGGGGGTTATGGCAAAAGAACACACTATTCTGCATCTTTTTTTCCTGCAAAAATGTGATTATTGTTAAATTGGCGAGGATTGAGGCTGCAGGGAGTCACCTGTAATGAGTTAATTTGTAAAACACATTCTCGTTAAAGGCAATGGGAATTTAGCCAGGCCAAGGTAGGCTCAGTTAGCTGATATGTGAATGAGTCATTATGACTTTTATTTACCCAACTTGGTTGTTAAAACTAAGGAAGAACAATGTCGCAGGTGAGCTTACGTGCTTTGGCCAAATTATGACACTAAAGCCTTAGGTTTTGGAACTGAGCATTGGTAAATGTATCTTAGTATATTAAACATGGCTACATTTCAAGTTATTGTTGCTACCTAGTAAATTAGGATTGTGCGCATATGTCATCTGTTTCTATCCACATATCTAGCAGCTTCCAACCTCTTTTAATACTTACAATTGGCCTGTTCTTCTTTTCCTTCCGAGGCTTAGTTTTAGACGATATATGTATTTGGTTTGTTAAGGGTTAAATGGTTGATGGATATAAACCCGCCATTTTATGTTAGTCTAATAACACTTTATTTTTAGTTAGGACTAACCTCCATTGGGGTGCGTTGATGTGGCAGATAAGCTGTTGTGCCTTTGCCATAATACAGTGCTAAAGCCTCCTGTTTATTGGGTATGTATTTGTAGGATTGGATTTGATCACTGGTTATTTGTTCTTCCAGTAAATTGAAATAGAGCACAGACCCAATGTGTCCCATTTAAACTTAAAAGGTCTTAGTCACCTTAACTCTTATAGGTTCCATGCTTTGCATATGCTCAGCTGGCCAACATGTCCATAACAGAAAGCAAGCCACTAAAAATTTATTTTTTTAAAATAAGGAACCCATGAAGTTATCTCTAAAAAAAAGTTCACCATAGCAATTAGTGAAACTTTCAATCGACACTTTTTTGATACCAAACCTTTAACCCATAACTGCCAGTGACTCCAGCTCTGATCTCTGGAATTTAAAGTGTTAAGCAAGAATGCAAATAATGTAAGATAACACATTCCTTTCAGCCCCAACAGTTCACATGCAATTATCATGGGTCTCCTAAGCACAAATGAGAAAGGCATACATTACCCTTGAAAGTTAACTGGTTATTTATAGATATATAAACTAATGATTGTGTTTTACACGGGAATCATTAGTTGTTTTTTTTTTTGTTTTTTTTAAACATATGTAGAAATTAATAAGTAACAGTATTTAAGTTATAATAACATGAGAAACGTAAATGATTTTTAGCTATTCTTAGAATACAGAACTGCAATAAGAAAAACACAAAGCAAATTGTAAAAAGAAAATCACCTAATTGCCCTGTTAAAGCTGAAATTGACTATGTAGAAAACATTATTTGCATATAAACGGTCAATGCTTTTTATAGCACGCGCTTTGCTTATTAAAATTCAAGGGTGTCAGGCATTTTATCAGAGGTTTGGCTTTCGTTCAAAATATGTTTTGCAGGTGCACTTAACGCTTTAGTGTCTAGATAAATATTTTCTTGCAACAGGCTATTTTTGCAGGAAGTATTTTATTAAAAATGAAGCTTATAAAGAATAGTTTCCTCCGATTAATTCCTCCACGAGGTTACAGCCAAGTGTTTGTGTATTTATTATACATTACATCTGCAGCTCAAAATGTCACGAAGCCGGAGGGAGGACAGGGGGGCAACTGCTCCCTGCAGCTACTCTGATTTTGAGATTTGGGGGCACTACCTAAGCCCTTTTTGTGCTTTACTTGCAATACCACAAATTGCCACCGGGGTACCAAGAGTAAAGTATTAATTTTTACAGTGAAAAAATGTGTTTCACTTATTTATTCTACTGTAAATCCTCAAATCTTGTTAGATAAATAAGTGAATTAGAGCAAACCAAATAAAAATGATCTGTGTTTGATAACATTTTCAATAGTTTTAGCTTTTGTTAAATTCTTCCTCTCTTTTGGTGAAAGCGGATTGTGGGCACCTTTGTAAGAGGTGGGGGTGTGGAGAAAGGATAAGATTTAACATAGGAAAACTATTTTTTTTATGTAATGTTTTGTCACTTTTGCCACAGATCCACCGTTCAAAGTAAAATAGACCCTATATTTCATAACAAATATTTTAAAAAATATTACACATAGTGAAAAAACGCAGTTAATTTTAATATAGGAATTGCTAAATGAATGTGAAGTGACCTTTTTAAAGGTACTTAAAAAGACGTTCGTAGATCTCTAAACACAAGCATATGGTTAATGTGTATTTTAGTTTGTCTCTTCCGTTGATTTGGGTTATAACCCACACATTTTCTTTCAGATCGTATTGATGCTTAATGGCATCTAAATTATAACTCTACAATAATCTACCCAATATCACAGTTCAAAAAACAAAGGCATCTCATTGTGATGCTCTAAATGAAACATTTCCATTCCACAGGATGAAATAGGGGTGAACTTTGTACTGTGACCATTGAGGTTATTGTGAATTTTAGTAGGAGCCTTTATGTAAAAACAGTCCTTCTTAACCTCATGGAACTGATAAAGGTCAAAGTATTATATTGGTTGTTCAGCAGCATTCACTTGGGGTTTGACATAATTATAAAGCCATTAAGACTTGATGATATAATTTAGTATATGTAAATTAGGGCTTAGTCTGTTAATTCTTGATTTTAGTTATATAGCTTCAGTAAAATGTGCATGATTCTACCAATATGTTTGCATGGTTTTGTTGATGTTTGTTGACTGCTTTCAAGATGTTTCTTGAAAGGTTTCCTAGATTTCTGGGTGTCCTACCAGACCCCTGCAAATATGAGTCTCCCTTGAGTATCAAGACAATGTTCGCTACATATAGAAGATGCTGTAGAGGAGGATAACGAATACAAAGGAAGAAAAACCCAGGCCAATAGTTAATCTATCTCAGCATATCCTTCCCACAAATGAAATGGCTGTTCTTAACAAAGGAATCAAATTTGCTAAAACAAGGCCTAATACGTTTTAGATGTATATATATTTGCAATAATATTTTAGATTCTTACTTTTAAGAGCTATTTCCCACACTACACTAACTTTCTGGGTGAAGAAAACGATGTATGAGGTTTTGGGCACTCACGGTGTAGACTGTGTCAACTCCTTACCCAGAAAACCGTATACCCAGCCAATAATTCCTATCAAGAAGAATTAATTAAATTGTAATCTGAATATAGTTCTTAGGAAGGCAGCTAAAGGTGGTGCTATTGTTATCCAAGATAGATCATAATATACCAAAATATAAGGACCTTACCTGGTCTGTGGGCAAGGAGGGGAAACCATAGGCAGGAATGGCCACAAACTGTGGTCACTTAGCAATAGTGACCAAGATAGATGGCCAGTACTGGTGAGCAAGGGCAGAAGGCAGAACATAGACTGCAGCTTCCGAGCCAGAGGATAACTCAGGAGCGAAGTTAAACAGGCCGTAGGTCACGAGAGCCATCTAACAGGAGCAAAAGTCATTCTAAAAGCGAGGTCAAATCAGACCATGAGGTCAGCAATACATTCATAAACAGGGGAATGGTTGTGCGGCAACTATGTCCCTACTCGCGGGTGTCCTTTAACGTCTTTAAAGCGGTGAATGCCTGTAATTATCATTGGAAAAAAGAACTTGGTCCTGCAGATATGAGTCATCTACTCCCAACTGTGCTACTTGATAAAGTAGCTTATGTTGAGTTTGACATTACAACTCAAGTTAGTGTAAGTGGCTATAAAGTTAGACTCCCGCACTAGTGATTTATTGATTTATTAAATACATCAAAGAGAAAAGATCATATAAAACACGCTTTCTGTATATACTGTAGCTGTAACTTATTGGATATTTAGCTCACAAACTTTAGAGCAATCCCTTCTCTGGAGGTTTTTAAGTGGAATCAAGTGTTGTGCATGGGTAGCCTTAATTTTTCTTGCTTTCAATTGGTTTGTAAAACAACAATTGAAAAGAAAAAAGAACAAAGAACATGTGTGTGTGTGTGTGTATATATATATATATATATATATATATATATATACACACATTTATTAAAAAAAATATAAAATACATACTCTTACATTATATATATGTGTAAGGTAGTTTGCATAACATCCATAGAAGAAAACAGCCGCGTGAATAAAAAAAACCTGTTGAAATGTCCACTTCCGGATGTGTGTTCAGTGTCTGTGGTCACAGCACGCGCAGCACAACGCGTTTCACCCTCCTATGGGGCTTTTCTCAAGTACATTCCATCTCCTGCTTCTTAGAGAGTATATGGATAGTTTATATCGATCTTATTTTCCCATTAGCTGATAGAGGTATCTGAACAGTTCCCCCACATGTAAAGTATGCATAAATTATTTAAAATAATCCACATGTATTAGAAGCAATTTGCTTAATAAAATCCATTTATAAATAGTAGACCTTAAATACATATTCATCTCAAATCAATGTGTAAGTCATTTAAAACAATATTCTATACATAAGAGTTATTAACACAATAAAATATTTTATAGACAACCTTTAATAATACATAGCAGACCTTAAATGCATATTCATCATGCCTCACTATATACATTCTACAATCAATTATATGAATCAACATGATAACATTGATTAAAAATAAACATCCATAAGTATTTATATTCATCTCTTATCTCTTATATTCAATTTATTCTGTTTTATAATTTAATTATGTTAAATTATATTTAAAACGATCTTTAGGAAAAAATTGCAATAAAGAATGTATTAAATTATTAATTCTTCAAACAATATATCGGGATTTTCCATCGATACATAGATGATATTATCATTACACGGGTGCTTCTCAAATTCTAAGTTTTGTACAAAATAATAATAACAATCACATAGGCCTGGCTTTTACTTATGAAATAAGTTCTACAAGTTCAGATCTTTCATACCTGCCTTTTTTCAGGATAAATCTCTAGTGGTACATAGTAAAAATCAAGGAGCAAGGAGAAGGACTTACAAGCTGAAGTACATAACGAAAAAAGACAGAAGAACGAGTAGTAGCAAGAGGAGAAGCAGAGCTGTGGAAAAGGAGACCGGGCCACTGAAGTAGTGGACAGAGAAATAATAAGTGTGCGTGAGAGAGAAAGAGAATGAGGGTGTGAGAGAATGAATGAGAGGATGAGAGAGCATAAGTGAAGGTGAGTGACAATGAACTTCATCTGAAAGGGCAGGAAGGAAAATTTGTTGTCCGAAAACGAATGAACCACAAACTAAACTCAACATTTGTCTGAATCGTTTTTAGTCCATTTACATAAGTCTAGTATGTATGTGTTTATGTGAGGATGATTTTTCATGAGTACATGGGCTTGTGCCTCCTTAGTGGCTGCATATCTGTATATTTGTGTGTACGCATGTATGTACAGAGTGCAAAACATCACTTTGTCATAGTTTTTCTTCCAATGATTAGTAACCCATCTTCCACAACATTTGGACAATCCGCTTACGATTAATGAATGTTGCACCAGCCTGATTACTTTTCGATATGTGTTGGGGCTAATCCAATCAATGTACCTTAGTTATTTTCTGTAATTTCACCAAAATCTGCAATACAGTAGTGATAAGTCCACAATTTTGAGGCATACAAAGGAATTAGCTACATTGTTTCTTGTCTTGTTGTCTTGCCAAGATGCATTATGGAGTGTGTTATATATTTACTTATTTTGCATGGGGTCATCTGTAACCGTGTTGCCTTGGGTTCTCATCTGATCTTGATTGGCTCCTGGAAATATATGTACGCTAAACACATACATACATACATACATTAGGGATCAGACTTCTGATTTGTGACCAGAAGCCGAACTGCTTACCTATGAGCTTGAGGTTAGCAATCATTTTGTACAAAATTGTAGACAGGTCATTGAAACAAGTCCTATGTTCCTGGTGTTATATTTAGTCATCAAAGTGGGAAAAATACTTTAAAACTGCTGTTCCACCTACTGCTGTATCCCCAGATAAGTGCTGCATTATGTAAAGAGAAATTAAAGAAAGCTCTCATTTTGTGTTTCTCCTTAATGTTATCTGTCACTTAACGGTGTTTAAAAGTTTACTGAGTTTTATTTTGTCATTCCTCTAAAGCGTTCACTTATGTTTTACATCACAGCAGTCTGACTGCCTACAGCAAATCCCACCTGCCATTTCATGCCCGACCATGTTACATACCTAGTTCATAAGGTTGAAAAAAGTCCATCAAGTTCAACCCTTCTACCTAACCTTCCTACTCTTGATCCAAAAGAAGGCAAAAAAAACCCTAATTAAGCTACTTCCAATTCTGCCATCAGGGGAAAAAATTCCTTCTTGACTCCAAGAGGCAATCGGATTTCTCCTTGGATCAAGAAGCTCTAAAATATTAATGTTATTCTATTTATATCCCTGTATATCGTGCCTTTCTAAGAAAATATCGAGACCCCTTTTGAAGGCATCTAATGTATTGGATAACACCACCTCCCTTGGCAGTGAATTCCATACCTTAATTGTCCTCACTGTAAAGAATCCCTTCCTTTGTCGTCTATGAAACCTGCGCTCTTCCAGTCTCAGAGGGTGACCTCTTGTTCTTTGTATATTTCTGTTAATGAACAGGTCACCGAAGAGCTCTTTATATTAGCCCTATGTGAAACAAGAAAGCTCTAAAGATCCTAACACACAATAATGACCAGTGATAGGGAGGGAGATATGATTGTGATAGGTGTGAAGGGATTGATATGTGAGATCAATGAGTGAGACATTGTGTGTGATAGGTGTGATGACAGTGATGTGTGATAGGTGTGATGACAGTGATGTGTTTTGTGTGATAGGTGTGAGGTCCCTTTAAACTAGGCCTTAAAGAAAATGCCCATTCTGTTTTGACAGACAGGATTAAAAGGCCCACCAAAATGTTTTCAGCCAAACAGTATGTTTATTTTTTAAACAAAAAACACATTTAAGGTGCATATCATAGTAGTAAATAATAATATAAGAATCTAGGGGAAAAACATGTCTTTGTGGAACAACATGCTGAAAATACTACTTTACAAATGCTGTGATAAAAAATTATAATTAAAGTTAAAACTACTACAGATATGTGGGACATAATTACCTGAAGAAAGAATCTCTGCGACAGCCTTGCCAAAAGAATTGATTTAAAAAGTTGCAGTGGGTTCTCCAAGACTTCTGTCACAATCCTTTTATTAAAAAAGAACATTGTAGCTTAATGATGTATTGCTCCTCATTAGTGATCATCAGATTACGGTGTTAATGTAACTCATCAATTACAACCGCAGCACTGCGATACATTCTGCTTTATGTGTGGGATGGGAAGGAAATGTTATTGGAATGATTCTTTGTAACAGATATTCAAATGTGTGCAGTGTGGTGAAGTTAATTAAAAATGTTATTAGAACTAGTGCTAATTTCCAAAACAAATAATCAAACTATCAGTTTTCACAATAAAACCCCCTTTTTTTTAAATCAATATACAACATTCATCAAAGCATATGAAATATAGTTCTTTATGTTGGTTACATATAATTTCACACGCCATCCATGGATATACAGCAACACACCGTAGAGCATGTTTCTCAGCTCGTATTTTGTGTTTCTGCTCACATGGCATCTAGTGATTTAGTAGTATATATATATATACAACAGTGATTATATATATATATATATATAAATATATATATATATGTATATATATATACTGTGTACTTAAAATAAGACTTTTTAACATACTGAAATAACTATTAAACATTTAAAACTGACAATTAACGCAAGGGAGCAAACCCTTTAAACACCACTATTTGATGGATTTAGATTACTTAAAACATATACATTGGCGTGGCAAGAAGGTGGGAGTGCAATAATTGCATGTTTACACAAGTAGACTCACACAAATATACTTACATGAAAGTTACTTGTTTGCATGTTTTCAATAAAAGAATCATAAAACAAGTGGAAGAAATTTCAAATAGAAGAACAACCAAAACATAAATACATCTCTTGGTAAATAAACACGGCGCGATCAGAACAAATGGCTCAAGACGCTATTCCATTTAGACAAAACATTAATTGAGTTCTCTAACTTGTTAAGAAAATAATCATGATCCCTATGAAGGCGTAATCACATGACCACAACATATAGACTTTGAAGAAGCTTTTTATGTTACTGTGGGAACAACCAATCAATGTCTGCTTTTTTGACGCATAACTAAAAAAGTTATGAATGAATTAATGAAAGTAGATTTTAGTGGGGCCAGGATTTACATTTCTAATGCTGTATTTAGTTGTAGTGCTGTTTAAATTCATCAGGGTGGAAAGACCAGTATCTTAAATAAAAAAAAACAAAAGTAAAAAAAATAAAAAAGGTAAGCAATTCCATGGGAGCACAAGAAGAGCAGTGGCCAAGCCAGATCCCAACCCCAAGCTAATGCATCTTGCCCTGCTTAGACGTACACCTAGACGTGGAACCTACTGCTGGAGGGGGACAGAACAATTCCGACAGTTCCGCTTCTGATTAGGACTGCTCTCTTTCTAATGAGTTGAGCCAAGAAAGACATTATGCTCGAGCCAGCTCCAGCTTACTCAGTATTAATTCTGAAACTACATCAATGCAAGCATTGACGAGTGATATGTGTTGAGAGACTTAATCAAAACTACCGTATCATGTTTTACAACGGTCCTGGAGACGATCCTTGGATTAAAGTCAATAGCTGTAAACCAATATTAGTTGGCCAGAAAATTTAGATTTTCCATCTACAAAAAACAGCTCTTCTAGAACAACTTTTTTCTTTCTTCTAAGGTTGTGTGTTGCTGATTATGCTGCACCGATAAAAATGTCATAACTATCACTATAAGTTAACTTAATTCATTGATTTTCAGAATGAAGACATTTTAAAGACCACAAAATAAACCCTTAAATTAAGTCCTGCTTAATACAATGTCTGTACGCTAGAAAAACAGGGCTGCCTCAATGCTCAGGAGGGTCTAACTCTAAAAAAAAAACCCCTTCAATAATCAAGTCACAATCTTCTAAAACGTAACGTGTTGAGTGCAAGGTGCGCTTAGTTCTTTTGGTTACGCTGTTCTTGAGCTAAGCATGTAACGTTTATTGACGTCTTGAATGAATGTGGCTGTCTTTGGTTTGTCTACTGAAGTTCCTACTCCTAGCGTAGCATGTTTTTTAGACTTGCTCCTGATGCATGTCCAGTTTCTTTTCTGGATAGAGCCACCTCGTATCTACTCAATATCCTCGCTATAGTAGGACCCTAACTCTGCTCTAGATTTTCAGCATAGAAACCATGGCCTTTATTTTATATATTATATATTGTTATTTTACAATCTGATCAAAGATTAATGACTTTTAAGGTCACTGATCAGTCTCACGGATCATCACCCATTGATCTGATGGTTACATATTATATACATGTATTTTATTTTTTCCTGAGTGCAAAGGCATACCTGGATATTATACCCAGGTAAGTACGGTATTATACCCAAGACGTTATGGTAAGTAACAAAAATATAATTTGCATGATTTGATATATATATATGTAATTTACAAGGGGATTTTAAACACGGTAAGTCACAGTAATTGGTATAAAGAATAACCTTTACTAAAAGCTGATACTTTTTTTAAATTATAGATTTTGATATTTTAATCAGGTATTTTTTCTGCTTTTAATAACATTTTGTTTGACTTATTCAGAGGTACTTTTAGTAATTTCTTGTTTTAATTATTATTCTATTATATATTACTACCCACATCTGTATATAAAACAGTTGTAACATACATATTATAAAAATGTATAGGGTTTTAACTATGTCTGTAAAGGTCATCATTATCCACTATGAGTTTGTTTGTATCAAGGAGATCTGGACACATTTTTATACTTTGTTTAGCATAATAAATTATACCTAATTGTTGAATGACTTTGATCTTTATTGGTTGCCCATATGTTTGCGTTCAGTTGATTTCATGAGCGATAATTCTAAATTAAAAACAGTGAGCATTGTGAGGTGATAAAAATATACATGGACTATATGTGTACATGAAGTTGAAAGATTAACGCATGTTACTTGACTATGTGCCCTTGAATTGCTGACTGCTGTGTAACAGTTTAGTCTTATCTTTTTTTTTTCCTCTAAAAGATACAGAGTATTTAGTTTGTTAATGCTCCAACGTCACCCAATTTAAAGAAATATATACATGCAGCTACATAGACACTAAAAAAGAAATAAACACTTCCACCAGCATTTATTCAATTGAAATATTTTCCTTTCACACATTCTTTTTAACTTTCTAGGTAATTTCTCATGACCCTACGGATGCGAAACAGAGAACGCATGTTTTTATTCACTTTCAGGCTCACGGTATAAAGGCAAATTAAGAAATGCGTTTGTCTTCATATCTGAAGAGAGAAAAGATACGTTTCCTTTAGGCTTAGTTGAAGTAGGCCGACACTTGACTCAAGGATTGATTTAAACAGCGTGTAAAAACAAATAATTTTCCGTGATTCAACTTTCTCCGAGGGTAACACCTTTTGTGCTGCAGCTCTCTGTGAATGATGACACTGTTAGAAAAATCATGAATGTGATCTTTCAGCCTGTGTCCCCCCCATGAGAGAAGATTAAATGAAATAAATCTACAGCGTTTCTAGGAGAATCTATTTATTCAGGTGCGTCGGCATTACTTCATGGAAGCTTGCTGCTTTGTTGGTGATGTTCCTTGAGATTTATAGGGGGAATTTGCTCAATGGTCGGTTCTTCCTTCAGCAACTCATGTTTTAAATGTCCCTTTCATAAGACAGAAATCCGAGCAATTATTTATAGATCTGTTTAGACATAGCTGCAATGGAAAGTATCAACGTTACTATATTACTTACACAGCAAATGACAAGTCTTTACATGATAACATATTGGATTTATTCAAGTTGTTTGTTCGTCATATTCTGGATTATCAATGACCCTCATTCTATACCGTATTGGCTCGGATATAGGCCGCCCCCGTATATAGGCCGCACCCTAAAAGTTTGGTGCTTTTTTAAAGAAATTGTTTTTTTTAATAGACAGGCTGCCACTCTGTCCCTCCCCCCGAGATATGCTGCCACTGTCCTCCCCCCCCCCGAGATATGCTGCCACTGTCCTCCCCCCCCCCGAGATATGCTGCCACTGTCCCCCCCCCCGAGATATGCTGCCACTGTCTAAATATCCTCAATGTTTTCTTCACAATTTGGCAGGTCCTTATTTACTTAAGAATATACATTTTTTTATCTAGTTTCATGCTTCATGTACTTAATTTATGCCTTTCATTTGAAAGAACTGTAATTTATGGTGAAAGCATTTGGTAAATTGCTAAAGTTCTTGAAAGTATAGATTAGAATGGTACAGTAATTATATATGTAATCTGGCGTTCGAGAGATACACTATAACACGCAGCTTCGGAATTTTCAAGATGTCAGCTACAATATTTCTGATTCCAGTTTGTTTTTCTTCCATGGAAAAATAGTTACTTGTATAATATCTTACGGGGTGATAATGCTAGCTATTTTCTATTTTGTGTGTGAGGCCAAAGTTCTTTTTTTCTTCTTCACTCATTTATAAGATTATATTTGAGGTTATGTTTAATTCCATCAATGTATTGGCAAGTAGTAATATTAAAGACATTTACATTCCCCATAAGTAAAAATGGGATTACTTTCCACAAATCCTTAGGCAGGCATCCATCCAAAGCTGGTCTTAGTGCCAGGCCCAGACAAGTCATACAGTTGCCTGGGATGTCTTGGCTGCTGTGGTCCCAGAAGTCACCCCAGAAAGTGCCCCCAATGTGTACAATATGTATAGTACCTTACAGGGGTACAATGAAAGCACCCACAATGTGTTTTACATGTACAAGGGATCCATGCTTACTGTGGCATTATAAAGTACATGGCATATACTGGTGTGGGACGACAAAGGGGCTTCTTGCTTGGAGCACTATTTGGTCTAGGACAAACACTCATAACACATCCCTTTTCTCTTCCCTTATTCCATCTAATGCTTGAATGCATGAAGGCTAACATCTGGTCCATTTTGCCTTGCTGTTAAGATTACAATATGTAGGTGAATATGATGTGTGAAGACAGTGGTAAGGGCAGAGATCCAGGGGTGGCAGCCCCTCTACTGCAAATCTGAGTGTAGATTACTATTAGGCATTCGGATTACTTTCTGCATAGCTGCTCAATTACCCTATGGAAGTTTGTATCTTACCCAGCATTGTGTATCTTTCTGAGGCAGTGTTGCTATATGAAGTCATATCCTCATTCTCAGCAGAGAGAATGGTGGCCACAGAAGTAAGTCAATGGAAGAGACTAGGGGGCTGCCCAAGCTCAGGAGCATGGCAGCATCCTACCAAAATGCATCACTGTGTAGAAATACAATGGGCATAACATAAGGGAAAGGTTACTGAAAGTGGGAGGAGCGAGGTCAAAATGAGCTTAGCAAAGGTGAGGTAGGAGTGGGGTGGGCTAATGCCATGCTGCTTAAAGCCACTACTGGGTAACATCCATCTTTCACTGCTGACACCTAGTGGTGAAATGGTGCAAGTGTGCTTGGCGCACATCTGTGAGCTTTTAGGCAAACATATAATTGAATATTTCTGCATAATGACTAATATTATATGTAGAGTGTACAACTTGGTATGTTATCTTTTCAATAATAAGATAAGATACATTATTACATTAGTAAAATATCCATTAGCTACATTTAGACACTAATGTGCTCTGGTTGAGTAAACAGTCAAACATATAATGACCTCTTTATGATTTATACTAAATATGGTATATCAGCCTAATTGCAAACATTATAAAAACCTGATGAAAGGCAAGTGACAACTTTCCTGACACAATGCAATGTATTTTATAATAATAATCTGGTTTTGTGGTGTGAGGGAACGAATGGTCAGATCTTATCTTTAATGGAATGTCATTTATAACTGAGACAGAAACAGCACAGTGAGTCAGGATCTATTCACATCACACTGGCTGGCTACGCTGACCTAAATTATCCACATTTATCTTGCCCATTGAAGACGCCGGCAACTGTTATCTAAATAATCCAAAAATATTCCAAAAAAGGTTACATCTTATAGTTGTGTAAAGCACGAATGCCATTGTGCTTTGTAATACGTTTGTGTAAAAATAAATAAAAATAGTATATGAAACAGTACACTTATTCCAGAAACCCTATAGCTCCCAACATATCAAATGACTACATTTTTTAAGTGACTGTTGTCTAATCATGTCATTGAGATTTAGAAGTAGAATAATGTACTTACTTACACAGTAGGCACTTAGGCAGTGAAGAGACCTAAGTTGGGCGAAAGAGGGACACTTGGTAAGTATGACAAACTGCAGGTTTATCTGCAGTTTGTTATTTTGTGTTAATAATATTATCGATGCTCTGATCACCCTGGCTTCAGTAGTATTGCTGTGTACAAAATTAGGAGGCTAAGTTAAAACAAATGTGAAGTGAACCAATGGGAACTGGACCTATGTGAGATGAACTACGCACAATGTTCCTTCCCACTAAAATAAAATCTAACTTCTATCGAAACAGCTAAAATCAATGCCAAATTAGCAATGCTACCCAACAGAAAATATTTTTTTGTTGAAAAGTAGGTAAATAGTCTTGTAACTGGCCTCAAGTCACTTAGCCATGCACTGTCAAGATGATGTAGATAGCAAACACCTAGTACTGGTGAACCTGGTTCCCACTTTGTACTGATCTAGTATAAACTTAGCTGGAAAAAACTGAAAAAGAATGACTTGCTAGATCTTAAATATTTAAGCATTCCTGACTACATGACTGAGCATTATACTAAGATCCCGAAGGCACCGCTCTCTCGAGCTGCTTCACTGGCAACTAGGAAATTCAGCTGTATTGAGTAGGTTGTCATTCATTTATAAGAGTGGCAACTAATTAGTTACATACATAGTTACATTCATAGGCTGAAAAAATCCATGTGTCCATCAAGTTCAGCCTTTTGCATAATTTCTTGCTGTTGATTAAAGCTTAAAATACTTTTTCAACAAGCCTGTTCTTGTAAATTAAACTTTAAGCTCACTAAAGACCTGCTTGGCAAATGGCACATTTCCCATCCATGTACCTGCACGCTAGCCTTGTGGCTCATATAGGTAAGGGCAGGCAACAATCAACAATGTGGAAGCCTTTTCAGTAAATGTTCCGCAGGCACTAATTATTACTTCAAGCTTTTTTTGTGGACACAAGTTTCCCAGTATGGACACTTTACCTATCCTTGCTGATGTGTCTTGGCCAGGGCTGTCTTTATAATGGTACCCTAGGCAGGAACCCCTAGTTATCCCCAGTGGGTCCCTGTTGGTTGGCTCCTCCAGCCTGGTTGTATCTGCCACCAACAGCTACAGTTTTTTTTGTCCCACCTTCCAGTGTCCTCATAAGGTAACCCCGAGCTTGGGGGAGAAAACAATAAACCATAAACAATACACGTGTGTACAGTTCACTTTTATTCCAATTCGTTAAACTATGATGTGTCTATAAATCTTGTGTAACAGCATGTTAAACTTTACTGTTACACTTGCAGTTGCATAAAGTCATGTAGTCATAGGCTTTGAGCTCATAACAATCAAGGCAGAAAGGTAAAAACAACACTGAATAAAATGATAAATGGCCTTAAAATTAAGTCAGTCTTTGTTGACAATTCAAACATTAGGATTTCTCAGCAATCCTGACCTGTTAGCAAAAGAGGTAAAAAAACCCACAACAAATGAGGAGCCTACAAGCCTAAAATATGTAACAAAGAAAATAAACAGATATCCTGTAGCTGACCAGCTGTTACTCTACAATCATAACACTGTTAGCCACTATAGAAGATTTTATTGCATAAACAGGGCTTCATTAGCATTCCCGCACAGTATCATCTCAGTGTGGTGTTTCTGCTGGGACAGGCACACAAAATATCACATTAGTGACAATCATACCAGGAAACTTCCTAGATCAGTCTACCCGAAGCCCTTCACCTTCTGGGGGGAGTGACTTAATGAGGTTGGGGCTAGCTGATTGTGTGGGTGGAGTTATCTATATGATGGGTGGGGCTTGTCATCAATAAGGGCAGGGCTACCCACAGCTTATATCTGTGCGTTGAGCAAGAGAAGCAGAGCGTCACCTGGAGACCCCGGGCAAAGCCTGGACAGTTCTTAGGTGTGCTGACAAACAAGCCTCCTGGTCTGTAGAAAAAGGGAGTATACAATACATTTCAAAAGTTTAGGGTCTTTTTTAACTGGATCCGTTGTAAAGGACTATTGTAGCTGGAAACGGCTGATTTTTAATGGAATATCTTCATAGGCGTACAAACGGCCTTTATAACTCCCATCACTCCTGTTCCAATGGCACGTTGTGTTCACTAATCCAAGTTTAAGTTTAAAAATCGAATTGATCATTAGAAAACCCTTTTGCAATTACAGCTACTTGACCCCAAGCTAAATGACCCCAAACTTTTGAACGGTAGTGTATATGTAAAAATATATATTACTTTATTACTATTTTACTATACAAACTACTGTATTTAATGCTTAATGAAAATTATTTTCAATCTATGGAGTACTGAAATATCTTTTTCCACGGGGCAATATTTGGACTGGATGAAATCTTGTTTTCTCTATCTCTATATGTCTGGGGGGGGTTGGTGCCTTTACTTTTTCTGCTAGAAATAGAAAGTTGTTATGATGGATTGGACATGTCCTCTGTCCACAATTCACTGCGTTATATGTTTGATGTAGGCTAACAGCTTTGTGAAAATAAATTATCTTATCTTCAGTAAATGGAAACTAAAACAAGCCATCGCTCGGCTTCACTGTTGTTTTTTGTGGAGTAAACAATATATTGATTTTGTCATTTAAAATTTTTGAAGTGTGTTCTTTTTCCTTTTCACTTTTATCAGTATTTTCCAGAGGACATTTTTGCCCAGATTATATTTCCAAATTCTTATAAACTCTTCATCAAAATGTAAATAGAAGGCAAATCAAATACATATTAAAATTTGAAACTTAATAGGTATAATGATTGTTTTTTCCTGTATGCAAACAGCCTAATGTAATATTCAGCATTGAAAATGCAAATGACCAGTGGGCAGCCATTGACCTACCACATAGGCCGGTTAGAATTTGCCTGAAAGTTGATTCTTTAACACAGTGGTGGGCAAAGTATATATATATATATATATATATATATATATATATATATATATATATATATACTTATTGTGTATTATTGGTGATTTTCGTAAATGTCCATATGTTCTTGTGTATATTGGCTGAAGGCCATGTGAGGTGGAGGTTTTGACGTTGTCTCTTGTACATACATTAATAGTCCCTGAAAGAAGAGTTTCATTTCACGTGGCATATTCACAAATTCCAGCAAATGTAACAGTTTATGCATGGATTTTTTTCCAACTGTACTTTGTAACTTGTAAGGCATTATCCACCATTACATAAAGCTGTGGTTTAAGGTACATCCAAGTGGGAGACATGCTCCATGTCAGTAGAGTGATGTCAGTGGCTGGACACCATTGGTGCCTATCAACATTCCCTTTATAATGGAAGTTGGTGAATGAGTGCTTTCGGTGGCAGCTCTTAGAAGGGGACATACCAATTTTGGACAATGCTCTGCTTCCAAATTTGTGAGAACAGTTTGGGGAAGGTCCTTTTCTATTCCAGCATGACTGCGCCCAGCGCACAAAGCAAGGCCTGTAAAGACCTGGTTGGATGAGTTTGGTTTTGAAGAACTTGACCGGCCGCACAGAGTCCCTGACCTCAACCCCGTCGAACACCTTTGGGATGAACCGGAACAGAGATTGCGAGCCAGGCCTTCTCATCCAACATCAGCCCCTGACCTCACAAACGCTCTACTGGATGAATGGGCAAAAATTTCCACAGAAACTCCCCAAAATCTTGTGGAAAACCTTCCCAGAAGAGTGGAAGCTGTTACAGCTACAAAGGGGGTCCAACTACATATTAATGTAACTTGCATTCAAATTAATCAATTTGTCTTTATCTGCCAATCTGTGTTTGCTCTATCCTATGAATGAAGTACCCATTATATTGTTGCCACTATGTTATTATTATTAATTAATAGTTAATTAATAATAATAGTTAAAGTTCATGTTCTGGCAATAGAACCACAATTTTTTAAGCACAATATTAACCATGTATGCCAATATTTAGAGCCCTTTAAATTATTATAAAAAAAAAATAAAAATCTTCTTTTCAACATTAAATATGCATCCTTGTTGCACAACCTTGTGTGATGTAACGTTCAAGTGAAGTTTGCACAACATGTGTTGTGCAAGAATAACATTTCTCTCTCCTGTTGGTTCTAAGTAACCTTGCAGATCTGAGTTAACCAAAAGAATTTGCCCTTGGACGGAATTTCAAAATTCTGTCAAAAGGTCGCAAAAAAAAAAAAAATAATAAAAAAAAGGCCTTAGCAGATATTGAGCAATCCTTCAAGGTTTAATGTACTAAATGGTTGGGCTGTCGTGTGAAATGTTATGACTGCTGGTTTCTGTATAAAATCTAGCTATAACATACCACGTATTGTAGACACTGCTCTGTTTGTATTTCTACAGGGACTTTATCAATTGTTACTATTAGTTTATATGTTGGATATTTTTTTCTTGGCTTGTAAAGTTGAACTACGAAGTCTTGTGATGTATGGACAATCTTACGGCTACGTTTTACAAGGTGACTGTTTCAGCGATAGTGAAATTGCAGAGAAACACAGGTATTTCTCAGAAACTGACTCATTGTTTGAATGAATGCAAATCCGCCTTGTCCTCGAGAACCAGATGTCATAAGATAAATGCAAAATTAACTCACAGAGCTGGTGAGCTGTTTTCATTTAAAGGGAACTTATCTATCACATAGCGTTTTAGTATCATCGAATGTGTCTCTTAGATGTAATGTAAGGACGTTTAACTGTCACGTTCTACCCAGGCTGTGGAGCTGCATATCTATCTTGCTTCAGTTTTTCTGTTTTGCTTTAATCCATTCCTGGATTTCCTTTTGCTTTGTTCTGATCTTCCATTCCTTGCTTCTGCTCCAGCTCTTTGCTTCAGCTCCGTTTCCTTTATAAGGTGCGCCCCACCTGTGTGTTCTGTTTGTATCAGTCTGCAGTCTAAGGTATGTCTCAGTGCTATGTGTTTGGTTTACATGTTTGGTTTGTTTCGTACCTTTGTCAGCAGGGCTTAGCGTTAGGACCCACCGTCATTGGAGCACATTGGTGTAGTGGTGGGCTAAGCATACTATGGCCATAAGATGTGATGGAATCTCCAATTGCTATCAAATAGTCCTAGGCTAGTTCCTGTATTTATGTGTGTCAGCCTGTCCTGTATCCCCGGCGGCGGGGTGTCCTGTCTTGTATCCCCGGCAGCGGGGTGTCCTGTCCTGTATCCCCGGCAGCGGGGTGTCCTGTCCTGTATCCCCGGCAGCGGGGTGTCCTGTCCTGTATCCCCGGCAGCGGGGTGTCCTGTCCTGTATCCCCGGCAGCGGGGTGTCCTGTCCTGTATCCCCGGCAGCGGGGTGTCCTGTCCTGTATCCCCGGCAGCGGGGTGTCCTGTCTTGTTCCCTGTTGTGCCCTGCATTATGTATATCTTGTCTATTATGTTCCTTGCTCGGTGTCCCTGTCCCTTGCTCTGTCCTCCTTGCTTGCTACGTTTCTGTTGATACTCTGCTTAGCTTCCATACTCCCAGCCTGCAGCATCCTGTCATAAGTCTAGTGCTATGTCTCATGCCTGCTCCAGGGTGCCTGCAGGATATCTCCAAGTTTAGTTCGGATTTCCACATCCAGTCAAGTTTGGTTCTGCTCTGTTCTGGACATCATCAGCTGCTATGTCAGGGCGCTGGTGTGTGGCTGCTCAACCCTAGATGCCCACCTGGGAGAGTGCAGTCACCCTGCACCAGGCCCTGTCCACCTCCGCTACTGCACCGTAACTCCTGAACGCAATCTTTGGGCGTTCTGGGTCTTTACAGTCGTCTGTATGACCCAGTTCCTGACATTAACTTTATTGAGAGGGTGGTAAATATATGGAACAGCCTCCCATCAGAAGTAATAGCGGCTTATATAGTAAGGGAATTTAAACATGCATGGGATAGGCATAAAGCTATCCTGAATCTAAGACAAGACCAACAACTGATTAAGATCTGAGTCTTTATATCAGGGAAAAAATGGTCCAAATTATTCTTATCTGCCAAGTTTTTGTGTTTAAAACCCTAATTACTTCTTGTTTTTCAGGACTATTCACATTGGAAAAGCTGGCTTTATACAAAACTTGTATAATTAATAACCTCTTTATCATGAACACAAATATCTTTTCTTTGCATCTTTTCTAAGGGTAATAATTATGCATCTATTGCGCAATACAATTAAAGATTTTTTTTTAAAGCATTTGTGGGTTGAAGGAAAAGAATATAAATGCAGGGTGCTTTCCTGCGTAATGCCACACAATGTTCTGAATACACATCACAATGGGATGTAAACAGCGAAAGCAAGTTCCACAGCAGAAACACTGGTAATTGTAAAATTTTGATAATGCTAAAAAAGAACATTTTTATGAAACAAACGATCATTATACAAAGAAAGTAATACCCAGTTATGGAAATGTTCTAGCTGTTATTTATCAGTTATTGTTCAACCTTTCTAAACCTTCCCATGCAAAATGCATATTCCAGCCAATCATAACAACAATAATAATAACAATCATGAACAATTATCAAAGTTATCTCTGAAAACGCCCGCACAACTATTACACTACGAGCTTCCACACGACAGGGAGAGAGGGTGTATGTGTTAGGTGTTAAGTGTGAGAGCAAAGCTTGTCTGGGGTGTGGGAGACGGGAGAATGAGGGTGCGGAGGATGGTGGGGAGGCAGGTGGGGAGGGCGGCTGAAGGTGGCAGGGGGACAGGAAGACAGGAAGTTGGAATCTGGCCTTGGGCAAAAGTAATACTAGATTTAGTAGCAGGGGCAGACTGAGATCAGGTGATGCTCCAAAGCTAACTCTGTTACAAGGGACCCTCTAAAAATTAATAACTTTTTTTTTAGATGTAGACATTTACAGCACAATTCAGCCTAGAACTAGAAACCTCCAATCAGTATGAGACCCAGGAATCATATTTAAGGCGTCAGGAAGGGAACCACAGAAAAGAAAGCTGCATGGAAAGTATTAATGTCTGCACATAACCAAGGACCCATCGGAAAAGATAGTATAAAAACATGTCTTGGAAGCTGCTTTGCGTTGTGCACACTTAACAACCAAAGTATCTTGGTTCATAAACTGGGTGGAGCCTAAAGTAGGTTGGGTTATGATGTACTGGGTGACTCCACCCTCTTTAGGACCCATCCCATCTGTCCCAGGGTGTCTGGAGCTCACTTACCAGCGTGTAGGCTGTGCGTGTCTCTCACACATACACAGCTTCAATGCAATGCTGCGTGTGGACTGTCCAATGCTTTGTGCATAGGTAGTATTGTTATGTCAGGACAGAGCTGAATCTGATGAGACAGGACCCAAAAAATGGAACTCTCCTGGCAAATTAAGGACTGTTGGCAGGCATGCCTTGTGTTGTTGCACTGCTGATGCATAGACACACAAAAGCATAATGTACATTGCATACATTCAACATGTTTTTCCTGTAGCAGCAGGCTGCTCTCTTTAGGATCCTGGAGAACTACGAGCTTTGTCTTTCCCTTACAAGTAGAGCGACCTACAGCTGCCACTCTTACCGACTACAGCGAGTGACAACAAAAGGAGCTTCTCGCATGTAGGAAGCTTACTCTGACGTTACTGATCATGTTCTGGCAATGGAGTCTGTCTGTGTTTCTGCATATATATGCAGTAGAGGAACCCCATGCACCAAGTGGGCCACCTTGGCTTCAACATTACCCAGACCCAACAAGTACTGTATTCATATTCATACTGTGAAGTGCAGATAAACATTACACTGCAACTAGTGAGGGCCCTATGACCTCCAGGGTCCCCACAGCAAATGCTTCATTTGCCCCAATTGTTAATCTGCCCCTATCTCCTAACAATTCATCCCATTTTACAAAACTTTTTTTCTCAAACGTTGACATCATCTAAGTTTAAATAGAAAAGGAAAAAAATATATGAAATCTGATAACTTTGTATTTTTTCCCAAGCATTACTTAAAGCACATCAGCCCACACATACAGTTCTATCTAGACAAAGGTTGTTTTTCATAATCCCTTCAGATACAAAATAAATGCTAGGGTATTATCAGACACCACGGAGGCTCTTAAGGATAAATCATCTGGAT
This sequence comes from Spea bombifrons, assembly GCF_027358695.1. Taxonomy (NCBI): domain Eukaryota; kingdom Metazoa; phylum Chordata; class Amphibia; order Anura; family Pelobatidae; genus Spea; species Spea bombifrons. Next base: position 109,567,193 of record NC_071089.1, read on the forward strand.
AGAATTACTGTATTTTTTTTAAACATGCTTTTATTCTTTAAAGGTTTTTTTTTTTTGAGGCAGGGTATATGTTTTATATTAGGAAGTAAGAGCAATCATGTTTGGGACTAAGAGGTTATAATACTGATGGAAGCTGGGCAACAAAACAAAAACTGGCGTTACGAGTTGATGAGCCAAGAGACACCAATATGCAACTCACGTTACAGCGAAGAATAATGCAAATATAGATAATGTATGTTTTCAGTAATTAAAATCAGACATGTTTGTTGGCAAGCAAGATGGGAATCACAATCTTTTGTTCATTCTGTCTCATAGCATTTGTATCAAAACATCTGTTTATTTATAAGCTGAATGGAAAACATTTAGAATGACATAGTATGTATATACAAACAAAATGTTTCAGAGATCCAACAACAACTAAAAGTAATCTGTTCTTCATATTGACTTTGTCTTTACAGCATGAGCCACAGGTGGTCCTCAAACTTACACCAGTTAGCGTTCCAAGAAATGTGTTATTCATGCCTGTTTTTACATATAAATAACAATATAAATGGATTTCTTATGTTCCTGATGTCTGGTGATAGAGAAACATGTTATATTTTATAGATTATGCAATTACACAGCGAGGAAAGGCTATTTAAACAGGAGGGAATATGCAATAATTTTAGCATCAAAAACCATAATAAGACAACCTGAGATAGGACTTTCATTATCAGGTCCAGACTGGCCATCGGCTACAAATGGTAGCCTGTGTTAATTAAGCCTTGCAATGCTCTACATGATTCTCAAACCTCCACAATTCTCCCACCCCCCTAAGAACAACCACTACTTACTAAAAAATAAAAGGAATATATGTTATGTGTAAAAAAAAATGTAATAGTGTGTAGATGTAGTGTGTGCTTGTAAGTCATTGAAAGATCAAGTTATTTGCAAAGTAATTTCCTAGGGCTGCATGTTACTTATATATTTTATATATATATAGCTAATATAAAATGGCTGGAATTCTAGGTCAAGCAAATAACTCTGATAAGATTGTGGGTAGATAATATCTGCCAGATGAACTCTTGGTAGGGAGCTCCAGCCTACAATGGTGATGTGCTGGACATGAGATCTTCATTGTTGGTTAACTAAGTCTAATTATAAAGTCATTGCTGCTGCCCAGTAAACCTGTATTAAACACAGACATATTGGGCTCGAGTGACCCGATTAAACCTTAATTGGCCTCAACGGTGTATAAAAAACACAGTAAGCAATGAAATAGCCTGACAATACCTCCTAGAAGGAGCATACATTCTGCAGTACCAACCCACTGAAAATGCTACATTGTAACCCTAGAAACCTTTTCAATGCTGACACGCTATGTACCATAAGATATCAACCAACACCAGCACTACTTACACCTCTCAGCCAATAAATGGTATAATCTCAACTATACTTTTCTCCTACTTACACCTTACTCAGCGCGCCCAAACCTCACTTACAAGTCCCATCACGAGTGCCCAATGCAGTGCTACACAATCGCACATACATATCCCCCTGTTTGAAAACGTGACCTGTCATTCACCAATCACACTGTTGTGACGTTAAAAGAATAATGCAGAGTTGGCAGGACTTTCTATGGAAAGGTTGTTGGAAGTTTTTCGTCCCAATTAGCTGTTATCATTTGCTGTGGCAATCGGCACGTTCCATTGATGTTTTGTCTTTTGCTGTTGATGTAATTGGTGGTAAAGTGGTTTGGCAGCACACACTGTGATGTGACACAGCTACTGTTCTATATTTTCTGATTACCAGTAAATTTAATTGAATCAAGGCCATTACGCCCCATATTATTTACTGGAGTTGATAGTAACAGAGAGGAAGACTGCATTACAATGTTATCTTCAACGAGTTAGCATCAGATTTTACTCTACGTCGAATCTTAGGGGTCTTCAACATTTTCCAATAATCAGAGACACATTTTTTCATTTTAAAACCTCATTCTTTTTCGTGTTCATTGAGTCTCATGATATACCCAGCTTCTGTGATACGAATTCTCACATTTCACCTCGACATATCACTACTGCAGCATGCAAGGCTATTCATACCATGATGAGAGCTGACACCTAGCTTTAATGAAGATGTATACACAGCTGTGAGGCTTGAGAACACATTTGCCATTCAGTGCCTACCTCCCTGAGCTGTGTATATTTAACACAAGGGGGTATTGACACATGTACCTTATCTCACAACATTCAATTTGTCATGGGGCAAACAAAAATGAGTTTCCCGTTTAAACAACATTAATGTTTACTTGTGGGACGGTGAATATGAGCAAAAATAAAATGTAATAAAGAGGGGGAAAATAACAAATGTTATCTCAAAATATTGCTCAGTGCATGAATTACCAGTACTTGTAGAATTCATTCTTTGCAAAAGGGTAATTCTAATGGTGGATAATTGACCCAGAAAAACAGCATCTAATGTTTTTGTTAAAATATGTTTAAAAATAATTATCGTGATGTAGCGTTACCATAACTTTTGGGCTTCAATTCAAAGGTTTCAACTAATGGGAGTCTAGGTGTATATAGAGATGTTGCCTATAAACACCCCAAAAAATGGAAAAGACTGTATTTTAGCATCTATGATTTATCCTAAATCTAAGACCAAGAAGTGATTAAGGCTACAGTCTTTTCAGCAGGGATAATGGCCAGACTAGATAGGCCAAATACATAGTTCTTATCTGCCATCATATTTTATGTTATGTTTCTGTGTTTTATGATAGCCTTAGATAAAAGGTTTTGTATATCCCCATCATTACCTTAATGTGCACTGCAATGGAATGATGCAAGATGTGTTAAGATTCAGGAGGTAAAATTATATCTTCAAATTGTACGCAGAGCGAGGCTAAGCTGTCAATTTTAATATCATCAGGATTAAAAAAGGTTTGTCTTAATTATGAAATGAACTAAATGAACCAAGTAGTTAGTCGGTTCCTTGTATCAGTGGCAGTGTGATCCATCTCCTTTACAGATATAAAGGTAAGCTCCTTTCCACTAGGACTCCAAAATCCCTTTTCATTCTCTTTTTCTGGATGCTCAGATCTATATTGCTAAATGACTCAAACGCAAATTGAGCTTATTGGCTACCATTGTCAAAGATTTAGTTTCCGAAATGAACTTTTTGGCTCACTGCACAGCTTAACTGTCAATGCATGAGATGTGGGTAGATTTTCTGGTTGAGATGCTTATGAAGGATCGGACTTCCACTTCCAATGTAACATAGTAGGGTTCATAACCTAACCTGAATGCTCTGAGTGTATTGTCTCATGTTGCTGCTCTGACAGCCATTTCATGCAGCAATGCACAATTATTGTATGGACAGGTCTTTCATTAAACAAATTATACTTACGGCTCTCCGTATCATAGGGGAAGGAAATTTAACCCTTGTTAATTTGCCTTTGTTCCTCATTTATGAGAACACGTGCTACAACCTTTGGAATGAACATTCCAAATATGAACTATTCAACACATGATGAGAATGGTTAAAAAGGCGTAGGAACAGGAGCTGCATGAGTATCATGAAAGCCATAGCAGTAAGATTTTCATAGGAACCCTTTTGCTTATATTAATGTATTCCTCCTTAGAATATACGAGTATACAAAGCGAAGGTTAAAGTGTTCCAGCTAACAAATGGTCAGATTAGATTGGCTAAATTGCAGTTATTTACTGTAAAAAAGAAATCTCTGTTTACAAAATTGAACAAAGTCTTTGAAATTAAAGAAAAGTAGCCAACCAATTATTTAAATTGTGGATTGCTGTACTTTAAAGTCTCAGGCATTAAAGAAGTGATATTTTTACTTTAACAATCACAAAGACACATCCCAAGATAAGCCAATGATATAATTCTCCAAAGTCTAGTACCCCAATACCCCAAGTTTTGTAGACATAAAGAACAGAATCAGAGTTTTAAGCAGCTTGAAGAAGCCACATACATAACATAATCAACAAACTTCTTAGGCTACAATAAAATGATTGACACCTTAATCTAAAAACATCACCCAATATTTCTCTTGAACATTACATTTTCAAGCAATTTTACATTTCTGAAATATATATGCTTTTCCTTGAGGTGTGCATGACATTTATACTATAAGACATTTGAAACTGTATGAACAAACTAGGGGGAGAGGTTTTCCCATGCACACACAAAAGTTCCTGTTGTAGACTCCTGCACAGGAAGTGGATTTTGCAGAACAAATGCTGCTGAAAATTACATCCATGTAAAACATGTCAGTATTTCCCTTGGACAATACACTTTCAAGCAATTAGACATGTTGTAGACTCCTACACAGGAAGTGGATTTTTTAGAAAATTTTCTTTGCTGATATAAACCAGCGTTTGTAACATTCTGACAAAATATAGTCACATAAGTATATAAATAATAATGTTACGTGTGTAAAAGTATTTTGCATATTTTATTGAGGTATATTGATTTTCCTGTTTTTATTAATTTTTGCTGCTAGCACTAACTTATCTTATGTCTTAAGATAGTAATTAGGTTTTTTTTAGGGTTACATTGATATTATTTCTATAACACATATAATTGAATATGTTAATCTGGTGAATTAGTGAAGAAGGAGCGTAAACTTCACTTATCGGGTTAGAAATATTTCACAAAATGTAAACTTGTTCATGTTTATGTTTCCTGTGTCTATATTTCCTGTAGCTAAATCCATTGTACTGAAATCCCATTTTTATTTTTATGAACCAAAGCACCGTAAACAAAGATGCTTTTTAAAGACTTCCATTCATTAGCACACTTAAAACATTATTTTTAACTAATTTAGGTCATGACACAGGAAGATGACTAAGTATTTTAGCATGGTATAAAGCTATTAAAACTTGACAATTGCTTTTGGAAAATCCTGTCCGGCATTTTTCCCATTTTCTTTTTACAATCCCAAATCATAACGCTGCGTAGCAAACCGCAATTAGTTCATTTTTAGAAGAAAAGATTGTATCTTTTTGTGGCGCGTCTATTTTAAAATATTTTCTTCCTTCCACCTGTTATGTATTCTTACCAACGGACCACAATCTAATCTCAGCACAGACATAGGACATTTTTTAAGTGACAGTTGGTCTTAATTCCCTCTGACTGTGATTTATTTTTATGATTCTATTTAAGTAGTTCTTTGGAAGTGAAAATAGAAAACATGGGTAATGAGTTAAAAGTTTTCCCTGACACAACTGGGGAAAAACTGGGGTATTTGCTCGATTATAAGACGACCCTGATTATAAGACGACCCCCCAAAATCTGAATATTAATTTAGGAAAAAAAGAAAAAGCCTGAATATAAGACGACCCTATAGGAAAAAAGTTTTACCAGTAAATGTTAATTCATGTAAACTATGTGAACAATTGTTTAATAAAAGCTATGATTGAGAAAAATATTTTGTTTTTATTTCCTTTTTTTACAACCTGCCCCCCCAGTTATGCACATCTGCCCCCAGGCTTGCCACTCTGCCCCAGAAATGCCTTATACCCCCTATATGCCACTGTGCCCCATGATATGCCTTTTAACCCTCTAAATGCCACTGTGCCCCATGATACGCCTTTTAACCCTCTATATGCCACTGTGCCCCATGATATGCCTTTTGACCCCATATGTGCCACTCTGCCTCCAGAATTGCCTTATACCCCTATATGCCACTCTGTCATTTAGGGGGTTAAAAGGCATATTATGGGGCAGAGTGGCATATAGGGAGGTATAAGGCATTTCAGGAAGCAGAGTGGCATATAGAGGGTTAAAAGGCATTTCTGGAGGCAGAGTGGCATTAAGGTGGTTAAAAGGCATTTCACAGAGCACTCTGCTTCCAGAAATGCCTTATGCCCCCCGTTTAACACTCCCTCCCCCTCCCTCCTCCAAACTTACCGGTGCTTCTGAGTCCCCGGTGCTTGGTCCGGGCAGCGTGTAGAGCTCTACGTGATTCGCGTAAACAACTTCCGCTGCAGCAGAAGTTGTCTACGCGAATCGCGTATGAGCTCTACACGCTGCCCGGACTAAGCACCGGGGACTCAGATGCACCGGTAAGTTGTGGGGGGGGGGCATAACACAGGAGGAGCCAGGTCCCCTGCATTGCTGCAGGGGATCTGGATCTTAGTCTCATAGTCAGAGGTCTGATTATAAGACGATCCCAATTATAACACGAGGGGTATTTTTCAGAGCATTTGCTCTGGAAAAAACCTTGTCTTATAATTGAGCAAATACGGTAATTGTTGTAGTAACAGAATCTGTGACACTAAACGTTGCACAAAAGAGAGCAATAAATATTCAAAATTAATCACTAAAACTTAGGAGGAAATATCCAATATGGTAAGAGATACAGCCTGACAGTTTATGAAAATGTATCAAATTGCACAAAACAGCCTTCACACTGTAATAGCGGCTGTATTCGTTTTAACAAACTATGTAAAATAAAATAAAACCGATAGTGTGCGCTCTTTAAGAGCCAACATGCTTTTTTTATAGTAACTTGCAATATAGAAACTAATCTTCGAGCACATCAAACGTATAAGGATGTGGAGATGCTGGTATAGGTCTTCTGCGTACCACTCCCCAGTAACATCCATCACCAGGCCAGCTTGGGGCGACCGCTGTGGACAAACGTTCTCTGTATGCGTTGTGCGTGGAATATGCGTGGAGTTCCAATCAGCGTTCTAACCGTTCAAAAAGAAGAGTCAAATGACACAAGGTAATGCAAACGTTATCTAATCAAATGGAATCTGTATACAGGTAATAGAAATAAAAGATATATTTTCTTCCAGCAGAACCATTTGTGACCATTTTTTTGTTACATCTGCTCTCAGAAGTCACAACGCAGGGGATGACTCTTATGGGGAAATACCACTTTCACTTGAATGTTTTGTGTGGTTGAATGTACCAATGGCACATTGGCAGCCATTTTTTTAGACCAGGGCCAGCTCACTCCATTTGGTTTGGAGAACTATGCTGGTGCTTACTCTTAGTAATAGTAATTTGGTGAGTAAAACATTCACTGCAAGTCACGTTGAACTGTTTCAGAACCTGTTGTTGCTTCCGTATGTAGATAAAATTAATGGATTGTGCAAGCTTTTGAATTCAATAATTTCTCTTTGGATGACATTGGTTAACGTATCAAAGAGTTGTGTCAGCACATTCTACAGCGTGTAGACTGCGCATGCTGACAATTAACGTGATGTAACTATAACGTTACATGTAAATGTAAATTTGCTACTTACAATATATCAAAAACCACTGAAGACACAAAAAAAGGTTAAATCAACACATTTTTCTTGTTCCTTTGATTACAGTATTTTTTTTCATAAGAGCGAAAAAGTAGATGTTCAAACTGATTCTATTTTTTTAGTTATTAGATTTGTAATTGTTATAATTATTTTTATAAACCTTTTATTTATATAGCGCCAAGAATTCTTCTTCTTCTTACAATACATACATTCTAAGGGACTGACAAAGACGAACCAAGCACTATAGTCTTACAGAGCATCTGTTTTATTCTAAAATGATATAATTTACAATTTATTATGCCTCGTTATTAAATTGTTCCTTACCTTTGCTGGGCCAGAACCAGTTTTTTTTAGATGAGTGTTTTTAACATTTGAAAATATCCATGCCCTTTTCCTTATTATAAGTTATACCCATTCATAATGTACATTTAGGCTTCACTGATCAAGTGATTTTGTTAGATTTTATTAGTGTATCTGTCCTAATTAAGTCTCCTGATGTTCTAAATATTGCACCATAAAATGATTATGTAATTTACTGTTTGTATTTGCAGAGCTTAGCTGAATAGTTTCTTGATTTGACTTTACAGGGATGAGAGGAATCAATATTTGAAGAAGAAATTGAAATCATTAATGCTCCAATATGATTTCTATTCTACAACTGAGATGTAATACAGATATGGTGATGCGAATTTAATGAGTGAAGACTCATTCAGGCGGTTTGTAAAGAGATAAAAATCTATAGTATTGTATTTCCTGATTGATAATCTTAAGAATCAGCTCATAAATATATTAATATTATATTATAAATATATATATATACTGTATTGGCCCGATTATAGGCCGCACCCCCCCCACAGTCTTTAAAGTGGGGGTGCGGCCTATAATCGGGGTCTAGCAAAGGGATGCGCAATTCGTATCGCCCGACGCCCGGGACATGCTGTTCCGGGCACCGTGCGGGTGTTTTTTTCCCTTTTCTTTATCATTTAACGCTGCTGCAGCCAAGCAGCAGGGTTAGGATCCAGATCCTCCTCTGGATCCTTCTCTCTGGCAGCTGGTGGGCATCTGTATATAACCTATGCTGACTAACTGCATAATAGATACCAAAAAGGATAAAATACATGTATTACTGTTCATTAGATAAAATACTGCTTTACTATTCCACTCGTGTATTTTTTCTCTAAAAATATTTTTTTTCTTTAAAATAGCACCAAAGTTTAAGGGTGCGGCCTATAAACGAGCCAATACGGCTCCAAATGTTAAAGTCATTTAAAATTTCAGTACAATAAGCTTGATGTACTTTAAGCAGCATATAAACATTCTTTGTTATTAAGGTAAAGTTGTATGCATTGATGAGCATTGGTATGAATCATGGGCGTCCATAGAAACTTTTCAGAGGGGGAAAACACTAGTCCTGCCCAAGAGATAAGGCATAGGAAGGGTAAAGTGGAGCATGGGTGAGGCTAGTATGAATCATAATTGTCATTGATCATCACAATTGATACTGTAGTAGTATTATCTGTACAAGAGAGCTTGAAATAGATTCCGCTCTGCCATTGTGCGGGTTGTCCAGAACCATCCCTTTTCAGTAGGATAGACAACTTAATTATTCAAAATGCCTGTCTTTTTCCATTGATGCGGACACTCATGGTATGTAAATTAAATTATCTGCATTACAGATTCTCCAACTGTCACACGTTTGTGTAAATAGGTACATGAGTGGAGGTGTTGGACCAAATACCCTATATAACCCTAGAAGTGTACACCTTCTCCACCTAAATGCCCACCAGTGGACTGATAAAAGCATGGGCCAATTTTGAAGTGTTGACATGATGATGGGAAGTCAATTCAGGCTCTCCCTATGGGCTGCCGCTGGCAGTGATGGGAAATGCCACAAACCAAGGCCATGGGGAAGACAAGTGTAAAGATTCCTCTGGTTCCCAGGATAAGCCTTCCAAGCTAATCTTACATTGTTCAGAAAAGCGGTCAGCTTTTGTGGGGCAGACCTTCAGGCACAGCATTGAGATGTAAGGGGAAAGCACTTAACTTAACCAGTCTCCAAGAAAGCAGACATGATACCTCTTTTAAAGAGTGAACTGATTTTTAGGCATTTCAAGATTATTTTTTTTTAACACAAAATGAGTACAGGTGATAGGACCAATCAGGCAGTGATTAGAGATTCAAAGTAGTGTCCAGCTCAAGATGACCCAACAATGACAAAGCAGATTTGATTTAATTTAATTAAATTTGATACCTTCAGCATCCTGGTCAGACAATGGAATGGTTAAGCAGATTAACACTCCCCTCTCAAACACCTGTCTGGATTCTAATCCTAAATGTATTTGAATAGAAACTCATTAACACAAAGTCCATGTTTGTCACAGGAGATAAAAAATTATTTCTACCCCCGGTAAACACAAACTGGAAGTGTGGTAAATTAACAATTGATTTAATTATTATTCAGTTTTTGTCTATGCCATGTACAATACATTTGAGTAATAGATGGAAAGTTGTAATTCTTATGAAGTAGGTCGGTCACATTTCTGAAACCCTCCATTTTAAATTTATACAGATTACAATTATGAAAATATAGACACGCGTATTAGAAATCCCACTATGCTTATATCATGGGAGCAGTCATCTTAACTACCTGTTCTAAGAATCTGTTTGATTATTCCTCCCCATTAAGTAATCTCTTTCCTATTGTTAAGGTGGTATTGATTGGTCCAGAAAGCCGTCGAAGGGACAGGAAGTTGATTAGATAATTCAGCCTCTGCCATATGGTGGCGCTGATCTCAGCTACCTTGTGGTATATTTGTAACTTAAATAAAAATTCAAAGGTTAAAGTAATTTAGCTATTATGGGGGAAAAAAGCCACAACGGTGAAAATGTCTCTTTAAAAAAAACTATTTTCAACTCATGTTTGCGTAGCAATTTGTTTCTTTTTCAAATAAAATGTCCACGCCATACAAAATTAATTTGGGTAGAAGATTCAATGTAAGCATCTTAATGCGTTGAACTATAGGAAGGATCCTATATGCTGCATGAATCATGTCTATTGAACCCTTTCTTGCAAGAAATGAAATAAAATCTAAATAAATAGATATTTATAGGACCCCCTGTGATGTTCATATTCAATCTATAGCGGTACCTGATCCTGTTAGTGAGAAGAGAGATTCCTAGTAAAGGGTAGTGCAAAAGTAAAAAAAAAACAAATTATAAACTTTTTCAAAGACTGTCGGTCAACAAAAAGGCATCACAGACAGCTCCATGACCAATACAGCAATATATAATTTTCTGTTGAAATGGCTGCTATGGATACAAATATACAAGGGGTTAGGTGGTTATTTTTTATATTTTTTTTGTTTTTGGCATCATATTCTTTTTTTTTTTTAAATGACAAATATGTCAATTTTCATCTTATTGGCATTATGCGAATAAATAAACCGACGACTCTTGCCAAGAGCCCAGTTCTCCAATTTACAAGTAAGTAGCGTCTTGGTATTTTAGAAAATGCATCTATTTCATGGCTTTTCTATGGCTAAATATATGAAAAGTAATAATATAACAATATATGGCTATGGAATTTTCAGTAAGCATAGCTTTTGTTAAGACATGGAATGGGTAATCTCATTAGTATTATTTTTTTCATACAGTGACAAGAAAAGGTGAATGAACCCTTTTGGAATTACCAGGTTTTTTTGTATTAATTGATCCGATCTACATCTTAGTCACAAGTATAGACAAATACAAAGTGCTTAAGCTAGTAACACACAAGCAATGATAATCTTTCACTTGCTTTTTGAACGCACCCATTAAACATTCATAGTGCTGGTGGAAAAAATAAGAGAACCTTTGGATTTAATAACTGGTAGAACATCCTTTGACAGCAATAATCTCAAACAATCGCTTCTGGTAGCTGCATGTCAGACCTGCACAGCATTCAGGAGCAATTGTAGAGCATTCTTTCTGCTTTCTGTAGAGCATAGAGAACTGCTTACGCTCAGCCACATTCTTAGGATGTCTGATGTGAACGGCTCTCTTGAGGTCATTCCACTGCATCTCTAGTGGGTTAAGGTCTGGACTCTTACTGGACCACTCCAAAAGTCGGATTTTCTTTTTGAAAGACATTCTGTGTTTACTTTGTGCCAGGGACTGGGTCCATACAGATGACTGAAATGACCCCGAGCGCCCAAAGATGGAGTTCAGGAGGTATTGCGCAATAGCGGAGATGGAAAGGGCCTGGTGCAGGACGACTGCACTCTCCAGGGTGTTGAGCACCTAGGGTTGTGCGGCCACATACCAGGGCCCTGACACAGCAGCAGATGTTGTCCAGAACAAAACAAAGTGATATCCAGCAGAAACATAGCAAGCAAGGGAGACAGAACAAGGAGCAGGGTGACGAGCAAGAAACATAGCCGGACAAGACATACATGGTACAAGATACAACAGAGGACAGGGAAACAAGGCACATAAGTGATGGAGTGAAGGACCGGGAAAGACTGACACACAGAAATACAGGCCTAGCCTAGGACTATATGATAACAGGAATGGATTACAGCAAAGGGGGGACAGTAGCGAGACAGGGGAACCTAGAGACAAGCAGCTCCGCAGCCTGAATGGTTAGAGTGATTGTCCTGCTGATCACTCCATTTGGCTAATATAAAGTGCAGTATCTGCAGTAGATACTGGAATCATACCGGAGGATTCGGGTTTTGACCTGAAGAACCGGAGAAGCAATGCTCACCCGGCAATCTCCAGGTCAAACCCGGGGAGTTCCCAGGTATGCATATTAGCAAGTAACTGATTTGCCCGGTTTGCCTGTCCAGGCATGGCAGGGATGGTAGATTGAAAAATTCGACATTTTGGTTCCATATAGAAGATACATAAGCACCAACAAGCTACAGGAACATCGATCGACTAAACCTGTTATTTTGCATGAAGCTTTCATTTAGAATGATATTTCAACTCTACTGCCTAAAAAGTATAATCAATATATATAATGAAAGTGAGATTCTTATTCACTTTTCATTTAGCATTTCCCTAGAAACCTAATCAAACATTTTTAAAGACAAATTAACATTCCATCCAGAATGAGTAGCAGAAAAATGTTATCATGCAAAAAGTCTGTGAAAGGAGTTGTGTTAATAATTTCTGATTTTACTGCATAAATTAAAAGTCAAATTTTAGACAATACAGCACTGAGGCTATTACACATTTGTATTCAACTCCAACTTAACTTGATAATGATAAACATTACTATGCAAGCATGGAGAAAGACGGTAGAAAAAGGCTTAATAAAACTTGGTACCCTTGGCATCTCTTATCTGTATTTGTATTATTGTTTATTTATATAGTGCCAATACATTATTCAAAGGGTATGGCAAAACTACAATGACAAACCAAGCCATTTGGTAAAGAGGTCCCTACTCGCAAGCCTACAATCTAGGGGCGATTAGATGTAGAGAGCCATAAGGCATACAGAAAGGGGGATTGCTTCTTTTACATTTTATAATCTGTTTTAACAAATGGGGGTCTTGGAGGTCTCAGAAAATAAAAACTATATCATGTTTATGGATGGAAAGATTCACAATCAGGTCTATTCTCTAAGTCACAACTGAAGTTATTTGGGAGTGCATGCTAGAGCCCTTCACTATTGAGGACGAGCAAGCGTTCATTGAACTTGAGTCATGGTCCCGGGTCCCGGCCGGTACCGGCAAGAGTTTGCCTGTACACGGCAAACTCCGGGATCCCGGGCTGCATCCTCAGATCCCGGCAAACACAGGCAAGCCGATGCCTGTGAACGTCGGACTCCCAGATTGTGAGTCACTGACTCGGATCTCGGCAGACACAGGCAGGCGGATGCCTGTGATCCACCGAGATCCGGGGCATATAGGGCTTCCTCCGGGGATCATCCTTTCACGCTGCAGCATCCTGCCTGCAGCAGTGGAGATCCCCGGAGTCGGGGACTTACCTCTACTCGGTCCCTTCCTCGCGGCAGGAGCATTTCGTTGCCACGCAACTGGAGGCGTGGTTTGGATGGCCGTCTAGAGCTTCTGCGCTGACGTCATCTTAGGGGCGGGGTTAGGTTCTGGCACCAGATTTAAAAGTCAGGAAGTTCTCTAGCCAGTTACCCTGTTGTGGTCTTTATGCTCGGTTGTGTTTTGAGTTTCTTCCAGTTATTTTTGACCCTTTGCTTGATTGACCTCTCTTTGCCTGCTGATTTTGTACTGTGCCTTGCTGATCTTGTTGCTGAACCTCGGATTACCCGACTACCCTCTCTGGATCTCGACCACGGCTCACCTGACTACCCTCTCTGGATCTCGACCACGGCTCACCTGACTACCCTCTCTGGATCTCGTCCACGGCTTGTTTTGTTCCTGTGTCCGTATCCTGACTCGGCTATCCAGTCTTTGCTTAGCCTTTCCTTGTACTGCCAACTCCGTATCTTCTACCTATACCTACCTTATCTGGCCTCCTTGCTGTTGGGATCATCTAAATCCTGGGGTGCTGCTGCCAGGGGCTCCTCCTTTGGTCGTAGTGTTCCAGGTGGAATAACTTCCGTGGTAAGTGCCAGTATAAGGGAGGTCATGACAACTTGCTCATTCATCTGAAATCTGGCTTAACATACAACCCTTCAGAATTTAAATAATTCATTTGAAAAACTAAGCTTTAGAAAATAAAGAAAATGAATGGTCATGAGAGGGGGATTAGCTGAAGTCTATGCTAAAAAAATAAAATAAAATGAAAACAACCTATAAACTGGACTTCCATGTAGTATTTCAATTTATTAAGGAGCAAGCACTCCATTGATAATTCCAAAATGAATAATCACCGATGCATATGTCCAAGTGGGAACATTATTACGTTGTGTATATCAGTCTTGTGGTCTACGGGAGTTTTTAGCACTCAAAATATATTAGCAATTACTTATACTCTAATATCCCCCTGCAAAAATAAACACTACTAACAATGATCCTGTATCATGAAAATAGCCATATTTGCATGCAGATTAGAAGAAAAATCCATAAACAGTTATAGCCGAAATTATCATAAGTACGAAGCAGTTTATTTGCTTTTTATATTGCTTTGTCTATTCAGCAAGAAAGCACTGTTTCTGTTGGTTCGGGCATATAAATTTTCATCCACCATGCAAATGTATTATTTGCAATAAAACTGACTAATGAACTTTAAAGGGAAATGACTTTCCGCGTGTGCCGGCTCTGCGAGAGGCAATCATCTAACATTCAAATTTAAGTCAGTGAGTTTGCTTTAGGGAAATTATAATCAGTCCTTAATTTATGACTTTGGAAATACATCATGGATTTTCAGTATCTTTAACAAGTTCGTATTAAAGCGTTGTATTTTGTTGGCTAGAAGTTGCAATGAGGATTTAATACGGCTGTAATACGGCTTTTTTACAATGACTTCTGCGTTGTGTCTTTTCTTCTATTTCTTTCTTCTTAGGACTAGGTACTTTTTTTTGCAGCCCAGTGGTTAAGGACATAAAACATATGTGTTAATATTGATGTAGATGATGAAATAATTTGCATGTCATTTAACAACCTAATTTTTTGAGCCTTTTTTTTGTGTATTTAAATCATGCCACCATTGCATTTTACCGGCAAGATTTTTTATACATTTATTTTACATATTGCAGTACTTTAGGTATAGGGTAATGAATAAAAATGACTTGGTGTAAATAGACAGCTAAAAAAGGTTAGTTTTAAAAAATGAATTTAATTCTATCTTTATTATAAATACCTGCAAGTTGGGCTGCAGGTCTTTGCACTTTACTGAGAGGGTGGTAGATAAGTAGATAACCCACCTAGCAGAAGTGAGAGAATCTAAACATGCTTGGGGTACGCATATGGCTATGCAGAATCTAAGAGGAGACTAGGCACTGATTAGGGGTTGAGCTGTTAAATCAGGAGAAATGGGCAGACCAGGTGGGCCAAATGACTACATTTCTCTCTTATTACATTTTGGTCCATATATCTGTATAAGCACTTGGTGACATCACAATATACATGCAGCCACTGGAAAAAAAAATTTTATTTAAATATTCATCAACCATTCAATTTTTTTTTGTAAAAGGTACAAAAAAAGGCTTACACTCCCTGTTTTTAGAAACTATATGTACATATTTACTAGACCTGTGCACACGGACCACAAATGATTAAGGGAAATTTTTCATTTTGTTTTTGGTCTATTTTTCCAGGCAACAAATGTCTTTTTGTGCCCTTTCAGTTCAGATGAAATGTGGATGGCTTTTCCCATTCAAAAACAAAAGTTGCTACTCACTCTCACACACACTCGTTATCTGTCAATGTCTCCCTACTTTCTCCTTGGCTCTACCCATTGCCCTCCGTTTCTTCAGTCTTGTGTGGTGGTCCGCTTCTCCCAGCTGCCCGCAGCATTATTCCAGCCTGGTGTAGTAGTTCAATAACAAGGCACTCCTCATCTGCGAATCCATCGGCATTAATCTGGCTCGGTGTAGTAGTTCCACAGCCTGTCCTTGTGGTGTGTGCAGAGACCCTGCCTTGTTGGAACTACCTGGCCAAGATAACGTTGCAGAGAGCTTCTTGATGCCAGGATCACAATAAGCAGTCACTTGTAGACCCACGTACCATTCTTGATACCTTGAGAGTGATCTATAATGGAGTTGGAAGCTTACGTTTGTCAAAATCATTGCAATTCGCATTTTTGACAACATATAACAGTAAAATCTAAACAAATTACGCTACCCACATGTGTACAAGCTGTGTAATATATTTTTGCACGGATAGCAATTGCCAAAACCTAATTCTAAAAACATTTGTTGGAAAACCTAGACTTCTAGGTAAGCTAAGTCTCACTTGGTGCGATCAAAACTTGGTGGAGACTTTATTTCATCGGCAGTACATCCCCCACTGTTTAATGCCTCCTGCATAAACACGGTTTCTTTAATTTACAGATAATATACATTAAAGCAATAAAAGCAATGAATGCAACTGTGTTTACTATGCTTGCCATCTGCCTTCTCCCTGAGGGTTTTAATACAATTTCATTTTTCACGTATGAGCTGTTACTGAAAAATGATGAAGGACTAAGGAGGTTTCATGCTGATGAATTATTCAAAATCAATACAAATGTTAGAAAAACTGTAGAATTATAAGAATAAGGAAGGCAGAGAATGAACTGTGTAATTATAGAAGTTGAATTAGTAAGCAACATGGGTTGATGGCCTTATTTATCATATAAAAAGAATAGTGCGCTGACTTAACACATATATGTGACTATGCCAGCATCTTCGCCATATATTGACTACTCCTGTTTAGCCCATGGGGATTGTTTAGAGAGGCCATGTTTGTGAACCAAGAAGCACTACCAAAGCTGCAATGAAGGAAACACAACTCTAGAACAAAGTGAACAATGGCATAAAACCCCACAAAACAATATCTATTTATAAGCATAGTTTTTGGTTCATACACATGGAGCTCCTTAACCAGTTCAGTTATTTTATGTACAGAAATCTAGTACCTCTTTAATGTATAGGGGAGAATTAAGTGTTACCCTACCAACTCACATGTATTTCCCAATTATAGGTCTACCCATCAACAAACATGTATAGATTGGGAGTCAAGTCAACTTGAACTGTGGCCAAGTAAATACATATGTTGCAATTCAAGTGAATTCGATAAATAGCTACATTGTGACCAAATCAAGTGACCAACTCGTAGTGACTAGACCCAAACGTTAATGAAATAAACACAAACGTCTATCAATCTCTGCTGTTTCATTGAATTCTTCCTTCAAATAATAGATATTATGGCAGAAGAAAACTGATAAGTTTCATAGAAAATAGGAGAAAAGCTTAAAATCACTGCCTGGATGCGCCACTATCACTTTGAAATAGTGTGCCTATGCATTGGCTCTTTTTGTTAACAATGCATTTAATTTTCTGTTAAAGGCACCCACAGTATGTGTAGTCACTACCTCCCACAGTAAAGCATTCCAGAGACTTACGCCTCTTACTATAAAGAATGCCTTCCTTGTTGAAGCTGGAATCCCTGTGTAAATGGTATTTATAAATCTTTATTTTTGTTGTTAGAGAACAATTTTATTTGAATTTGAAATTCACTCACTTCTATCATTAATGTTTGAGTAGTAAATTACATTTAGTAGCTCTGCAACTATCCCATAATGTTCTTCCACTTTACCCATCAGAAGGAGAATTTGAATATCCAAAAGAGCAGAGAATTTGAAACTTGACCAGTCAAAAGTATATACAGTGCAGTCTATAGGCACACTTGGTTTTCATTTTTTTAACCTGCCTATTCATCCAAACTTATGGCTGAAAGTACTTAACCCCTTAAAGACAGAGGACGTAATATTATGTCCACTCAAAACCGCTGCTTGAGGCCGAGGACATAATGTTATGCCTTCCTTCGCAAGCTGCCCGGAGACCCAGGAATATCATCAGCAGCTTAGTGCACATGTGATTTCTCGAGGAGCCAATCACATGCAAGCAGCAAACGGCCCTGCTTTGTCCAAAAAACATGACATACCATGGTATTTGAGGTTTCCAAAATCAGGCCAGTAACTAAAATATCTATGTATTTCTTTTCATTTGCACTAGCTGTATATATTATTTTATGTAAAACAGTGGGGGTTTTTTCTAAATTTTTCCATTTTTTTTATTAAATGATGATAATAAAGTGCTAAAACCTCAAAACCCTTAAGGGGTAAATTAGTATTTTATATCATATAGATTTAAAGATAGTAACAAACATTTATTTGATACTTCTGTACACAATATGAATTCTTGAACCTAGCAATGTGTAATGACTTAATAGCCCACTGCAATGTTAGCAGTTGATAAGTTTCTTTAAACATACATAAAACATATGATAATGCATTTTAACTAACTTCAAGGGTTAGCTGTGTAAATATGCATAATTCATGAACTATGATGTATATGGAACATATTAAAACTGAAGGATACAATCCAGAATGTTTAATAAACACAGAATTGCTAGCAAAGTGAGCATATTTTATGGTTCATTTCCACGACATTTTGTAAATATTTACATTATTGTTTTCTCTGCATTCTAAGCAAATTCAGAGCGATGGATAAATGAGATTTTATGCAACAAAAAAAAATCCATGCATAGTGCATTCCTCTCATTGTGAGGAGTGGTGGGCAGTCATCCTTCAGAATAATTTCTGTACTGCAGGCATTGTGCTCATCTGAATCTGTTTAAGAATTGAAAATTTGCCTAGGGAAAGAGACAGCATTAATAAATGACCTTTAAAGAATGTATAACTGAACTGTAAACACCCATATTAAAAAAAAAGAACACAAATTGATCCTCAGAGTAAGGAAGGACATTGAGGCGCAGGGCAGGACAGGGTACAGGGCAGGCACTGGCAAACAGACACATCCACATTGAACAGGATTGTCTAGGACAAAATTTCCCCTAATCATAGTTGGACAATTTCTTGTTTCTAGTCACCCAGGTGTAAAAGCTAAAATATCAATGGGAATATATTTCAAATATATTTTTTTCTCATATGAATTCATATACCAATAATTATGCCACACATTTATTTAACATTTTGTTTGATATCCATGAGAGTAGATTATTTTTTGAAGAAAAGAACAAAAGGTTCAACAATAAAGACAATTTTTCACAGCCTTCTTTGCTCATGTGCCAATGAGTGCCAATATTAGTGGTGGGGATTGTATATACACACACATACCACTGCTAACATCATACATTAACATAAACTAACAGCATACACAAACTCACTCTAACACCATATATACACTGTCCAACCTCCATCTCTAGATTGTAAGCTCATTTGATAAGGGCCCTCCTCACCTGTTGTCTCTGTAAGTCAAACTGTTATGTTACATACTACTTGTTATGTCCTGTCTACCCATTGTACAGCTCTACAGAATAGGATGGCACTATATAAAACAATAATAAAAATAATAATATACATATACACACATACTCCCTCCCCCAACTCCTCTCCCCCCTCTAGCTGTTCCATCCTCTCCACTTCCCCTTGGAGCTCTGTCTTCAACGCAGCTCATACCCTTTGTACAAGCTGCCTCTCTACTACCACAGGGTCACATAAACCCTGCTGTGTGTCTCTGTTACACGACGCCTGCGTGCCGTCAACCTATCTCAATCCGCCCTTGATGGAACATTTTAGAAACTAATAGAAAATCATCATGTTTGATATGACAGATACGGCAATAAGTTGATTCACGTTATTTAGCCACGTTATTTCCGAAGCATCTTTTTAGCACACAGATATTTTATTTTTTAAGTTCGTTTTCTGATAATATACTGTCAATTATAGATTCCATACCCATGACCCAACAGAACATTAGGAGCTGTGGCCCTGCAAGTTAAATATTCAATCTCCAGCTAAAGTTCTAAAACATACTAATTAATTCACATTAAAAACATCTACAAAACACTTAATTAGTCTGGCCCTGCTGAAGAGAGTTTTACGTTGGTTGGTGGTTCCACCAAATTTGATATTAAAAGCTATCTGAAGGATAGAGAGTTCATTAATTTTGCATAATTTACTGCATTACATGGGCAATTTGTTCTTTTACAGTGATGGCATTTTGGAAATAAAGTTGTAATAATGAGCTTTAGAAATATTAGGTATCAACATATCATTTTATTATGATTTAGTTATAGAGAACATTAAATATAGAGGATTTTAGTTGCAGAATAGTAAAATTGGTATATTTAATAAAAATGCTTATTTTCTCTGGCCCAGAATGGTGAATGGTCAGTTACTCTCTTCATCGTGAAATTATGGGTTTTGATTCTATGACCCAACTAAACCTTAATTGGCCTCAACGGTGTAACAAAAACAGAGCTATTCAACAGCCTGACTAAGCCTCATAGAACGAGGATTTATAGTTGCGATGTTTGTGATATGTGCAGAGTTGTATTACGTGTTATTTGCCGTGTAACACCCTCTTCCTCTACCTACTGTCAAATGCCTCTCCTTCGCACCTTAGCGTTGTGTTGTAGCTCAGAGAACACCCGTACATAGGCAAAGCCTAACACAGGAGTTCATCTAGGTTATTTGGAAAGTCTGTTGAAGGTTTCCCATTGCAATTGACTGTAATCAGCATTTGTCGTGGCAACGGCGCACTCATATGTTTTGTATTTTCCCTCTGATTTAATTGGTGGTTAAGTGGTTTGGCCATTCTCTCTGCGCATGTTGTGAGTAAGTGATATGGCCACTTACTGCTTATGTGTATTTTGGCTGAGGGCAGTCATTCAGTTGCTTTTAGTCTGGTTTAGTCTGGTATGTTCATACTAGATTCAATCAGGTCACATAATCTGACTGCAGTTACACATTTAAACATACAGGGGTCAAATAAACGACTCATGTATAAACTAGAATTTGAGTGGTTTATCTGTCAGACGTCTTCTGCTACTTTATTACTGCACCACATGGCGGGACCCCCTTGGTTGAATGGTGAAAGCTCTCTCCTCATACCCTACCCAGCGACATTATTTATTTATGCTGAACATTGGCATACACTGCCTGGCAAGGGTACACGATGGAGGCTGTGCCAGATGTCGCTGACCCATTGAGCAGCCATGTACGGTGGTATTTGGCCCCCTTTTTTGGTGGCAGAGGGGCTGCTCCTCCGCTGGACCTGGAGGCCTAGGGCTAGTTGGCCAAAGCCAGAATACACCTCTGACCCCTCTTTCTTTTGACATTCCTAAGTTAATTTTCCAACTACTGACATAATTGACAGTGACTGGTCAAATAATTCTGTTAACCGTTTTACCAGTACGCTTCTAAGTTCCTCTGGGGGAATTTCCTCAGGTCCCATTGATTTATCTGGTTTACTTTTTTAGACTCGTAGTATAGCTTCTTCCGCACATGTTTTATACATCTCACTATTCCTTATTGTCTGAGATGCCTTCCCTTCACTTTGCTCTGTATGGACTGAGCAGAAATATTAATTGAGGTAGGCAGTTAAACGTTTCTTTTTTTATCAATCTAAGATTCATTGTTTTACTTTTCTCCCTTTACTTCTATATCTTAAAACTTCTATCCAGCATCGCATTGAGGCTTATCTTCCTCATTCTCACTCTTCTTGTAGAAAATGTTCACCTTTACTACAATAAGGCCACTAACAGTGACTTTTAGTAGTAGATGGCTGCACAAAACATCACAAGTACCAAAGACAATGACTAATGTTTAACTAAAAGAAGAAACAAAAAACTCACTTCAATACATTACATTACTGTATACATTTCACTTTTAAAAGAACGGGGTTTTCCATGTAAATTCCCTTTTAATCTCTTCTATTGGCCACCATGGAGATAGAAACCTTGTTAATGATTACTATACCTCTGATCTAATAAATATAAAATTCATTTAACATTTTTCTTACTGTTGGTAGCTCATATCTCACCAGTTAGTCTTAGGAGGTGACAGAAAAAAATAATAATTGACGGTTCAGTCAAAGCTATAATCTCACTCATCTGCCGAAGCAAGTGTAAAAAGGGAAATTTCCGTGCTGTCTAAAGTCCGGTGGGTTATTCGTGTGACAGATGTTGTAGCGAGGAGGTAGTTCCCATTGTGCACACTTGGTATGGTATATCAGCTGCTGACCATTGCACGGGGAAGAGAATAAATCTTTTCCAGCACATAAAAATCAGACAATAGAATCTTGCAGCCTCGGAATTTTTCGAGGCAACCGGCTTTGTTCGATAAGACATGTACCAATGTACTCTTCATATAGAAGTGTGAAAATATCAAATTGCTTTGCTAATTATTTTATTTTCTATCTATATACATGCACCTTTAGATGAATCATTTCATTTTATAAAACGGAACTGAAAAATAGGCTGATAGACAAACCGACACGCAGAAAGACAGATATTTATATATCCTTTATTGATAAATAAACCTGCAGCCTTGGAGCTCACCTTCTCCCGGGGTAGTGGCTTTGGTTAGGGCCAGGCTCGCGCCAAACACCTTTAGTAGGAGAGAACTGAGAGGGGAGTAGTGGATAACGGGTAAGGAATAGGTGGAATGGGGCCAGATATGGGTATGGTCACACCACTCTTCTGCCAACAAAGAAGAAGCCCCTGGGTCAAACTTAGCAGACCCCCAGATAACTAGTTTTTCAAATTAGTGTGTTTTAGGGTTCTCCATCCGTAGGTAAAATAATACTTAAATCTAATGGTAAAACAAGCTCTCCACGTATCACCCACCTTATCTGGATTCTTTGCAGGACATAAATAAAAATATGTTCAGTAACGCGAACGTGTAAATAATTCAAACAGGGAAAAAATATAATAGTATTTAATATACTACATGATCTGCTATGTAGCTTTCTCATTCAATCAACTAAATTGGTCTCCAATTTGAAATATAACTTTTACTAAAACTATTAAAATATTCTCATAAAAAAAAAAACAAAAAAAAAACCTGTCTGCCTTTCTGGAGGTGTATATGAGCAGGACCCCCCCCCCATCAACTAGATGTATTATTGGTAGCTGCTTCTCTTACACTGGATCTTTAAAAATATTTAATACAACAGCAAACATACAAACCACACTTTGATATAAATGTATCTAAATATTTAAAATGTGTATAATTCTCCAATATACTAACACTAAGGTACAGTATATAATTCAATAACTATCTATTTTTCTTCTTTTTAGGATGTGGGTGTATAGAATTTTGATGATGAGAAGATTTTGACAGTTTTATTAAAAGTTATATTTCAAAATAACTTTGTAGGGGATTATAATGGTATTTAGGCCCAAGAATAAAACAAAAGTATTATGAAAATAGAATTCAGACATTGTTATAACAAATATAATAATGTATACATATATATCTTGAAATCTTGGTGTACTTGTATGTTAGTCAGGAAATACCACATTTATCCAAATTTATTATTTCAGTAAAATTCTGATATATGTACATATTTATAATTATTTTTATCTGCCAATGTTGATAAAATGATGTTACCTTTGATTGGGGTCCAACTCACAGCAGTGCTGATTAAAATAATTGATATATAATGTATGTCTGCCAGACCATGAAAGCTTTGGGTTTTTTCCAGAAGTCCATGTTATCAACATTTATGCAGAATTAGTCTTGGCAATGTCCGTCTGCTAGTTTCATATGGGGTGTAATTGAGAGATAAGCAAACTTATGTTTTGTATTTTCGATAGAGATAAAGAAATAGCAAATAAGTATTTAATATTGTTCTTAAAAAATAAGATATATAACTCTATAAAACATGTAATGATATTTATCTATACAGGTTACACAAAGAATAATAAATGCCCTAGTAGACATGTCACTTGCTTAAGTATAACATATATATATATATATATATATATATATATATATATATATATACACACACACACGCACATATATACATATATATATATATACACACACACGCACATATATACATATATATATATATACACACACACACACATATATATACATAATGTACTGTGCAAAAGTTTTAGGCAAGTTTAAAAAATAAGAATGCTTTAAAATAGACATGGTAATAGTTTATAAATTCATGGGCCCATAAATTTGGATAAAATTCTGAGCTTTTTGCTTGTTTTTTGTTTGATTCGTGGGGGGTCTGGCCTCATTTTTAGGGCTTCATATGAAATCACCAGATTTACCAAAATTCTGTAAATTTGTAATTCATACGGATCCAAATGTACAAGTCTAATTCTTAATGACTTTGGCTGTATGTTTGTGGTCATACTGCAGAGTAAATTTGCCAACCCAATGCCTCCCAGATGGTACTGTGTGATGTGGTATCTGCCTGTACTTCTCAGCATTGAGGAGACCATTCATTCTGAACAAATCCCCAAACTTGCAAGGAACCTCCACCATGCTTGATTGTTGCCTGCACTAATTTTGTACCGTTCTCCACCCTTTCTGTGAACAAACTGCCTTTTGCTATTGCAGTATAACTACCTTGTGTCTTGTTGCTGCGTCATGTTGCTCAGTCATGCCATGTTGTATGACTTTTGACATCTTCAGCAATCTCATTTTGTTAGTGAGTTTGTCTATTCCTCACCCAGTTTTACCTCTGCAAAGTGTTGCCACTTTAACCCCCCAGATGGTCAAGGGGTGGACACTGAGGGGCATAAATACACTCAAAAGGTATTTTTCTACTTTTAACACCCCATCCCACTTGTGATGTAATGTTATATTGATTTGTGACACTGTTAATGTTGTTAATTTCCAAACTCTAAAGTTCTACCTTAAATGCTAATATATGGTCTACCTTAAGTCCTGTTATGTAACCAGTTGGGGGGCAGAGAGAGGGAGCAAGAGAGAGCATGGAATAAAGAAGCTTCTGCCTGATCTGTCTGTCTTTATTGTACATACAACACATGGTACCAGAAGTGTATCTAAAGAATAATGGCAAACAGCACAAGAAACATTCCTCCCCTGGATTTAGAATCTGGAAATATATCAGAAAACTGGGCAAAGTGGAAGGAGCTGATAGAGCTGGTTTATGCAGGCCCTGATGCAGCACAATGGACTGATCAACAAAAGGCTGCATACTTTCTCATCAGTGTGGGCCAAACAGGCCGGGATGTATGCAGAGCATGGTGTGCAAGTGGAAACATAGCTCCAGAGGACAAGAAAAAGACAGAGGTACTATTTGCAAAGTTTGATGAATATTGTAATCCACAAAAAAACACCACAGTGCAAAGAAAGCTGTTCTATGAGAGGAACCAAGGGGGCAGTGAATCAGTGGATGAGTGGGTCACACAGTTACAATTGCTTGCAAAAGACTGTGCATTTCATGATAGCAGTGATATGATAAAAGACAGGATATTAATGGGCAGTCAGTTCAAAGAAGTGCAGGAAAAGTTACTGCAAGAGGAAGAATTAACCTTTGAAAAAGCTATCAGAATTGCGAGAGCATATGAGATGTCAAGAAAAGACCTGCAGGTACTGGGAGGTCCACAACCACAAGTCAGTGCAATTGAAAAGCAATCTAGAAGTCACATAAGAGAAAAGGCTGACTGGAGAGGGAATAAAAGAGAAAACAGGGCTAGGAACACAGAAACAACCTGTGGATATTGTGGAAACACACACTACAAAGATATGTTATGCCCTGCAAGAGGCCAAATATGTAATAAATGCAGAAAAAAGGGGCACTTTGCCAAAATGTGTCATAATGGAATGAGCCACAGGAAGCCACAGTCACGACCAGTGTATAATATAGATGATTTGGACAACCATTCAGATGATGACACAGACGGCTCACAGATATACCTTGCATCGGTGCAGAACACACAACGCTCTGCAGATGAAGCAGTGGTCACCTTACATCTAGGGGATGCTAAGATCCCTGTCAAGTTTAAGATTGACACAGGAGCTCAGGTAAATTGCGTGCCAGGGCACATATATCGCAAATTCCTCAGTAAGGAATTACAACTCGAAACGCAGAGGCTACCAAAGCTAAGAGGTTATGGAGGAGAGGTCCTGGATGTTATTGGACATTGTCACACAAAATGTGCCTATAAAGGATCTGAAACTAATTTACAGATATTTGTCATAGAAACACAGGCTCCTGCTGTGCTGGGTCTGCGGACGAGCCAAGAGATTGGACTTATCAAAATTATAATGGCAGTTAACAGCAGTGACAACATACTTACAGCTCACGGCATTAAACATGATTTCAGTGATGTATTCAGAGGACTCGGCTGTCTTCCAGGGATATGCAAAATCCAGATTAAAGAAGGGGCACACCCTGTTATACATGCACCAAGGAAAATTCCTTTAGCTCTGCAAAGCCAAGTAGAACAAGAACTCTCAAGGATGGAAAAATTGGGAGTGATCAAAAAGGTAACAGAACCTTCTGAATGGGTCAGCTCTATGGTGGTGGTGGAAAAGAAAAACACAGGAGCAATCCGTATATGCATTGACCCACGTGATTTGAACAAGGTAATAATGAGGGAACATTACAGACTACCCACTCTAGAGGACATAGCACACAAACTTGTTGGGGCATCAGTGTTCAGTGTACTAGATGCACAGTCTGGGTACTGGCAACTACGTCTAGATGAAAACAGCAGTCGCCTCACCACGTTTAACTCCCCGGTTGGACGATGGAGATTTACCAGAGTACCTTTTGGTGTAGCATCTGCTCAAGAAATGTTCCAGAAAAAATCACACGAGCTAATTACAGGCCTGCAGGGTGTGGAAGTCATAATTGATGATTTATTGGTCTATGGCAAAGACCGTACAGAACATGACAAGAACCTGATTGCCTTGCTTAAGAGATGTCGTGAGAAGAATATGAAGCTCAACCCGAACAAACTGCAGATTGGTGTTGAGGAGGTAAGCTACTTTGGGCATATCATCAGTAAAAATGGTTTAAAACCTGATCCCAACAAGATACAAGCAATCATTAAAATGCAAGCACCAACTTCCAGAAAAGAACTAGAAACAGCACTGGGCATTTTCAATTATCTGTCAAAGTTTTCGCAGGGTTTAGCCCAACAAACAGCACCTCTACGAACTCTACTGAAGAAAAATGCATGCTGGTCTTGGGATGCTAATATGCAAACAACATTTGAGAAAATAAAGGCCACCATAAGCAAACAGCCCGGACCCATCTTGAAATATTTTGATGTAAACTGTGATACTGTTCTTCAAGTAGATGCATCACAATTTGGGTTGGGTGCAGTATTGACACAAAGAGGTCACCCAGTGGCCTATGCCTCGAGGGCACTTACGGCAGCTCAATCCAACTATGCCCAAATTGAAAAGGAAATGCTAGCCATTGTCAATGGATGTGAAAAATTTCATCAATATATCTATGGGCGTCCAGTATTAGTGGAAACGGATCACAAGCCTTTAGAACACATAATGCTGAAACCACTAAACTTAGTCCCTCCACGCCTACAGAGAATGGTAATGAAGCTGCAACCATATGACCTTACTGTCAAATACAGACCAGGGAAAGAAATCCCAATGGCAGACACGCTATCCAGGGTGTTTCCAGCAGGACATGACGCACGGGATGAACCTGATCTGGAGGAACAAGTGCACACAGTCTTAGTCAATGTACCCATCTCAGATGTCAGATTGGAAAGTATTCAAAAGGAAACATTACTGGACAAGCAACTAGAAAAACTTTGCCGGGTCATGTGCAATGGTTGGCCGGAGAAGCGCAAAAAACTACCACCAGAATTACAGGAATTCTGGCCTGTGAGACATGAATTGTCTAATAACGAGGGCATTATCTTCATGGGTGAACGTATACTCATTCCTAGAAGTCAACGGAAAGTGGTTTTGGAACAAATTCACCAAGGACACTTAGGCATGGCTCTGTGCAAACGACGGGCACGGGAATTGGTTTATTGGCCTAACATAGACTCTGACATTGAGAGGTTTGTGAAGATTTGTGAAACCTGCAACGAATTTCAGCGACGAAACACAAAAGAACCTCTCATCCCCTGGAGTATCCCTTCTCGTGCTTGGCAACGACTGGCTACTGATATTTTTCATACTGAAGGGAATCACTACCTGATTATTGTTGACTATTACAGTAAATACTTCGAAATAGTACAACTGAAGGATCTGAAGTCCTCAACTGTAATTTCGGCTTTCAAATCAATACTAGCCAGGCATGGTGTATGTGAAGAACTTGTCTCTGACAATGGTCCACAATTCTCCAGTGCTGAATTTCAATCTTTTCTCCACGAATGGGGCATCAAGCACAGTCCCGTTAGTCCACATCTACCACAGGCTAACGGACTAGCTGAAAAATATGTAGGCATTGCCAAATCCATTCTAAGGAAAGCACAATCATCCGGGCAGGATGTTCATTTGGGTCTTCTGAACTATCGCGCAACACCTCTGGAGGGCTTATGTTCTCCTGCACAGTTACTTATGGGCAGAGCACTGAGAACAACAGTGCCCATTTCTCCAAAGAAACTTCAGCCACAGAACCTTGCACACGAGCGTGTAGCTGCGCAACGAAACAAGATCATTTCCAAACAAAAGCAATATTATAACCAATCAGCCAAATCTCTGACACCATTTGCCACAGGACAAGCTGTAAGACACAGAGTAGATGGAAAAACTTGGGAACCTGCTCGTATAGTACGAGTATTGGAAACCCCAAGGTCATATGTAATCGAGAATCGGCTGGGTCAGGAACTCAGACGAAACAGATGTCATCTACGTCCTGACTTTTCAAGTTCTGCTACATGTACCTCAAATGATGCTGCAGCTTCCAGCACACCCGCCTTAACAGACAAGCCTGACTCGTATTCTGAGGACAACACGGAACCATATCAAACTACCGACTCCCTGGGTTTAGCATGTTCTACGGCTCCAGAAAGAGAGGATGCTCTGAACACTCCTATGGAATCAAGGGACACCTACTCTAGTTATGGTCGCAGATTGAAACCTAAAATATGGGAGGACTTTGTTACACATTAAATGCGTAAATGCTTGAGGGGGGAGATGTGATGTAATGTTATATTGATTTGTGACACTGTTAATGTTGTTAATTTCCAAACTCTAAAGTTCTACCTTAAATGCTAATATATGGTCTACCTTAAGTCCTGTTATGTAACCAGTTGGGGGGCAGAGAGAGGGAGCAAGAGAGAGCATGGAATAAAGAAGCTTCTGCCTGATCTGTCTGTCTTTATTGTACATACAACACACCACTCAGCATGGGATAAGTGCTTCCCCATCGGATATTTATATATTTTAACCCCCACTGAACAGGGAGATGGGTCTTTACCCCCTTGTGGTTTCGACACCTAACCTGATGTGGGATCCCTGTTAATTTTAAAAATATATATATTCAACATACTTTTTTATATTATGGATGATTGCAAAATTTAAAATTTATTTTAAACAAGAGGCCATAGTCCAAAACTCAGAGGTGAAGATGTAATATAAGGAAGTTTTATTTTACCAAGAGAGCGGAAGATAAGTGGAACAGCCTCCCAAGAGAAGCGGTAGAGGCTAATACAGTAAAGGAAGTTAAACATGCATGGGAAAGGCATAAAGACCAAGGAACTATAAAACTATAAAACAATTCATATATGAGAGAAGTTTTTCAGGTATTATCTTTCAAGGGCGTGCAGTGTAAGTTGAATCTGGCTATTCGACCAGCAGCTTCATATAACTGTAGGTATTATAACCACCAGCATATTTGAGGACAGATCTCTGAATATCTGGTTTTGCTGAAAAATTATATGTAGCTTTCCTATTATTTTCTAGGATACTTAGCCGAATAATCTCTATAGTGAAACATTTCTTTTCATGAGAACCTTAAGTATTGAGCTCTCACATGAACACCAGTCATTATCTGTAATCCGCAGACAGAACATACTGTATATGTAAGTTTTTATCTTTAAGTGCAATAATATCAAAGTTAACTAGAAACTAGAGAAATGCATGGATGATTCTTAATAAAATATTTGGTATACAAAACGTCCACTAAGCCCTTAAGACCAAATGACCCAAGTGGTATTTTTATTGGTAAAACACCAAGCGACCAAGCATCTTTACCATTTGAAACATTGTGACATTATAACTAATATTAGTAATTATGTTTTCAGGGGTAGACATTCCCATTCTACCCAGGTATGCTTTATACCATAGCAGCAGTGTTCAGGACGAATACTTACTAAAACGTTCCAGTGTTAATAGCATGCTAGTATACTGAATACATTGATGAGAGGGGTCTTTTGAAATGAAAATATAAATTAAATTAAATAAAGAGGCTCTAAGGAGAGGACCTTGGGAATGACCATCCCCGTACTTTTGACTGGGGGCCCTGTACTAGCACATATAAGCAAAAGGAGAAATTAAAAACCAATTGAAGCCTTTAAGGAAAGTAACCGCAGGACTGTCTCCACCACCTCCATTGACTTAACCAGTTGAGTCTCCTTTGGATGTACCTGTACAAGCATGTTGATGAATCATCATACTACATGTTATCCACCAAGTTATTAGTGGCTTTTGTCATTAGTACAACCAAGAAAGGGCCCATACATGCACTAAGAAGCTTTTGGACCACCTCGGACCTAACCCTTCTCAATATATATGCAGCAGGGGCCTATAAATATATATATTATACTTTATCTGAGGTATGCATATGTAACCATGAAGTACTGTACATGGTCAGGCATCAAGGATACCCAGAGGCCCGTGAAGGCACTTCCTTATATTCTTCTAGACATTTTAAGTGAAATTGTTCAGCGAACACTAAATTGTTTCGAAATAAACTGGACGCAGGTTTGATACGGATCCACCAAAAGGTTGAAGGTTGTCAACCTGCCTCTGTCTTTATTACTCAAAATATTGTTTTATATTGAGACGGAAACAAGGACAATTCATACTTTCTCCAATACTTCAAGCCCTGTGGATTGGTGCCAGATGGTGCTGGGCCACTTACTGCCGCTTGTATGGCGAATCTAGTATTTTAATGTGTAGTCACAGGCTTCATACATACTGATTGAGTAGCGTGGAGCTGTGTGTATCCAGCAGGCCGCTGTACGTATGTCATTTATTGTCCACTGGGCTTAAAGGGCCTGGGGCAATTTAAAACCCAATACAGCCCTGGACCCTGTTATTGTTATAGGAAAGCAAATTTTGCTGAACTTCATCATCTGAAGGGAGTTCATACTGCTGCATGTTGGTATTCTTGTCATATCCTTTTCTTCACTGCTTGCTGACTACCTGAGACATATAATGTTTGTTTGATGGGCTGTTTCCAATCATACAATTAATCTGCGATTCAGCACATTCATATTACCCATTTCTTTCCTTCTTTTGATCTTTCCTGCCTCTATCACCTGTTAATTATCTGTCATGCAGTTCTAGTTATTGTTCGCATTACATTGTTTGTCTCTTTTGTGTTTTTGTTTTGCTTTTATCTGTTGAATAAGATAAAGCACACAAGGGTTTTCCTTTGTATATATGTCAAACCCTGCTGTATAGTGAATGACGGCTTCTGAAAAGGAAAGAGATAGCTAATTTTCACTCAATATTTTCCATCAGTAGACAATCGTTTAAGGCATTCATGTTACCTCTTTCTCATCTTTTTCCACACAAACTCGTTTCCATTGATGTTCACACATTTTGTGTCAAAGGCATATGCTATGCAATGGCGTGTAAGGACTGACAGGAAATTACAACAGCGATTACTGCCGGCAACATGTGCATTATCACCTACTATACAACATTTATATTTGTGCAGTTATAATCTTGTGAAATGTATGGAGCAAATTTGTAAAGAACAGTCATCCTTTTCACACAGTCTGTAAGCAGTGATGGACTCCAGGCATGATAAAGGAGTATAAGTGAATGCGGTGTTTAAAAGATAGTAGTGTGAGAAAGTGAGGTGTGTGATAATTTGGTGTGATTGCGTATTTATAAGTGTGTGTATGTGTAAGTTTGTAGGTGTGTTAGTGTGAGTGTTCATGTGTAACTGTGAATTCTGTAAAATATACAATTCTGCCATGTTCACCTGTGTTATGTGAAATAGTATAACAAACATAAAAACAATGAAACAATCCACATATGGTTATTTCTATAAGTAGCCCGGACATCAGACTTTAAATGTGGAGCTTCACTCTATTCGAATTTTTTTTTTTTTACAATGAAAACTCAACTATTTCTAAAAATGAAACTTAACTCATATAATCTTTGTTGGAACCTAAATCTGTTGCAAATGGGAGCATCACCCGTTGTTATCTGATAGCTTTGAAGAACTAAGTGGTATCGCCAAAATTTATTCGTTTATTACAAACACTACCATTTGTTTAATGTACAAAGAGAAGGGGTGGCCGTGTACGTGAATGATAAAGCATACAATCCTACCTAACACATGTTAGTAAGGTGAACATAGAGTCAGTTTGGGTTACATTACAATGTCATAATCATGCAGTGTGATTTATAGACTCCCCGGACAAGCAGAAGCATTGGTAGATAATCTACTAATTGAGGAAATAGCTAAAATGATATTGAAAGGGGAAGTTATAATCATGGGGGACTTTAATCTGGAAGACCAAAGCAGCTGGTTGTGCCCGGAGTGCAGATATTCTAAATGCCCTACTGGGATTAACTTTAAAACAAGTAGCTGATGAGCCAAATCATAAGGAGGCCATATTAGATTTAATGTTCACAAATGGAGATTTCGTATTGGATATTACTGTAGGTGAAAGTTTGGGAACTAGTGGGTATGGTTTAAAATAAGAACAGTCACACCACACAAACGCAAACGTTTTAAATTTTAGAAAAAATTACTAAAATTAGAATATGTGTAAAGGATGAAAATGAAGTAAAGGGACCAGTTAGGAAAAAAACAAATGACTAATGTAAAGACAAATAAGTAGATGGGGCCTGATGTGATACATGCAAAGTTATTAAGAAAGATTAGTGGCACAAGGTTTCTATATGCACTAGTTGCTCTGTAAACATCAAAAAGAAATAGTCGTATGTGATAATTATAACATATACAGTATATATATTGTTGATTTTGAAAAATATTTGCAGACATGCTTTAGTTAGGGACATCGGTTCACTAAAGTCTGAGTGTTAGGAACTGACTGTAACCGGACTTGAACTCTGACTTGATGACCCTAATCCTCACCACTTCCCCAGCCAGTTTTCCATAGCTCGGCCTCAGCTCTGGTAACTATGACTCTACCATCCTGTATGTGATTGCCACACTAAAAACAGCCTTGGGCACGAAGAGTACAGAAAATAAAGGGGTTAAAGGAACACCCAAGTCAACATATAAACTTTAATGCATGATAGTTGAGTGCTCCACCTAAATTTCATTTTCGTCCGCTTACAAATGTATTATAGAAGATATGTTCGGCCAAGCTCTGGTCTAATGAAACCCTTGTGCATATGCTAGGTTGAGCCTGATGGACATGTCTTTTTCTACCTAAATTATGTATTTACTATGTATTGTATACTTCAAGTGGCCAAAAGTAGGGCCTTGAAAACATACAGAGCACATATTGCTAAAACAAAGTTGGTACTAAATTTGTTAAAGTTTTTGCAAAAATGTTTTTTTTTTTTTTTGTTTTAAATGGTAATTTTAAACGTGCGCTTGTGGTTCAAAAAGACAAGTAAATTATAATGTTAGGCCCATTAACTAATTATTTGGTTGCATGTAGTAAGAAATCAATCTATTTTACTGTCCATTCTGCCTTCGTTTTGTGCGTCACACCTTTCATTAAAACTATTCCTCATTAATGCTTTCTTAACAACACCCAATATACAAATATTAAGTCATATATTTGCCTAAATAGGTATATCAACTCTGTTAGCCCAGGGTGATTCTATTAAGAACAACCTATTTGCATAGATCTGGTGCCTCTATTTGACATACAAATACTAAGCACTGCAGCGAGTTGCATTGTGAGTCATTGAATAATGTTTCATAACTTGTTTTATTAGCTTTAAAGTCTCTGGGTATTAAAATGAAAAATGCATTTCCATACATATTCCTAAACAGAGACGCTACAATATGTCATTTCCAATACATTGTTATTTTCATGTCACCTGACAGCTACAAAATAACATGATTTAGATTAGCATTAATGATGGCTGTTTAGTTAAATATAAAAACAGTCTTTATTTTTAACTCTTTCTACAAGGACCAACTTGGTCCTTGTAGAATGAGTTTAATATAAACATAATACACTATATGACCAAAGGTATGTGAGCACCAGACCATCACTCCTATATGAACTTGTTGAACATCCCATTTTAACTTCATTTCCTAAAGATACACAATAGATAGATAGTATAGATAGAGAGCTGGGGCATATAAATGTACCTGGGGGTGGAGCGGAGGGAGGGGTTAGAATAGTTAATAGGGATAGGCTTGATAGGAGAAAAAACCATACACCTCTAAATTGTATGCTTACTAATGCCAGAAGTCTGACCAATAAAACTGGCGAACTGGAGTTAATAATGTCTGCAGAAAATTATGACATAGTGGGTATAACAGAGACATGGTTGGATGATAGCTATGACTGGGCGGTTAACATACAGGGTTATAGTCTATTCAGGAAGGATCGGAAAAAACGAAAAGGGGGAGGAGTTTGCCTTTATGTAAAGTCCAGCCTAAAGGCCACACTGCGGGAGAATATATGTGAGGGAAATGATGATGTGGAGTCATTATGGGTAGAAATATATGGAAAGAAAAATAATAAAATACTGATCGGGGTTTGCTATAAGCCACCAAATATAATTGAAGCAGCAGAAGATCAATTATTAAAGCAAATAAACAAGGCAGCAAATCACAATGAGGTGGTTATTATGGACTTTAACTATCCCGACATAAACTGGGAAACCGAGACCTGTGAATCTCATAAAGGAAACCGCTTTCTGACTATTAGTAAAGATAATTATCTGTCCCAAATGGTACAGGACCCAACCAGAGGGGGCGCTCTACTGGACTTAATATTAACCAACAGACCTGACAGAGTAACTAATGTGCAGGTCAGAGGGCACCTAGGAAATAGTGATCACAATATAATACATTATAACTTGTCGTTCAATAAGGGAACTCTTAGAGGAGCCACAAGAACTATGAACTTTAGGAAGGCAAAGTTTGATCAACTAAGAGAAGCCCTTAACACTGTAAATTGGGAAAATGTCCTCAAAAACAAAAGCACAGATACTAAATGGGAGATTTTTCAAAATATCTTAAATTCTCACTGTGAAAAGTACATACCGTATGGGAATAAAAGTGTCAGGAGCAAGAGAAAACCAATGTGGATAAATAAAAATGTAAAGGTGGCAATAAATGGCAAAAAAAGGCATTTAAGCTACTAAAACAGGAAGGCAGTGAGGAAGCACTAAGAAGCTATCGGGAAAAAAATAAAATATGTAAAAATCAGATAAAAGCAGCAAAAGTGGCGACAGAAAGACTCATTGCCAAAGAGAGTAAAACAAACCCCAAAATGTTCTTTAACTATATAAATAGTAAAAAGGTTAAAAATGAAAGCGTCGGCCCCTTAAAAAGTAATGAGGGAGAAGTTATAGACGGGGATCAGGAAAAAGCGAATCTATTAAATATATTCTTCTCTGCTGTATTCACAGAGGAAAATGAAATGCCAGGTAATATACAGCAGGATGAGATAAATGCCCCAGTACATGTCGCCTGTCTAACCCAGGAAGAAGTGCAGTGCCGCCTAAAAAAAATCAAAATAGACAAATCACCAGGTCCAGATGGCATTCACCCCCGCGTTCTAAGGGAGTTAAGTAATGTAATAGACAGACCCCTATTTCTAATATTCAAGGACTCTATAGTGACCGGGTCTGTTCCCCAGGACTGGCGCATTGCAAATGTTGTGCCAATATTCAAAAAGGGGACAAAAAGTGACCCGGGGAATTATAGGCCTGTTAGTTTAACTTCTGTTGTATGTAAACTGTTTGAGGGTTTCCTAAGAGATGCTATTTTGGAGTATCTCAATGAAAATAAATGTATGACTCCATATCAGCATGGGTTTACAAGGGATCGGTCCTGTCAAACTAACCTGATCAGCTTTTATGAGGAGGTGAGCTCAAGACTGGATCGGGGAGAATCGCTGGATGTCATATATCTTGATTTTTCCAAAGCATTTGATACGGTGCCACATAAAAGGCTGGTACATAAAATGAGAATGCTTGGGCTGGGGGAGAATGTGTGTATGTGGGTAAGTAACTGGCTCAGTGATAGGAAACAGAGGGTGGTTATTAATGGTACATACTCTGAGTGGGTGACTGTTACTAGTGGGGTACCACAGGGGTCAGTTTTGGGTCCTATTCTTTTTAATATATTTATTAATGACCTTGTAGAGGGATTGTATAGTAAAGTATCAATCTTTGCAGACGATACTAAGCTCTGTAGCGTGGTTAACACAATAGAGGACAGTGCACGATTACAAATGGATCTGCATAGGTTGGAGGCTTGGGCTGGGATGTGGCAGATGAGGTTCAACACGGATAAATGTAAGGTTATGCACATGGGGAAGAAAAATCCAGGCTGGGAATATGTATTAAATGGGAAAACACTGGGGACGACTGACATGGAAAAGGACTTAGGAGTCTTGGTTAACAGTAAATTTACCTGTAGCGACCAGTGTCGGGCAGCTGCTGCTAAGGCAAATAAAATCATGGGGTGCATCAAAAGGGGCATGGATGCCCATGACAAGGAAATAATTCTACCATTGTACAAGTCACTAGTCAGACCACACATGGAATACTGTGTACAGTACTGGGCACCAGTGTACAAGAAAGATATAGTGGAACTGGAGAGGGTTCAAAGACGGGCAACCAGAGTAATAAGGGGAATGGAAGGACTGCAGTACCCAGAAAGATTATCAGAATTAGGGTTATTTAGTTTGGAGAAAAGACGGCTTAGGGGGGACTTAATAACTATGTATACATATATAAGGGGGCAGTACAGAGATCACTCCCAGGACCTATTTATACCCAGGACTGTATCTATAACAAGGGGACATCCTCTACGGCTGGAGGAAAGAAGGTTTCTACACCAGCACAGACGGGGGTTCTTTACAGTAAGAGCGGTGAGACTATGGAACTCTCTGCCAGAGGAAGTGGTAATGGTAAACTCAATAAAAGAGTTTAAAAGGAGCCTGGACGTGTTTCTTGAAAGCAATAATATTACAAGTTATGGATAGTAGATTAATAGGGACAGAACGTTGATCCAGGGATTTATTCTGATTGCCATATTTGGAGTCGGGAAGGAATTTTCCCCCTGGTATGGGGCAATTGGCATCTGCTTCATAAGGGTTTTTTGCCTTCCTCTGGATCAACACGGTAGGGACACAATATGTATATAGGTTGAACTTGATGGACTTTGGTCTTTTTTCAACCTTATGAACTATGTTACTATGTTACAATTTCTGTAGAATGTGTGTCCTAAATATTTTCTCTTTACAACAGAAAACTCAATAAACTGGATTTCTGTGGACTCCGAGTGGAATTAAGTTTTCTCCTCTATACCTACAAACATAAACTTTAATAGACGTTATGGGAAACATCTTATAAAATACAAGAAAGAAAAAAAAAAGTCTACTTAAAACCACTCGAATAAAAAGGAAACCGCATACAGATAAAGGGGATTTATGTAATCTCTCCAGGGTCGGAGACATGAAATATATTCCACAAACAGCGTATCCTTTCATCATGGCAGTAAACGCTACCTTTCTGAAATAAATTATAATTCAATTGTCTTTTCTAATATTTCATGGGGCAGCATGATTGGATTCCACTGGTATTCCTTCCACTTACAGAAGAGGCAACATTATATTATATACAGTTTATATCGACTTCTGGTATTATACACTTCAAAACAGCTTTCGACCAAAGATGGGTTTTTTTATATAAATATTTTTAGTATTTGAGTGTTTTACTCTACTTTTGCATGCTATAATTTAACCAGGGTTGATAATTAAAAAAATACCGAGGTATGTGGCATCATCTAAAAACCCTTTACAACAGGCTGTGTTTTGAAAGATTATAATAATTAATAGTAATAATTAATTTATATTTTATGTGTGTATGTATGCATTTTTTACAGACCCTCCATTATAGCAAACGAGTCAGATATTTTCTCATAGGAAAATATATTATTGTTAATGGACAGTACAGGTGCTAGGAAAAAAAATAGCATGAAACCACAAGCTAAGCAAAAGTAAGGAAATAAGCCAAAACTTCAGGTTGGAGAGAAACAAGTTCATAAAGTTGTTTTTTCTCTTCTTTTTAATTCATTTTTTAATATAGCTAATTTTAGCACTTGCTTAAATTTAAGATGTGTTCTATTAAGTTTTTTGGACTTTTCATAATAAAAAATTACCTTTTAATAAATAATATTGTTTCACTGAACTCTGGATGTATATCTCTGAAGTTATAAGAACCACCTCCCCGTTTAAACAAAACACCTCCTACTAAAACAAGATTTTAGTAGGACTCAACTGCTAAAAGCAAAACATAAAAAAGGCATGACAAACATATTTAGCAAAAAATCATTCTGGAACAGATGGAAGCAAAGAACTTTGGCAATGCAGATCAGCAATATGTTTATACTGGATGAAGTGAAGTTTATAAGAAAACGACACATTACCTACAGTAAAATATGGCGGCGGATCGATAGAGTTGGGCTGCTCCTGGCCTCTCAGGGGAAAGACCTCTCTCATTCAAAGGTTTAAGGGATTCAGGAAATCTGAGGATCATCAAGTGATCTTTGAGGATCATTACAGTGAAATGTGCTACCTTGTGCCAAAAAACTAGATATTGGTCGAAGCCCAAGGGTCATCCAGCAGGACAATTATCAAAAGCACACATCCAAAATAACAGGCCATCAATGATTGAAACCTTTGGAAACTGCTGAAATCTATCATTGGGAAAGGGTATCCTGCAAAGATTCAAGGGCTTGCAGTTGGAGAGTAGAAGAGACCACAGGAGTAAGAATCTTATAGACGTCAGTTGAAAAGGCTTATTTTTTTATTGAATACCTTCGGGCATTCCATTAAAATATTTTGATAATACAAAGTACACTTTCAATTATTTCTGAAGGTTTTGTACATGATGGAGAAAATAATCAATGGCGTCAATAATGTCGACTAAAACTGTATAAAAGAAAATTAAAACTTAAAATCTTTATGTTTCTCTGGTTTACAATTTACTAGTTCCCACTATTTACTAAACAAATAATACATCTCGTGACATGCTTTAAATAAGATGTACTCCGAATGTGCCTTTACGCATACATTTCTTATTTCTATTTTTATGTAGACGTGAGTGAAAACAGAAATAATCCCAGAAAACACCAAACACGCCAAGTATAGTAATTTCATATTTGACAGCTATTGCTTGTCATTGCATTTTCATTTTTTCCATTAGCTCCAAGCGCACATTTAAGCAGGAGAAATAAACAGGGAGAAATGGATTTCTGTTGAGCGAAATTGTGTTTGACAACAGTTTGCTATAGTTTTCTGTGATAAGGAAGATCTCAGTCAACGGGGCCAGAGAAATGAATTGACGTATAATTTGTGGCTTATAAATAAAACAGATGGAATGGTGATTGTTTTGCTCATTTCTTCACAGTTAGAGGCCGATATGTTTTATAAAAATATTCCAGAGCTGTCTTTCCTGATAAGAGATGTAGACGTGTATCTTGGATACTCGATAAATAGGGGGTGCCTGATGGTCAGAAGCCTCATCTGAAAGTTTAAATTGAAAATTATTTTTTTTCTTCAGACAAATGAATATTGTTTGTACAGACCCAAAACAGGCTTGGCGTTTCTCGAGCCAGTCAGGTCTTGGAAGCCAAACCGAGCTGATTGTGATCATTACCTGGATGGGAGGCTGCATTGTAACAAAGATGCCTCATGTACATGTAAGAAAGTTATTGTTTTTGCTTGCGTTACCATGTGCAATGCCAATATTCAAACACCAAAACTATTATAAAATATAATTTGTAAATTATGTCACTTAACTGTTTTGAACTAAAAAATTAGTACAAATCTGAGGGTCAAAAAAAATAAAAATCCTTGATTCATCCAATTTATGACATATCATATGCCCTATCAAAAAATGATCAAAATTATTATTACAAATATAAAACCAAAAAAGTAAAGATTTTTTTTTTAAATCTCAACCTGAGTTATTAAAAAAAAGCAGAACAAACCAATAATACATTTTATCTCAACTGACAAATCAATGGCCTAATAAATCCCTGCTTTCATCACTTGGGACAGCCTATTGTGTCTTCATAAGAACACATTCTTTAACATTATTTCTATAAGTTTTGTTATACCACATTTATATTTTGCATATTAGTATGATATATTAACTGTTCACTATCATTTGTTCTATTTTTTTTTATAGGCGTTATTTCAACAATACATGGTTACTTAAGACAAAGTTACAACCTTGCATATTATGTGAACAGCGGTGGGACTGAATACAATACATGCAACAGCACATTCCTTGTTATCCAAAACATTACTTGTCTGAATTCATTGAAGTAGAACCATCCTTTTATCTTTTTTCATTTCCTGCTTCTCAAAGCGAAGGCCTATTATTACCAAAAAACTGAAACTAAAGAATGTAATTGTCACACGGAAATAGGAAAGATGAACATTATAGCTTGAAAGCACATAAACACAAGCAAAATGCAAATCACTATGGCCTAAATGCAATCCGGTTCTGTCATGAAAAGTCATCGGGGGTTGTGTTGAGCGTATATTTTTGTTTAGGAACGGCATTTTTAGAAATCAAAGCACAACTGGGCGGAATTAACAAATTATCACAACTGGGCACACAGGACTTGGTTTTGTCCAAACCCACCTGCGATCACACAACTGCCTCATTAATGGTGTGCATTATGGTGTCTACGGGCTTTAAATTGCAGGAGCGTCTCAGTGGCTTAAAAGGCCGTGCAGTCTCACTGATTCAGCTCCATGGTAAGCAATACAGCCACGTAAAATTAGATGGGACTTGCCTAAATTCGGTAACTTTGACGTAGTGGCGGGATAACCAACATATGACTATTTGGGTCATTCTCATAAAACAACTAAAACACCATGGCAGTAATTATTTTTTATGTAAAACTTGTAATTTAGGAATATGGCAAAACATCATAATAAATATAATCGCGTTCGCTGGCTTGCACAAAGAGGATTTTCAACATAAGAATTAATTATTTTTGTATTTTATTGCATTTAGTACTGAAATTCTCATTACCACAATGTGTCCAGATATGAATGTATAGTATATTATATTGTAACGTAAACAGAGTAGAATGAAAATATCCTGAAACAAAAATGACGATAATCTACTGGACGTGTCCATGACCGATGTTCTTATCCTCTGCAACATTTTTAAACAACTGTTTACACGCACCCTCGATCCTCAGAGTGGGCTCCGGCTGCTCATATCGCTCAATCCTGAAGGAGCTCAACCACCACGTAAATGTTTTTACTTCCCTTAACAACGCTCAGACCTAGACGTGAAAGGTCTTTCGATCCGAAACCATTTTTTGGGGAGAGCTGGTAGGGAGAGAGGCCGCGCCACAAGCAGAGCTGCCTTCCAGGGCAACAGGCCCAGATTTCAGGAGAGTTCAGCGGGTCAGCGCTCCGAATTCCACTCTGCTTCCTTCAGAGGCACCACCAGGGGTAGAGGATTATCCTCCAAGTCAAGAGGCTCGTCAGGGAAGACCCTCTTCCATATAAGCTCATGTTCCAGTAGCAGACCGTTTAATGTATTTTTCCCCAGCCTGGTCGCTTCTCACTGAGCACCTTTGGGTCCTTCAATTTGTCCAAGATTTTCGTGTAGAGTTCCTTTCTCGGCCACGGCGAGTTTGCGTTCTTTGGCCCAGGGCTCTTTGTTCGTATCTTACGTCGCCCCTTTTCGGCCGGTTTCGGTTCCTACAGTGGCTCGTTGGGTTCGGTGGATTCTTCGTTCTGCCGGCATGGATAAATCGTTTGGGGCCCACTTGGTTAGGGTTGCTGCAGCTTCTGCGGCTCTGGACTTTGGTGGTTCCCTTTGGTGGTAACCAAATCTGTGCCAAAAGGAATGTAAAGATGGGTCCACTGAAAAGAAGGAAGTGAGGAATGTGTTTCTTGAGAAGAGACATAGCTCCATTGGTAGAACTCACACAGGACTACCTCTCATACTTCTCCAGACGCACACACAGCATCAAGCATCAGTGTGAAAGAATTAATGGTTTTGTGGTACACACATTGACTATAGGGAGAACTATGCTTGTAAATACACCAGGGAAATAAAAGAAACTCATTTTGGAGGTGGTAAACAGCAGCCAAATATGTGTTCACTCTCCTAATGGTACTGATGTTTTCAGACTGTTGTGGTTACAAGATTTCTAAGGACTTGTTTTGGAAAATATTTTCAAAAAGGTGTTAAATTGTAAATAATTGTTTTTAAATTAAATGTACAGAAACACTTAAGGGGAAATTTGACTTGGAAGTCTTTTTAAAAATGTTAGAAGTTTGAAATCTCTGAAACCAAGATTTCTTGAGAATCACCCATATAGTGTGACAGAATCCCCCATATTAGGCTTTGGGTGCTCTTATATAGTACTTGCTGGGTGTGCACTTGCTTTCTTATAAAATATGTATCCACCAAACAGAAACATCCCAGGACAAATAGACCACTAATGACTAGTAATACTGAGCCCGAAACAAATCTGGTACATTATTTTGGTGTGTGTGTATATAACTGTATAGGAGGGACAGAAAGAATCCAGTTAGAGTACAAATGCCGCCTACAGCTCCTTATTCTAGATATAGTGAAATTAAGGAAACACAAAGAAGATCTTATGGTTGTGGCCCAAAATATTAAGACTGGAGCAGCCAAGGATGCAGCACACCCTTCCTGTGAAGACTACACCCTGCTCAGGTCTCCACTACAAAACATATATAGCATAAGGCACACTATGGATCTGTGTGTTTTTACACTAGACACTTTAGATAAATATGAATTAGGTGTGGCAGCATTTTAATAGGATCTCTGAATACAAAAGCAAATAGGTAATAAAAATTCTAGGAAACGAAATGGTTCCATTAGGTACTAAAGCAAACTCATTTTTGGAAGGATTTCAATGTGCATTCTCTTTTTATTACATTGATTATATATATATATATATATATATATATATATATATATATATATATTACCAATGTCCTGAGGAAAGTCCACGAGGTGGACTAAAACATTGACATCTTGGCTTCTTGCAAGTAAAAATGAAGAACTATTGAAGACCGCGAGTGCTGGCTTTACTACTTTTAGATTATTGTTACTTTGCTATTAGCCAAGCATCGGGCACCAAGACCCTGATTATAAGATGGACCCCAAAATTTGAATATTAATTTAGGGAAAAAAAGAAAAAGCCTGAATATAAGACTACCCTATAGGGAAAAAGTTTTACCAGTAAATATTAATTCACATATAAACTGTTTTTCATGTTTATTCAAAACTTTGATTGTAAGAAATGCATTTCCCGTTTTTATTTCCTTTTATTTGCCAACCCTCCCACCTAGTTATGCACATCTGCCCCAGGTGTGCCACTCTGCCCACCCAGACTTACCAATGCATCCCCAGACTTTCCCCCCATGCTCCAGACTCCTTGGTGTCTAGTGAGGGCAGCCAGCGGAAGTCTGGGGCTCTATGACTGAGTACCGGAAGGTCATGTCACACCGGCGCTCCATCATAGAACCCCCGGTGGAAGTGCCAGGCCACAGACGTTCACCAGCTGTCAGAGAGGAGAATCCAGGTCCCCTGCAGCGCTGCAGTGATCTGGATTTAGTCTTATAGTCAGACCTCTATTGGAGGTCAGATTATAAAACGACCTCGAATATAAGATGAGGGGTATTTTTTTAGAGCATTTGCTTTGAAAAAAACATCTTATATTCGAGCAAAGACAGTATATACACACAGAAACACTGTGCTATAATACAAAAAAGAAGTGATGTATTGCTAGAGATGACTGGATTGGTTGTAACCATAAAATCAAAGGTTATATTGTGACACTTGAAGCAGCCAAACATTGGTAGGAAAGTGTTCTGGATCTGACTGGAGGTGAGTATATCACGTACAGGGAGATGCATCTCTTGCAGGACATTTAGTTGGGGGTGGAGGAAAGGGGCAAATGCATTTTGGTGGTACTGCAGAATTCCAAACACATAAAGTGAACGGTGACTGTAGCGTTCCTATAAATGGTACTAATAATTATGGTTTATTTAATTTCATGGATTAAACATATAATTTTGCTTGTTACCGTGCTGTTGCTATACTATGCAGTCAATAAATACAAATCAAATTATAACTATATAATTTTACATGTCATTAACAAAC
This sequence comes from Spea bombifrons, assembly GCF_027358695.1. Taxonomy (NCBI): domain Eukaryota; kingdom Metazoa; phylum Chordata; class Amphibia; order Anura; family Pelobatidae; genus Spea; species Spea bombifrons. The sequence continues at coordinate 109,611,382 of NC_071089.1, forward strand.
AGAAATAAATCTTCAAAAAAACAAATTGTACAAATTCCAACAATCCCACCGTTCTTTGATCTTCAGCTTCTAACTTCAAACTCAATTATCACTTCTAGTCACAACACCAACCCCCTCGTTTTCCTCTTCAAATGAAACATTAATGTATAACAGCAGGTGTCAAAAAGAACATAATCTAATTTTGATGTAAATATACATTCTTACCATGGGGTTTCTGACAGAATCCATCGGAGTGCTTTAATAACTTCAATAACTTGATTGCCAGTGACGATGTCATAAACTAATTTTCCATTTCTGCTCCAAAAATAACTTTAAGGCTGGGGCTTCAGGCAACACGCATGCTGAATAAGAAAATTAATGTTGCAAGTTACAGGGAGCAGAAATCTTTGTAGCCAATACTGTGTGGAGCAAGGTCACTTTCATGATGGCTGCTAAAAAATAAAACCAAGAGCAACATCCAAAAGTATAAATCCTTATTTGTAAGGCGGTAGATAAGTGGAACAGCCTCCCAGCATAAGTAGTTAATACAGTGGAGAATTGAAACGCAAATGGTATAGGAATGTGTATATCTTTAATATAGGTTGAGACTAAGGACTGATTAAAGTTTGCATCTTTGCTGCAGACTTTATGGTTTTCTGTCATCCTATCATTAGGCGTGGGACATCAGAGGATGAAACAGGAGTCAGGCTTAGAAGTGTTAACTAGGGCATTATCTAGGGCTAGACGGATATCCGGTAGACAAGAATGCTATCTATCTGATGCTAGGACGATATTAGATGATGTTATTATGGACACTTAATTCTTAACATCTCATATTGGGGATATGTGGTAAAAGATAATTTTACTTTAACACTTCCAGCAACTGAAAGGTTAATGGCTCCCAGGAGGGGTTTCTTTCTTGGTACTAATAGCACTCAAGTAATAAAAGTAATCAAAACAGTGACTAATAATGTATCCCAGGTACTTATCTTAAGCATTCATGCAGGCCCAGACCATGCCATTCCCACCACCATGCTTGACTGTAGGCAAGACACGCTTGTCTTTGTACTCCTCACCTAGTTGCCGCCACACATGCTTGACACCATCTGAACCAAATAAGTTTATCTTGGTCTCATCGGACCACAGGACATGGTTCCAGTAATCCATGTCCTTAGTCTGCTTGTCTTCAGCAAACTGTTTGCAGGCTTTCTTGTGCATCATCTTTAGAAAAGGCTTCCTCCTGGAACGACAGCCATGCAGACCAATTTAATGCAGTGTGCGTCGTACGGTCTGAGCACTGACTGGCTGAGGGGACAGCAAATTTACACTGTTATACAGGCTGTACGCTCACTACTTTACATTGTAGCAGAGTGTCATTTCTTCAGTGTTGTCACATTAAAAGATATAATAAAATATTTTCAAAAATTTGAGAGATACTGTATATGTACAGATGTGTATTTGTGTGTGTTTAAGCATGGGTATGTAATTGTGTGTGGGTGTGACCATTGATGTGTACTTGAGGATGAGTAACCTTGTGTTTACATATGTTGTATGCCAAGGGGCAAAGAAGGCACAGACCAGTTGTTGAAGTTGGGGGGCCCAGAGCAATTTTTCACAACAGGGCCAAGTGGTTTTTAGTTACACCCCTGTTAGTGACGCCTCTTGTGCGCTTGATGTCAATACATTTTTTTAAAAAAATCTCCTGATTAACCACCCGATGACCCCATTTCCTGACCGGGTTTTTACCTATTTAAACCCCCGGGCCTTCAGTTGGACCAAGCTTATTTCTGTAGGTGCTATTATAGCCTTCAGGTTTAACTTGATCCTGACATTCCTGCTTCACGGTACCAGACCCAGCTTGCTTCTGCGACGTGGCTTCCTTCTTCTGACTCGGCTGTCTCCTCACGATCCTGCTCCACAGTTCCTGACCCAGCTGTTTCATGTGGTTCCTATTTGGTTATCTCTGGTCCTGTCCTCTACTGTCATTGTCCTATCTCTGCCTCTGGGTTCTAATTTCTGTGGTGTGCATTACAAAAAAATAATGAGGATGAATGCCGTCAGTGCTAAAGATAAAAAAGCTAACTATTGCTTATTTTTAATCTGTAAACATCAGGAAGATTTACTTAGTGTTCTGAACCGCAAAATGTAATGTCTATATGCTCAGAGTCTGATAGATCTGCTTCAACAAAGCAATGCTGTTAGCAAAGTCAGGCTAGCAAGGATCGACTTGGGTAATTAAGCCAAGTCAAATAAATTGCTCTAGCTAAAACTTCAAAAGCAAATGTAAAAAAGCCCAGTACTGGGTTTAAATGCATTTTAGCACTAGATTAGATGTATTATATTTTTACAAAAAATAATCTGAATAACAAAAAAAAAAAAACAATGCAAAAATATGTTGGCAAACAACAAAGCAAGGAAGACCACAGAACTGTTCAAGTTAAGATTTTTAAGAGGTGAAGAGTAGCCAGACCCACTGGGACTCAGGTCTGGTGACCGCTGTACAAGACAGCCACACCAATGTGCTCCATATGACTACTTTTAGTGCAAGAAAGAAAAAGGAGGATGGTGTTGCACAATCTAACAATTACATTCTAAAGGAAACAAAGGGGATTCTTTTTTTACATTCCATTTTTTCTCATTTTTTTTTCCAACGAGCTTGAGATTTTCAGTGGTATATTTAAATACATATACCGTGAAAAGAAAGAGGGTCACCTGTCGTATGGATTTAGGGCAAAAGAAAGGAAAAAAGAGGAAAAATTATAGCAGTTACAGAAATACAACACAAAAGAAAAGAACATCAATGCAAATGGGGATTTATCCTACAATATTAATAGAGCTTTGACATTTAAAGTCCACAGAATATGTGATTATGTGTCTTCTTCGATTGAAAAATAGACCCAAGCCAGTTAATTTACCTGGCCTTCACCAAGCATGACCTGTGGCCAGGTCCAGCCTTGACTGAGTTGCTGTGCGATGACATTTAGAACTGGGCTATCCATTAGGCATTCAATGCATGTGCCTAGCAGCCCACGTGTGCTGGGAGCACCCAGTGGGTCAATGGATAATCCATATGCCACCGGCTGCATATCAGTAGCTGCAGTGGGGGTCGCCCAGTTTGCACATCCTAAGCATCTTTACTAACAGTATCAGTGTGTTGCAGTCAGTGATTCCAAAGTAAATGGATTGTATGCGGCTATAGTACATGCTTTTATCTATTTCAGTATTTTAACAGTGACATGGTGTGTTGTTTTGCTCATTTTGCTTTGAAGCTCTTAAGGAGAGATTTCTGTTAGCAGATACATGTAATCATACCTCAGATATCTTAAATATATAGTCAACAATTGGTGAAACATATGCAAAATGTCCTGGCTGTGTTAAAAAAACAAACAAACAAAAAAAAACAAGCAACGGCTTCGGTACGGTCCTACTAAAACCCATATGAATTTAATTTGATTTTATGGCATTTTAGTTTTTACATATTCAGCACCGTTATTCCTTCAAATATTCTTAAATATGCCCAATAAATCTTAAAGATCTTACATCTTAAATACACATACATAGCTGGAAAAACTTAGACTAAAAGTAATAAAAGATAGCATCAATAGAACAAATTATCTGTAACAGCAGGGCAATTTCATGGTTGCTATGGTGAAAAGACCACTTTAGATTTGTACTAGAATTATATGTGTATATATATATATATATATATATATATATATATATATATATATATATATAAACATGCATTTATCTTCATCCTTTCATAGTTTTTTAAAATGTTTTAAGCACATTAACACACATGGAACATCTCTTTAATGCTCTCTTTTAGTGGTGACAATTTTTCACGCAGCCTCGGTAGCATGTTGTTTTACCATACAACTTACAACTAAACATCTATAAGTAAATATATTGTATGCATATTGAATTTGCCCCTATCTGATTTTCTGCATTGTTGCATAATTTTGGCACTTTCACCAAAACCTGATACAAAAAATGTTCTGGGTATCACAGGATGAGCGGTGGCATCTCAATCTACATGGTTGCACCTGACAAATCACTTGTGTTCAAAGCAAGGATTTACCTAAGCCTAGCATGACTAAAGAAACACAACATTGTTTTGATATATTTCTCAAAAGAAATGTATGTAACACCAAATACCATATGTGAAAAAGTAATTGTGCTGTAAGACTCAACACCTGGTTACACTACAGGCTACCTCAACCACATCCTCACAGTGCTGTGGGGAATTTAGGTCCACTCTTTCACTCCCTGCTAATATATTTGTGCCTTTGTAGACTACTAACAGTGCAGTATACAGTAAATACCAGATTATATTTCAATAGAGAGATTCATACAACCTGGACAAATTGAGACCCACTGACTTATTCTACTGGAAGCTTTTGACCTGCCTGCAGCCCTACTGTCATTATATGTTCCTTTAGAAAGTTTCGCCAAATTTATTCTGCAGCAAGACAACGAACCAAGACATACAGCCAAATCATTAGGAACTACCCTCAGCGTAAAGAAGAAAAAGGAGTTCTACAAGTGATGGTATGGCCCCCACAGAGCCCTGATCTCAACATTGAGTTTGTTTTAGGATTACATGAAGAGAGACAAGCAGTTGAGACTGCCTAAATCCACAGAAGAGCTGTGGTTAGTTCCTTAAAAAAATTGTGTGTTAGTGTACCTAGAAGAATTGCTTTGAAGGCAATGGGTGGTCACACAAAAAAATGATTTGATGTAAATTTTTCTTCTGTTCACTCGCTTTGCATTTTGTAATGTGTCATGTTGCCAGACTCATCTTCCTCTCCCATTACTTTACCAACACCTCTCCCCTCTGTCAGTTTCTTCACTGGCTGCCTGTGCGCTTCAGGATTCATTTCAAAATCCTCACTCTTACTTTCAAAGCCCTTCACAACGGTTCCCCCCCTTACATCTCCTCACTCATCTCTAAATACACTCCTAACCGGTCTCTCCGCTCATCCAATGATCTCCTTCTATCCTCTCCTCTGATTTCTAGCTCTCATGCACTTACAAGATTTCTCCAGGGCTCCCCCTATCCTATGGAATGCCCTCCCCCGGTCTATCCGTCTCTCGCCCTGCCTTCGGTCCTTCAAAAAATCCTTCAAGACCGACTTGTTTAAGGACGCTTATAATATTGCACATTAACACCCCCCATATTCCATAGTGTGGCTGGTCCATCCCTTACAACGGCACCTTTACCTTTTACCTATTGTGTAATACACCCTTAAATCCCTCTAGATTGTAAGGTCGTCTGAGCAGGGCCCTCCTCTCCGTAAATCAATTTGTTATGTTACATACTACTTGTTATGTCCTCTCTACCCATTGCACAGCACTATGGAATTTGATGGCGCTATATAAAACAATAATAAATAATAATGTAATTTTAAAGCATTCTTATCTTACCGAATTTTTTTCGCATCTGCCTCTGTACAGTACTGTATATGCTGCCCGGAATATATTTTGAGATTTCCTAGTATTCTATTCTAAATTAGTTGTCTACCTTGGACAAACCCTACCTGATCTGAGTTTAGAATATTTGGCAATATACACTCACTGGCCACTTTATTAGGTACACCTGTTCAATTGCTTGTTAACACAAATAGCTAATCAGTCAATCACATGGCATTTAGGCATGTAGAGGTGGTCAAGACTACTTGCTAAAGTTCAAACCGAACATCGGAATGGGGAAAAAAGGGGATTTAAGTGACTTTGAACGTGGAATGGTTGTTGGTGCCAGACTTGCTGGTCTAAGTATTTCAGAAATTACTGATCTCCTGGGATTTTCACGCACAACCATCTCTAGGCTTCACAGAGAATTGTCTGAAAAAGAGAAAATATCCAGTGAGCGGCAGCTGTGTGACGAAAATGCCTTGTTGAGATCAGAGGAGAATGGGCAGACCGGTTCGAGATGACAGAAAGGCAACTAGCTCAAATAACCACTTGTTACAACCAAAGGTATGCAGTATACCATCTCTGAACGCGCAACACGTCCAACCTGGAAGCAGATGGGCTACAGCAGCAGAAGACCACACCAGGTGCCACTCCTGTCAGCTAAAAACAGGAAACTGAGGCTACAATTCGAACAGGCTCACCAAAATTGGACAATGGAAGACTGGAAGAACGCTGTCTGGTTTGATGAGTCTCGATTCCAGCTGCAACATTCAGATGGCAGGGTCAGACTTTGGTGTAAACAACATGAAAGCATGGATCCATCCTGCCTTGTATCAACGGTTCAGGCTGGTGGTGGTGGTTAACTGGTGTGCGGGACATTTTTGTGGCACACTTTGGGCCCATTGGTACCAATTGAGCATCGCTTACACGCGACAACCTACCTAAGTAATGTTGTCTCTTTATGACCAGTGTACCCATCTTCTGATGGCTACTTACAGCAGGATAATGCACCATGTCACAAAGCTAACATCATCTCAAACTGGTTTCTTGAACATGGCAATGAGTTAACTGAACTCCAATGACCTCCACAGTCACCAGATCTCGATTATTTTGTCGATTAATCGATTAATCGGATAAAAAAAATGAATGTAAATTTTTCATTTATTTAAAATAATTTAATAAACAAATGAAATTAAATACAAACAGCAGAATAAAAAAAAATTTGATAAAATGCATTTCTTGTCTTTATTTCCCAACCAGCCCCCCCAATTTATGCACATTTGAGCCCAGGCTTGCCACGCTGCCTCCCACATATGCCACTCCACGCTGCCTCCCACATATGCCACTCCACGCTGCCTCCCACATATGCCACTCCACGCTGCCTCCCACATATGCCACTCCACGCTGCCTCCCACATATACCACTCCACGCTGCCTCCCACATATACCACTCCACATATGCCACTCCACGCTGCCTCCCACATATGCCACTCCACGCTGCCTCCCACATATGCCACTCCACGCTGCCTCCCACATATGCCACTCCACGCTGCCTCCCACATATAACACTCCACGCTGCTTCCCACACATGCCACACTGCCTCCCACATATACCACTCCACCCCCACATATGCCACTGTGCCTGATACGCCTTATACCCCCTGATACACCACTCCATCCTCCCCAGACATGCCACGATGCCTCCCAGACATGCCACGCTGCCCTCCCCACATATGCCACTCCACTCTACCCCCAGATATGCCACTGTGGCCCCAGATATGCCTTATACACCCTGATACACCACTCCGTCCTCCCCAGACATGCCACACTGCCCTCCCCACATATGCCTTATATACTGTATATGCCTTATACCCCCAGATATGTCACTCCGTCTTCCCCAGATATGCCTTATACCCCCCCCAGATATCTCATAGTCGCCTCATAGAGTCACAGACATGTTCACAGCACACTGACACCATACTTTTATAAATAAGTACTGGGTTAATCTTCACTGCCCCCAGGATTTAGATTCCCTTTAGTCTGCCCCCCTTTATCTCTAACTGCACCTTAAGTTAACTTTATTAAATTAACCCTCAGTCCTCATCATTAAATTAACCCTAAACACCCCATTAACCATAACTACCCCTAAATTAACCCTAAACACCCCATTAACCATAACTACCCCTAAATTAACTCTAAATACCCCATCAAAACAACTACCCTAAATTAACCCTAAACACCCCATTAACCACAGCATCCCCTAAATTAACCCTAAACACACAACTGCCTCAAATTAACCCCAAACACCCCATTAACCACAGCTGCTCCTAAATTAACCCTAAACACCCCATTAACCATAGCTGCCCCTAAATTAACCCTAAACACCCTATTAACCATAATTGCCCCTAAACACCCCATTAACCATAGCTGCCCCTAAACACCCCATTAACCATAACTGCCCCTAAATTAACCCTAAACACCCCATAAACCATAACTGCCCCTAAATTAACCCCCACCTCCCCTGACTTTCAGTAGCCCAAATATTAATTGTATACTTACAGTTAGATGAGTGTCACAGCCATGTGGTTCTGGCCTTCTGGGAGAAGGAAGGGGGCGGGGCCAGTTGTCACAGTGATTACAGGGAGGGACTGGTAAGTAGGAGCTGCTGCTGTGAGTCAGACTAAACTATTATATAATGAGGGGTGTTTTTCAGAGCGTTTGCTCTGAAAAAACCCTCATTTTATAATCGATTCAACTAATCGATAATGAAATTCGTTGGCAACGAATTTCATTATCGATTATTATCGATTTTATCGATTAGTTGTTGCAGCCCTAGTTTCCAGCACCTTGTAGAAAGTATGCCACGGTGGTGGTAGTGGGATGGTCTGGGCTGCTATGCTGCTTCAGGACCTGGGCGACTTGCAATAATTGACAGAACCATGAACTCTACTCTCTACCAGAAAACCTGAAGAAGAATTTGACCATCAGTTTGTGACCTAAAGCTCAAGCGCAGTTGGGTTATATATCAGGACAATGTCCTGACTTGAATCTGATTGAGAATTGAGTCAAAGTCCTGACTTGAATCTGATTGAGATGCTGTGGCATGACCTTAAAAAAACAGTTCATGCTCAAAAATTCTGCCAAGAAGATTGTAAGCTTGCGAGCAGGGCTCTCTCCACCTAATGTATTGGTTTGTCTTAGTCTGTCAATTCTCGTCTTGTCAGACCCCTTCAATATATGCATTGTATTAAGCGATGCATGAATTGTTGGCGCTATATAAATAAAAAATAATAATAATAAGAGTGTCTCCGCTCATTGTCAGTTATCACAAACATTTGATTGCAGTTGTTGCCACCAATAACCAGTTAGGAGGTTAGGGGGAGCAATTACTTTTTCACATGGGTGATATAGGATTTAATTTAATATTCACAATCAATAAGTGAATTCTTTTTTGTTTACTTACAATTAAAATTAGTTTGATGTTAAAAATAAGCTAACAGAAGAAATCTGGAAAGGTACATTTTCACAGCACTGTACATGTCACAATCTACACAAATCTTGCATGCACTGTACCAGTTCCACAATGGATTAAGAAGTGTATCTGCTAAACTAGTTTTAATATTACTGATGTTTTGGACTTTAGCAACAAGGTATTATGTCCACATGAGCAAATCTTCATTGTAGCTCTTCTGGTCCAAGCATTGTATGCCTAACCTTCATAGAACAATGAATATATTCTTGACATTTCTTGCAGGGTACTGAGTGTACAGTACATAGGTATGGGATTATAGGTCATGGATCGAACTGATATATTCTTTTAGCCTTTATTGCTTTTTTTTAATATTGCACCTCTATGTCTTTCTAAATTGTTTTCGTGGGTTGTAATGTAAACTGAGTAAATAAAAAAATATACAGCAAAATCAGACTCAAACCTATCACAAAGAAACAGCAAAATCCAATGATTAAACAATATTATTTCTGCGATAATAAAGGAATGCACATTGAGCGGTTATTATGTTTCATTTCTGTTTTAGAAAGCACGCATATGATAATGTGGTATTTAAACCTTTTTGTGGTAAACAACTGAGGTGGAAAATCCAGTCTGCTACCTTTTGTTATAATAATTTATGTCTTTCTATACTGTTCTGTGGATTGGTTTAACACATCAATAACCAGGCTCCCTGTCATGCCTGTTACTATATTCCAATACCTTCCAGGCAGCCTTATTTTTATCCAGAAAGTATTTCTCATATAATGAGAAATATTTTAATATATATCATATACAGTACTTTACATACAGAAGAAAATCATTTTAAAAATACGGTTTAAAATTCAGTTGATTACAGGCCTTTTCATAAATAAACCATTTCCTCTGTGTGGTTCAAACATAACGTCCACATACTAGGGAAAGTTTTCACACCAGTCTCAGCGTGAACTGGCAGATTCTCAGGGTCAAAAGGTCTGGAGAGGTCTTCTTATTACACTTTGAAGCAATAACATTTGAGCACCCTAAATTGCATGCTTTCCAAACTGGAATATGATTACTTTAAGCCCTACCTAGATACAGGCATTTTCAAGGAGCACTCCGTCCAGCCATCATATGCACTTTAATGTATATAATAGGTGCGTTGTCCCTTTAAATACTTGTGTTATCCATTTTGCAAATGCAAACTGCGCAATCCACCATATGAATTTGCCCCTTTCCCTACCCCCCCAACTATTTCCCACGGTAAGAATAGCTATTCTTTTTTAGAGAGGGTGTCAGTGACATTAGACTGTCCCTTTTATTCAGAACATCATTTCCCCCTGTGATTTGAATAGGGAATTATTAGAATATTGTTGCACCATTAACAGAACCCTTGTGCTGGACTTTTAAAGGGTTACTTTTTGACAAGTCTCAGAGTCGGCTCTTTTAGAAGGTTCCCGGCCATATTTGCCCTTCATCCATGAACCATATTGGTTATGCCCGTGTCTCTTAAAAGGAGTCAAACAAACAGTCATACGTGTTGTCACAACAGCAGAAAAGCAGTTGCACAAAAGTCACCTGTATGACGTCAATATATTAGCCCAACCTATTAAACAAACCCCCTGACTCCTTATCATACTGCCAATAGAATGGCTCGGCCTCAATCACCCACTCTGACACTAATTAAAGTCTATGGCGAAAAGGACTTTGTTGCACAAGCAGGCCATTATTTGCATTACTGTACATAATCAGACCATGCAGCCGCTCATGCATATAGCTACATGAGAAAAATTTGTTAATACAGACATGTTTCTCGTAACCATGGCTGCCATCTCGCTGAATCAAGGGTTATCATCCCACCCTGAGACCTGTTATTATTAAGGTGTTTTTCTTGCTAGTCTGGAGCACGTGTCCATTGCGAGTTATTGCATTATGCGTGTGTCACTCTCTAATGCTTCCTCCACTTCCTGTTAACGCTGAAAATCTTAACAAAAAAACGTTACATCCTTTTAAATTTTCCTGGAAAGCCTATCTTATTATATAATGATCCCCATCCGCCGCCAGGACGACACCGGATACATTAATGTCCCCTTTTCTCTCCCCCACCCCGACTAACGTTCACACTCGACGCGAAGCACAAAAGCAGAATGAGCAGGTTAGAGAAGGCGCTCTGCCAGGCTTCGGCGGGTGGGCGGCGCCATATTTGAGCGACGGCTTTCTGAGCTTATCAGGGCTCTATTTTCACTGAGAAAGGGGGTAAGACTTATTCCGATTGGCTGCCTGCCCCAGCAGTGCTTGTGCACCGAGAGCCGGCGCTGACATTGAGTAGTGGGTCAGTGTAAGAGACGCACACGCTAACTCATGCACAGGGGAGAGATTCCCAGCCACGTAAGTACAGCACCGAGGAAGATGATGTCTTGCTAAAAAAGGGATCGGCCAGAGCCATCCCTTTTATTTTTCTTTCTTCCTTTCCCTACTACCTCTGCAAGATCACATTCCTTCTTTTATAGAGAGATATATTTTATTGCATTTTTGGGGGAGAGAAAAAAAAAAAAAAAGGAAAGAGACGCTCTCTTTTTTTTTTTGCAAGGCAATCATCTCAAATCCCAGACACAAAGAAGCCTCTAGGAAGCTGCGATCGCTCACCCTGTGCATTTTAAGTGTTTTGTCTTCTCCTGTGGAGTTTTCATGAACGGTTCCAGAACACACAGCATCACATCGTGTCTTGGAGACCATTGATCTGCTGTCCTTGATTGAACTTTACGATGTGATTAGACCCAAAGCTGCTCATCTCAATCTTGCACGTTGCTTTTGTTCGCCCTCCTCGGTGCAAGACGTGTTAACTGCTTAGACCGGTATATAAATAGACATATATATTTTTTCTATGTTCCATTAACTAGAACTGTGCAGCATATAGGAGATCCCTGCTTTTGAATTTCTCCTACTCCTTTGGAAAAGCTTAAGACGCCATCTACAGTTAATACCAAGACAACTTTTTGTTATTCTTACAGTAAAAGTCGCAGAGAACCCGGCATTAAATAACCACCGAAGAAGCAGCGTTTACAATCAAGTGAAATCTGACATTTGTGAAGAATATCGTTATTTTTTTTTCTTGCTATTCAAAATATTTTTTTAAGTATTAGTGAACCCAGAGGAGATATTCGTAAGAAGATCTGAATTTATTTTTCTTCAAGTCCATTGGTTTGCACAAGATCTGGATCGAACGTCCAGGTCATCCATTGTTTGCCAAGTTTATCCCAGCGTTCTAGAACGCTATTGTTTACCCAAGTTGTCCCAAACGTTCTACTCGCACATGCAGAATTCGCAAGCCTTAGCCTATAGCTTTTTGCCAAATCTTCACCTTTTGTGAAGCTGGTCTGGAACTTCAATTCTTCCACCTGATATTTCTTCTTGGACATTATTATTTTTTGTTGATACACGAGTATTTTTTCTTGGCTGTTGGAACCTTTTAAGAAGCACAAAAACCTGCCTGTCTGCTGGCCTTGTCCTCTCAGCCTGGGCTTTGGTTGCACTCCCATACTCATGAACATACAAAGGTCGAACCCTATCACAATCACAAGGTATGGGAGATCGAGGAACAAAACCCAGGATTTTGAAGAGTTATCATCCATAAGGTGTACAGAACCAAGTCAGAGCTTCAGCCCAAATCTTGGTTCTCCAAGTCCTCCAGAGACTCCAAGCTCGTCGCATTGCGTTTCCTGCATTGGAAAATACTTATTGTTGGAGCCTTTGGAGGGAGATCACGTTTTTCGAGCTGTACATCTGCATAGTGCAGAGGAGTTCCTGTGCAAGGTATATACAATGCATGTTCTATGTCTTCTACACACTCAAGAGCTGTAGGCACCATCTGTAGTGGTGGATGGGCAGCAGCTCTTTGAATAACCTCTGTCTAAAGGTTGAGACAATATCTCATAGTCTAGTAGGCTCTACCTAGAAAATAAGAGGTTGCAGGTGTGCAGGGAACCTGTTTTAGTTGTTACAAAGATAAAAATAGGGGAAGCTGCTTTGATCTCCACCTTGGCTGGTCTCCTAACCTGGACACAAAGCCCCCTTTTTTTGTAGAGAATACCTTGTGCTTCAAATACAGATCCTGTAGACATAAAGAGCCATTGTTTGCAGAGCAGGATCAATGGCCTCACTTTGCTTTTTAATGTTCATTCATCCATTATTACTCTGTTATATTTGTAACACATTTTGTTTGTTATGCACATAAACACTTTGATTGCCAGATGGGTGATTTACAAGATATTATCTCTCTATTATTAAATGGTTAAGTTTTGGGTTTCCATTCATCTTAAGGTTTTTTTTTTTTTGTATTTAATTATTCATCAGGCAACAAAAGGCATCTTGTGGAAATCATGTAGTCTGGTCTCCTCCAATTCATTCATAAACAATGGAACAGGAATGATGTAATTGCAAAAAAAAAAAGTCTACATGGCTAAATGATTCCCAGTGGATACAGATATGCCAAACCCTTCACTTACATTTCAATGGAATACTTTATGTAGCATTTTAATTGTATTTATAGGGTGACCCTGATGTTAATCACAGTTGCCAATCATACATTTACTGTGCTTTTAAATGCCTGTCTCTTGCATATTTACAAAAGTGAGAAAAAGGTTTAGGAAATCCAGACCCAAAATTGCATAAGCAAGGGTTGATTTAAAAAAAAAATAATAATAATAATTTTAGAAGCCATGTGTTTCTTTGCTATTAATAATTGTACATTATTTAACAGAAAATCATAATGGAGTACATTAAGTTCTGGATAAAGCTACCCCCCCCACTTTATTTTATGAGTTAAAACAGATTAGAAAGCTCAGGGGAGAGGAAAATGTGCTTAATTCCCCAAGTTATTTAATTTATTTGTGTAAAGGATTATTCTCAGTTTTTTTTTTGTTTTTTTTTTAAATCTCATAAATGCATATTAAATTATTTAGAACTATGTAACGCACACCTGGCACTCGAAGGGTTATTGTTCTTCATACAGTCATGCTTAATAGCTGTAGTCTTTCTATACCCATATGTCCTTTGTTCTAGGCTAGATGATTCCTATGTGTTCCACATTGCTGACTTATAGCTGATAACGACGATTCACTTTTATTAACTTTTTTTTGAATTGCTTATGTTTTTGTTTATTTAGGTTTTTGATATTCGCTGCTATCAGGAGTCGTTGGCACCCTGTTTTTGTCTACCTATACACAGCAACATTAACCAAATAACAGAGATCATTCTTGGAGAGACTAAAGCTTACGTGTTCTTTGAGAAGAGCCATGGGGACATGCATTCTTTTGTTCGTACCTGCAAGAAGCTTAAAGAAGAAGAGGCCGCTAAGCTTTTTTATCAAATAGTATCGGCCGTAGCACACTGTCACGATGGCGGAGTGGTACTGAGGGACCTTAAACTACGGAAATTTGTCTTTAACGACGAGGACCGGTAAGGCCGTGTTTCATTTCTCATATTGCTAAAAAATAAATAACTTTCAGGAGATGATTAAAACATATATAACGGCTACTTTTTATTTTGGCTCATTGTATATTCAAGATGAAAAATCTTTTTATTTTTCTATATGTAAAGCTGTACGTCATCGATCTGTCCGTTCTCGATATAGTTTGTTTCATTTCCCTTTTAAACCCCATTGTCCGCCTGTAAGAAAAAAACAAAAAATGTGTAGTAAACATACATGGTTTCAGGATTTCACGGTGACAAATTGAGTAATGTTTGGGTATTTTTTTGTTTACGGATTGCATAGGATTAAGTAAAAGTTTACACAAGAAAATCCCAATGATTTTCCATTGTTGATTAAGTCTGAAGCTTAATGGGTTTTGTTTTATTCATGTAAAAATTCAAATTGATAATCGGAATTGATACATTTTAGAAATGAGCGCAGTTGTTGCAGTCGTTTTGGTTTGGAACACGTTTGTGATCTGTTTCCAGCGTATTGATCTGCCCTGGGCTGAGAAGCACATGCAATATTTTGCAAGTATTTCAGTTCTTGCCGTTCGCCTGCAGGAACGGTGCCTGTGAGATTTTTTTTACGTAGGCGAGGGAGGGAAGGAGCGTGGTCTCTGATGTGTAGAATGTGTGGAATGCAGCGTACTAAATTAATCAAAATCTAGGTTATTCTATACGGAAAAAAGTGCAATACCAGCAAAATATGATGTCAGCTGGATAATAAGTTCAGTTGGCTTTTCCAAAGGGTTTAGATTAATATCTATATTTTTTTCCAATCCAGCCAGTCTGGACAGAATACCAGAATCAGTGTCCTTTTCTAGCTTGGTAATGAATTTGATTTGGCTGTCTGTGTCCCTAGATATTATTGAAATACTAGGATTATATGT
This sequence comes from Spea bombifrons, assembly GCF_027358695.1. NCBI lineage: Eukaryota > Metazoa > Chordata > Amphibia > Anura > Pelobatidae > Spea > Spea bombifrons. The sequence goes on from NC_071089.1 coordinate 109,626,602, forward strand.
TCGTATATCCATCCAACAAATTTCAAGAAAGAAATGCAGTTTAATAAAAAAAAAAAATAATCACAGGATAGTTTTGGGGTTATGGAATGACCGCTGTACTTGCGTCGAGGCTGGTTAATAATCGGTCAGGTAAGACATGGATGTGTAACAAAACATAAACCCAACTCAGATTACTATTTCATTGCCGTGTCTGAATAGCGCTAAGAATATGACGTGGATATCTTGTTTATTTAACCGACAGTCTGTCTTATTGTCCTGCCTTCACGGGGCATTCTGGAATATTGAGGTAGATTATGATCAGTTGGCTTATTTATTAGAACAATAGACCTGTCTCAGTGGTTTATTAATCTGCACGGAGAATCTCATAAGGTGTTATCTGTATCAGTGTCACGTTGGCTGGAAGAACCGATCGCTCAAATATCCTTCTAGATGATACCATTTGCTTTATGGTTATGTTTATCTTACAGCTAAAGGTCTTTATAGACCACAAGTATAGGAGAAAATAGCTTGCTCATCTTATGTTTTTTTTTTTTATTATTATTTATTTATTTATTTTGTATAAATGATGAGCTAAAACTTGTGTGTTTTGATAAATGATCAAGGAAGAAAATGTGTTTTCATAATTGAAGAATTAAATGCAACAGGTCTTAAGATCCTCTACTAAACATTAGACTCTTGGGTTGACCTCGTTTTTATGAATCCTATACAATAATACCATTATCGTCCTTGGTCTACAGGACTCTTTGTAATAGGATGGAGCAGCTGGACCCTATTGTAGGACTGAAGAAATAAGTGATGTTTGGGGGTGTATTATTTTTTTTTTTATTTTTTTTTTTAAACACAATACATAAGCTATGTAAAGTTCAATGATCCTCAAATGTCATTGAACCCAGTTTAACAAAGGTAAAATAGTCCTTGGGGTTAAACATGAATCAATGGAATTGCATTGATGATAAACTACATGAATATGGTTAATTTTAGTAATGCTAAATCTGTATCTGTAACGGTGACTTACTCTTTAAAGTAAGACAAATTTAACGCCTAGGGGCATACATCATTCTTTCAGGGGCCTAGTTTCCATCAGCTATAGCTATTGTTACAGAAATCTTTGTTTTCTAGCACCCGGAACAGTAACTCGGTCTGTCTTTCATTCTGTCGTCTAAAGTGCATAATATTTATTTTAAATTTGTAGTTATCCATATATGGTCATGTTGAACCACATCATGTGCCTCTTATAGTACCATTTATGATGTGGTTGCACTCCAGTCGTACAACACAAGGTTTTAACCCTCTGAGTTTTGCTTTTTTTTTTTTTTTTAAAAACTCGTGTCGTGGAGAGCTTTGTGGGAATAACAGTTGCTTTCTAGAATAAAATAGATTAGTGTAGTCTGAAAATGGATCTAGTTCCACACGGCATTCTTGTGGCTTGAGTTACATTGCAGGGGAAACTGGTGAGGCTGGAGTCTCTGGAATGTTTAGCATTTAACTGCTTTCTAGGAAGATTAATACTTTACATATATGTGTGGATTACAATTACAGGGTTTAGATAAAACATTTGTTTTTCTGTGTTTTTTTTCTTCTTTGTGTGTAGTAAGTAGTTCATAGGTGGTCCCACAATTTGTTTGCTTAGGAGATGTCGTCTAACAGTCTTAGTTTATATCGTACATGGTTCCTAACAAGCATTGATTAGAGATTGGGTGGGAAAACCCCCCAGATCTATTAGGTCCAAACCTGCTGTTGATCTAGAAGAAGGAAACAAAAACACATTAAAGGAATGCATTATCAGCGTATTTTGGAAACCTAGTCAAATGATTAACCAACCCAGTATTGTACGGTGTCACATTGTAGCAACCTTGTGCATTTTATTGAGCATGGTTTGGAATCACGCACTGGCAGAGAGGTGAATGAGTTTTCTGGGGTTTATCTTTTGTCGTTAACGGCATTTTTCCTTGTGTCATTTATGGCAGTCAGCTGATTTACTAATAATATCGGTAACCCCGTTGACCTCAGTCAAAATGAATTGAGTGCAAACAGAGCTTGAGGAAATTGTTAATCAGGTTTAGAAAAGAATATAATGTAATCTGGGTTGCATGCAAAATGATGTCGTGTCAAACGTACAAGGAACAAATCTATTTTTTTAAGGCTTTTCAAATGAGAGCATTGTTTGTCTTACATTCTAAGGAAAAGAGCTTTTCACGCTCCTTCCTCGATGTGTAAGCGTTGGCTTTGTGTACAAACATATCTAATAGGGCCTTTCCAAATTTGGTTGCCCTTGACAGTATGTGGGTGGCCAGTGAATGTTGTTGCCATATGTGAACCTCATTTGTTTAACGCTGGAGACAAGATAAAAATTTGTCCTTGCAGACATCACATCATATTGAAGCCAACTTCCTTCTATTAACAGACTGGTCTAGACGCCTCTGATACTATTAGGGTTAGTCGAATATATTTAT